>NW_026889774.1:24007500-24377500 GCF_033153115.1 Saccostrea echinata
CATTATAAAGTACTGTTCAAAGACTACAAAATTTACCTGATATTAAGCCTTTTCTAACAAGCAGAGATAAGGTTCAGGTACTCTATTCTTCGTTAAATGTTACAGAGATTGACTGTTAATGCATTTCAAATTTTACAAATACACGTAGTATATTGCCAGTAAAGGTAAACAAAATCAATAAATTTCATAATACATTTTACGTTACACTTGGTCAGAAATGTTATTTTCAGAAATGAATGACATCAACAACGACTAAATAATAATAATATATGAAAGTTTATGTCTATTATGAATTTTTGAGGCGAATTGAATTCTCTCTCTCTCTCTCTCTCATTCTGATTTCATGCTTGAAATTTTGCCTTGCACCAAAGGAACTAATGTATACATGCACACATTTGAAAATCATTTGTTCTAGAATGAACATTAAAAATCTCAATTAAGTGATCTCCATTTGTACGGCGAACAAGTATAATGCAGCAGCTGAGTCTTGGCATTTCAAGATTTTTACTTTATCTTTGGTTTGTGTCTAATGTAGTTAAAAAAAATATCTGGATTTCAAAATTATTTACGCTTCACAATAACTTACGCATGAATGATGTGAATGAGTGAAATTGCAAGCTTTTTGTCAAGAAAACGAATTTCACTCAATCCGATACATCGAAGATGAATATTATAAATTTTATTGTTAAAAAAAGTAATGGGGGTTCTTTATTGATCTTATAACGGCAATGCGTAGCAATATATCTAACACTGATGCAAAAATGCAATCTTATGACAGTTACTATTGAAAAAAATCATTTGTCTACAAAAATCTAGGGAGCGGTTAGAGCTCTCACGCTTTCGATTGATAGCGGTGAACGGTTTCTGGTCACGTGATGACTAGAGTTCAGCTCACAAAACAGTTACTTTTCAAAGACTGCAACAATGACTTTGTATTAGATTCTTCACAACAGAAAGAAATGTTTTGTATCGTTTTTAAATCAACAATGAACATGTGCCTTTTTTAGTCACATCTTGTAATTGCTATATCTTGATTTGTACAAAAAATGCATTTTTAATCATTTTTAAGAATAAGTTTTCTTACTATTTTGATCCAACAAAATTAAGACAGTCACAACTCTGATTGATGCACATTAGTTTCAAGAACAAAAATATATTAAGAGTCAAATATCTGCGGTTAAAATTTTTTAAAAATCACTATATCAATATGTGTAACTTAAAATAAGAGCGATTTGTTTGATCAAGCATAAGGTTCACAGGTTGCATATGCAGTACAATGCATGTACATGCATGTGCAGATACATGAAGCAGGTTGGTTCACGACTTCACGTGTCTTTATTGCCTGAAACA
Source organism: Saccostrea echinata (assembly GCF_033153115.1). Taxonomy (NCBI): domain Eukaryota; kingdom Metazoa; phylum Mollusca; class Bivalvia; order Ostreida; family Ostreidae; genus Saccostrea; species Saccostrea echinata. The sequence goes on from NW_026889774.1 coordinate 24,008,851, forward strand.
AGCAGAAATATTAGCCCACCACCATCCTCCAGAAATCTCCAATTTATACTTATCTCTCAAATGCTTAGCAGTTATCTTGTGAAATTTGCATAAGGTAACTCTGGATGTACTCAAATGATCTCCCTTTGAACGACGTAAGTACAACGTTCATTGGAATAAAGCTAAGTAAATGTAAGAAGTCGGTGACGAGATGGCGAGAGTTCATCTTGAAAAAACATACATTATAAAGTACTGTTCAAAGACTACAAAATTTACCTGATATTAAGCCTTTTCTAACAAGCAGAGATAAGGTTCAGGTACTCTATTCTTCGTTAAATGTTACAGAGATTGACTGTTAATGCATTTCAAATTTTACAAATACACGTAGTATATTGCCAGTAAAGGTAAACAAAATCAATAAATTTCATAATACATTTTACGTTACACTTGGTCAGAAATGTTATTTTCAGAAATGAATGACATCAACAACGACTAAATAATAATAATATATGAAAGTTTATGTCTATTATGAATTTTTGAGGCGAATTGAATTCTCTCTCTCTCTCTCTCTCTCATTCTGATTTCATGCTTGAAATTTTGCCTTGCACCAAAGGAACTAATGTATACATGCACACATTTGAAAATCATTTGTTCTAGAATGAACATTAAAAATCTCAATTAAGTGATCTCCATTTGTACGGCGAACAAGTATAATGCAGCAGCTGAGTCTTGGCATTTCAAGATTTTTACTTTATCGTTGGTTTGTGTCTAATGTAGTTAAAAAAATATCTGGATTTCAAAATTATTTACGCTTCACAATAACTTACGCATGAATGATGTGAATGAGTGAAATTGCAAGCTTTTTGTCAAGAAAACGAATTTCACTCAATCCGATACATCGAAGATGAATATTATAAATTTTATTGTTAAAAAAAGTAATGGGGGTTCTTTATTGATCTTATAACGGCAATGCGTAGCAATATATCTAACACTGATGCAAAAATGCAATCTTATGACAGTTACTATTGAAAAAAATCATTTGTCTACAAAAATCTAGGGAGCGGTTAGAGCTCTCACGCTTTCGATTGATAGCGGTGAACGGTTTCTGGTCACGTGATGACTAGAGTTCAGCTCACAAAACAGTTACTTTTCAAAGACTGCAACAATGACTTTGTATTAGATTCTTCACAACAGAAAGAAATGTTTTGTATCGTTTTTAAATCAACAATGAACATGTGCCTTTTTTAGTCACATCTTGTAATTGCTATATCTTGATTTGTACAAAAAATGCATTTTTAATCATTTTTAAGAATAAGTTTTCTTACTATTTTGATCCAACAAAATTAAGACAGTCACAACTCTGATTGATGCACATTAGTTTCAAGAACAAAAATATATTAAGAGTCAAATATCTGAGGTTAAAATTTTTTAAAAATCACTATATCAATATGTGTAACTTAAAATAAGAGCGATTTGTTTGATCAAGCATAAGGTTCACAGGTTGCATATGCAGTACAATGCATGTACATGCATGTGCAGATACATGAAGCAGGTTGGTTCACGACTTCACGTGTCTTTATTGCCTGAAACAAGCAGAAATATTAGCCCACCACCATCCTCCAGAAATCTCCAATTTATACTTATCTCTCAAATGCTTAGCAGTTATCTTGTGAAATTTGCATAAGGTAACTCTGGATGTACTCAAATGATCTCCCTTTGAACGACGTAAGTACAACGTTCATTGGAATAAAGCTAAGTAAATGTAAGAAGTCGGTGACGAGATGGCGAGAGTTCATCTTGAAAAAACATACATTATAAAGTACTGTTCAAAGACTACAAAATTTACCTGATATTAAGCCTTTTCTAACAAGCAGAGATAAGGTTCAGGTACTCTATTCTTCGTTAAATGTTACAGAGATTGACTGTTAATGCATTTCAAATTTTACAAATACACGTAGTATATTGCCAGTAAAGGTAAACAAAATCAATAAATTTCATAATACATTTTACGTTACACTTGGTCAGAAATGTTATTTTCAGAAATGAATGACATCAACAACGACTAAATAATAATAATATATGAAAGTTTATGTCTATTATGAATTTTTGAGGCGAATTGAATTCTCTCTCTCTCTCATTCTGATTTCATGCTTGAAATTTTGCCTTGCACCAAAGGAACTAATGTATACATGCACACATTTGAAAATCATTTGTTCTAGAATGAACATTAAAAATCTCAATTAAGTGATCTCCATTTGTACGGCGAACAAGTATAATGCAGCAGCTGAGTCTTGGCATTTCAAGATTTTTACTTTATCGTTGGTTTGTGTCTAATGTAGTTAAAAAAATATCTGGATTTCAAAATTATTTACGCTTCACAATAACTTACGCATGAATGATGTGAATGAGTGAAATTGCAAGCTTTTTGTCAAGATAACGAATTTCACTCAATCCGATACATCGAAGATGAATATTATAAATTTTATTGTTAAAAAAAGTAATGGGGGTTCTTTATTGATCTTATAACGGCAATGCGTAGCAATATATCTAACACTGATGCAAAAATGCAATCTTATGACAGTTACTATTGAAAAAAATCATTTGTCTACAAAAGTCTAGGGAGCGGTTAGAGCTCTCACGCTTTCGATTGATAGCGGTGAACGGTTTCTGGTCACGTGATGACTAGAGTTCAGCTCACAAAACAGTTACTTTTCAAAGACTGCAACAATGACTTTGTGTTAGATTCTTCACAACAGAAAGAAATGTTTTGTATCGTTTTTAAATCAACAATGAACATGTGCCTTTTTTAGTCACATCTTGTAATTGCTATATCTTGATTTGTACAAAAATGCATTTTTAATCATTTTTAAGAATAAGTTTTCTTACTATTTTGATCCAACAAAATTAAGACAGTCACAACTCTGATTGATGCACATTAGTTTCAAGAACAAAAATATATTAAGAGTCAAATATCTGAGGTTAAAATTTATTAAAAAAACACTATATCAATATGTGTAACTTAAAATAAGAGCGATTTGTTTGATCAAGCATAAGGTTCACAGGTTGCATATGCAGTACAATGCATGTACATGCATGTGCAGATACATGAAGCAGGTTGGTTCACGACTTCACGTGTCTTTATTGCCTGAAACAAGCAGAAATATTAGCCCACCACCACCCTCCAGAAATCTCCAATTTATACTTATCTCTCAAATGCTTAGCAGTTATCTTGTGAAATTTGCATAAGGTAACTCTGGATGTACTCAAATGATCTCCCTTTGAACGACGTAAGTACAACGTTCATTGGAATAAAGCTAAGTAAATGTAAGAAGTCGGTGACGAGATGGCGAGAGTTCATCTTGAAAAAACATACATTATAAAGTACTGTTCAAAGACTACAAAATTTACCTGATATTAAGCCTTTTCTAACAAGCAGAGATAAGGTTCAGGTACTCTATTCTTCGTTAAATGTTACAGAGATTGACTGTTAATGCATTTCAAATTTTACAAATACACGTAGTATATTGCCAGTAAAGGTAAACAAAATCAATAAATTTCATAATACATTTTACGTTACACTTGGTCAGAAATGTTATTTTCAGAAATAAATGACATCAACAACGACTAAATAATAATAATATATGAAAGTTTATGTCTATTATGAATTTTTGAGGCGAATTGAATTCTCTCTCTCTCTCTCTCTCTCATTCTGATTTCATGCTTGAAATTTTGCCTTGCACCAAAGGAACTAATGTATACATGCACACATTTGAAAATCATTTGTTCTAGAATTTAATGAACATTAAAAATCTCAATTAAGTGATCTCCATTTGTACGGCGAACAAGTATAATGCAGCAGCTGAGTCTTGGCATTTCAAGATTTTTACTTTATCTTTGGTTTGTGTCTAATGTAGTTAAAAAAATATCTGGATTTCAAAATTATTTACGCTTCACAATAACTTACGCATGAATGATGTGAATGAGTGAAATTGCAAGCTTTTTGTCAAGATAACGAATTTCACTCAATCCGATACATCGAAGATGAATATTATAAATTTTATTGTTAAAAAAAGTAATGGGGGTTCTTTATTGATCTTATAACGGCAATGCGTAGCAATATATCTAACACTGATGCAAAAATGCAATCTTATGACAGTTACTATTGAAAAAAATCATTTGTCTACAAAAATCTAGGGAGCGGTTAGAGCTCTCACGCTTTCGATTGATAGCGGTGAACGGTTTCTGGACACGTGATGACTAGAGTTCAGCTCACAAAACAGTTACTTTTCAAAGACTGCAACAATGACTTTGTGTTAGATTTTTCACAACAGAAAGAAAAGTTTTGTATCGTTTTTAAATCAACAATGAACATGTGCCTTTTTTAGTCACATCTTGTAATTGCTATATCTTGATTTGTACAAAAAATGCATTTTTAATCATTTTTAAGAATAAGTTTTCTTACTATTTTGATCCAACAAAATTAAGACAGTCACAACTCTGATTGATGCACATTAGTTTCAAGAACAAAAATATATTAAGAGTCAAATATCTGAGGTTAAAATTTTTTAAAAATCACTATATCAATATGTGTAACTTAAAATAAGAGCGATTTGTTTGATCAAGCATAAGGTTCACAGGTTGCATATGCAGTACAATGCATGTGCAGATACATGAAGCAGGTTGGTTCACGACTTCACGTGTCTTTATTGCCTGAAACAAGCAGAAATATTAGCCCACCACCACCCTCCAGAAATCTCCAATTTATACTTATCTCTCAAATGCTTAGCAGTTATCTTGTGAAATTTGCATAAGGTAACTCTGGATGTACTCAAATGATCTCCCTTTGAACGACGTAAGTACAACGTTCATTGGAATAAAGCTAAGTAAATGTAAGAAGTCGGTGACGAGATGGCGAGAGTTCATCTTGAAAAAACATACATTATAAAGTACTGTTCAAAGACTACAAAATTTACCTGATATTAAGCCTTTTCTAACAAGCAGAGATAAGGTTCAGGTACTCTATTCTTCGTTAAATGTTACAGAGATTGACTGTTAATGCATTTCAAATTTTACAAATACACGTAGTATATTGCCAGTAAAGGTAAACAAAATCAATAAATTTCATAATACATTTTACGTTACACTTGGTCAGAAATGTTATTTTCGGAAATAAATGACATCAACAACGACTAAATAATAATAATATATGAAAGTTTATGTCTATCATGAATTTTTGAGGCGAATTGAATTCTCTCTCTCTCTCTCATTCTGATTTCATGCTTGAAATTTTGCCTTGCACCAAAGGAACTAATGTATACATGCACACATTTGAAAATCATTTGTTCTAGAATGAACATTAAAAATCTCAATTAAGTGATCTCCATTTGTACGGCGAACAAGTATAATGCAGCAGCTGAGTCTTGGCATTTCAAGATTTTTATTTTATCTTTGGTTTGTGTCTAATGTAGTTAAAAAAAATATCTGGATTTCAAAATTATTTACGCTTCACAATAACTTACGCATGAATGATGTGAATGAGTGAAATTGCAAGCTTTTTGTCAAGAAAACGAATTTCACTCAATCCGATACATCGAAGATGAATATTATAAATTTTATTGTTAAAAAAAGTAATGGGGGTTCTTTATTGATCTTATAACGGCAATGCGTAGCAATATATCTAACACTGATGCAAAAATGCAATCTTATGACAGTTACTATTGAAAAAAATCATTTGTCTACAAAAATCTAGGGAGCGGTTAGAGCTCTCACGCTTTCGATTGATAGCGGTGAACGGTTTCTGGTCACGTGATGACTAGAGTTCAGCTCACAAAACAGTTACTTTTCAAAGACTGCAACAATGACTTTGTATTAGATTCTTCACAACAGAAAGAAATGTTTTGTATCGTTTTTAAATCAACAATGAACATGTGCCTTTTTTAGTCACATCTTGTAATTGCTATATCTTGATTTGTACAAAAAATGCATTTTTAATCATTTTTAAGAATAAGTTTTCTTACTATTTTGATCCAACAAAATTAAGACAGTCACAACTCTGATTGATGCACATTAGTTTCAAGAACAAAAATATATTAAGAGTCAAATATCTGCGGTTAAAATTTTTTAAAAATCACTATATCAATATGTGTAACTTAAAATAAGAGCGATTTGTTTGATCAAGCATAAGGTTCACAGGTTGCATATGCAGTACAATGCATGTACATGCATGTGCAGATACATGAAGCAGGTTGGTTCACGACTTCACGTGTCTTTATTGCCTGAAACAAGCAGAAATATTAGCCCACCACCATCCTCCAGAAATCTCCAATTTATACTTATCTCTCAAATGCTTAGCAGTTATCTTGTGAAATTTGCATAAGGTAACTCTGGATGTACTCAAATGATCTCCCTTTGAACGACGTAAGTACAACGTTCATTGGAATAAAGCTAAGTAAATGTAAGAAGTCGGTGACGAGATGGCGAGAGTTCATCTTGAAAAAACATACATTATAAAGTACTGTTCAAAGACTACAAAATTTACCTGATATTAAGCCTTTTCTAACAAGCAGAGATAAGGTTCAGGTACTCTATTCTTCGTTAAATGTTACAGAGATTGACTGTTAATGCATTTCAAATTTTACAAATACACGTAGTATATTGCCAGTAAAGGTAAACAAAATCAATAAATTTCATAATACATTTTACGTTACACTTGGTCAGAAATGTTATTTTCAGAAATGAATGACATCAACAACGACTAAATAATAATAATATATGAAAGTTTATGTCTATTATGAATTTTTGAGGCGAATTGAATTCTCTCTCTCTCTCATTCTGATTTCATGCTTGAAATTTTGCCTTGCACCAAAGGAACTAATGTATACATGCACACATTTGAAAATCATTTGTTCTAGAATGAACATTAAAAATCTCAATTAAGTGATCTCCATTTGTACGGCGAACAAGTATAATGCAGCAGCTGAGTCTTGGCATTTCAAGATTTTTACTTTATCGTTGGTTTGTGTCTAATGTAGTTAAAAAAATATCTGGATTTCAAAATTATTTACGCTTCACAATAACTTACGCATGAATGATGTGAATGAGTGAAATTGCAAGCTTTTTGTCAAGATAACGAATTTCACTCAATCCGATACATCGAAGATGAATATTATAAATTTTATTGTTAAAAAAAGTAATGGGGGTTCTTTATTGATCTTATAACGGCAATGCGTAGCAATATTTATAACACTGATGCAAAAATGCAATCTTATGACAGTTACTATTGAAAAAAATCATTTGTCTACAAAAGTCTAGGGAGCGGTTAGAGCTCTCACGCTTTCGATTGATAGCGGTGAACGGTTTCTGGTCACGTGATGACTAGAGTTCAGCTCACAAAACAGTTACTTTTCAAAGACTGCAACAATGACTTTGTATTAGATTCTTCACAACAGAAAGAAAAGTTTTGTATCGTTCATTGGAATAAAGCTAAGTAAATGTAAGAAGTCGGTGACGAGATGGCGAGAGTTCATCTTGAAAAAACATGCATTATAAAGTTACAGTATACATTATAAAATACATTATATACATTATAAAATTTTGTTCAAAGACTATAAAATTTACCTGATATTAAGCCTTTTCTAACAAGCAGAGATAAGGTTCAGGTACTCTATTCTTCGTTAAATGTTACAGAGATTTACTGTTAATGCATTTCAAATTTTACACATACACGTAGTATATTGCCAGTACAGGTAAACAAAATAAATAAAGAAATTTCATTAAACAATTTACGTTACACTTGGTCAGAAATGTTATTTTCAGAAATAAATGACATCAACAACGACTAAATAATAATAAGAAATTTTATGTCTATTATGAATTTTTGAGGCGAATTGAATTCTCTCTCTCTCTCTCTCTCTCTCTCTCTCTGTGTATGTGCGTGTGGTACTGTAATACATGGTAACCTACCAAACCTACCTGCCCACTCTTTTTTCACTGGACATCTTGGACCCTCTTTGGTGACTAGTATGCTGGATTATGCATCTGGATTAGAGATGAGAAAACGCTATATAGACGCGGTCTCTTTAATTGACGCGGTCTCTTGAATTGGAGGAGAGTGTTTTGCCGAATGTCAATCGTGATAATGGTTAATAATCATAAAATGCAGACTTTGAAATATCTTTACTTCGTATGGTCACTGAATAAAGTTTGACACTGCTAATTAAATTATCACACAATTAACATAGCCATGAAGTAAATAGATATATGTATTGTTTTCGAAGGGTCTTGAGTCTTAAAAAGGTCAGTGTAAATTGTTTGAAGGAAGCAAATTTGTCTGTGTAAAAATTGTCATGACCACAAGTCCAACTTTAAAGATAAACCTTTGCAGGTTCCAGATATGAAACATCAATGCAAATTTAAGGAATTTTTTGGGGGGGGGGGAGGGGGGGGGGGCTTTAGACTGCAAGGTGGAGCTTATAAATATTTTTTTAAGCTACAGCGCTGCATTTTTTGAATCAATTTACTTACTGGGTATTTTACAAATGGTTGTAGAAAGAAAGAATAATGTAGTCCATGTCCTTGTAGTTTTTTTTTTCAATGTTATTAGATTTAATGTAAACAAGGCAATAAAGAATTTTGAAACCATGCACCTTTTCTTATACGGAAAGTTAAATTGGAATTTGGAATAAGGGAGTCAAGAAACGTTTTTTTTCTTTTGAGTTTCACAAGCACTTATGTCAATTTTTGAAAGTGGGAAGATACACTTTTTCCTGTTCGTGTTTTTCTACTATTCACGAAACTCTATTTTTTGTAGGAAGCGTCAAAGCAGAGTAAAAATGTGTTATTAAAACGCTAAATAGCGCCTTTTCACTTTCGCCGTTATCACACCTCTTGAAAAGCATAGTGTACGTAGTAACGCCCTTTTCCGCGTTATAACGCTTTTTTGCGTTATTATGCTTTTTTGCATTATATTGCCTTTCTAATTTGTGCCCCCCCCCCCCCCCCCGTTGTTTGATTCCAATAGGCTTTTAAAATACCTTACTTAATGTCTGTGGGAGCAGTGGTGGATCTAGAGAGGGGTTACGAGGATTTCACCCCCTTCTGATTTTGGTTAAAAAGAGAAAAGATTGTACGTATTTCGTATAATGAAAAAATGAAAACTAAAAAGGTATTTCGTATAAGGAATTTTTTTTTTCGAACTAGAATTTTTAAAATCGTGTCACTTTCTTTATTCAACAAGAGTTTTTTTTTTCCTCTGTGGTTTGTAAATATAACATACCTTTAAAATAATGTTATTTTAAACAAAAATTTTCTTCTCAACCCTCGATCACTTTTCAAAAATTTCTGGTACCGTGCTTGGGAAGGGGTAATCCCATAAAATAATTTTTGGAAGGGTACCATTGATGTATATATATACTAGTGCATTCTGGACGTAACTTTTTTCAAATATTAAATAAAACAAAAGCGAACATCAATACAGATAATTATTGATTTTTTATTCGAGGGGTGGAGGGTGGGGGTTCGAGCGCCTCCCAACTCACTGTGGAATTCTGACGGCCTCGTATATGAAATAATAAGCCATAACCCCATCTACCCCTCGAGTAGAACAATGTAGGCCCTATTTATTTTTCACCCGTGAAATATTGATTTCGATGAAAATAAATAAGTAAAATAATAATATTAATAATGATAATTACTTGCTGAAAAATAAACATACTTAAAACAATTAGCAACGTAATTTTTCTCACAAAATTAAATAGAAATCAGCCGAAGACTGCTGATCACGATATTTCACTTTTTCGGAAAATAACAGTTTGTTCGCATTAGGGTCCATTGTAAAAATGGCCAAAGAAAATGTTGATTATCAAAAACTACAAATCGAATTAGAACAACAAGAACTTGAGGTAATATGCCATAACAGATGTTTGAGATAATTTAATTACATACTTTTTATAGGATGTTTATAACGATTAATCTTCAATATTGTCCAGTAATGAGGGTTAATTCCGTTATCTCGAATTTTCTCTTCACTTGTTTATTTATAATTTTGTGTGTGTGGATATTTTGATATTTTTTAATTCGAATAGAAGTATACATTTGATGTTCGTCAAAGTTCTGACTAAATAATGGAATAATCTTCAAACCAAGTAAACAGCTTCATATTTTATGCCTCTTGTTTAAATGTTTATGGTCCAAGAAGAACATGATTAAAAAAGTTAATGATTTTGTGCATACATTTTAGTCTGCAGGAGGAGGGACATCACCTCAGGTGTATAATCAGCTGTTAGCCTTGTATCTTCTTCACAATGACATGTAAGATGATGTTCTAAGACAGACAAACAAACTGTCTCATGATTATTATTGAAAAAGATTTTTAGTACGTACTGTTTACCTGTTTACAGGCCTAAGATGTTTTTTTTTCAAATTTTAAATTGAAATTTGGACTTCCTGGTTAGTAATAATGTCAGTGAGTTTGAAGTATTATCTGTAATTCCAGGTGCAATGCAAAATTCTTATGGAAAAGAATACCTCAGTCAGTTAAGAGTGTAAGTTGGTTTCTTTCAAATTTTCACTAAATTTAAGCACAAACATGACATACTAGACCATACATATATATTAAACCTTGTCTTGTAGTCAAATTCTGAAACAGGTCATATCTGGGCAGTTGGACAGAAACTGTGGTTGAGAGATTACCCAGCAATCTACGAAGCATTAAAGAGAGAATGGTCAGAAAGTGTTCTACAAATAATGGAGGCAGTGAAAGGTAAAAACCCATGTCCATTTTGAATGTGATATTTAGCTATACATTTATAATTGGAAAAATTCTTAGATGCATTTTTTTGACCTTTTAACAAGGAATGCATAAAGTTTTTTTTGATATTTTTAATTAATATACATACATGTACATAGCGGACAGAGGGGTTCAGAATTAATGTCATATTTGGTTACACATTGAAAATAAAAAAGTTGTTAAAAAAAACTTTTAGCATTCAAATATATCATTTTGGGGTCTATTTTTTCTTCCTGTTGAAAGCTGCCACAAGAGAAAGGGCCATGAGACTAGTATCTAAAGCCTACAGTTCCATCAATGCCGAGGAGTGGGCTGTGTTTATGGGAATGCCTTCAAATGAGGCTATACAAGGTAGTATGTGTTTCTAAATTTTCATAAAATGTTTTTATTTTTCTTGCCGACATTGATGCTGATTGGGCATTTATCACATTAACAATATCTAGTGAACAACAAAAGATAAGAGCTCAGTTGCTATGTTTGATTAAATGCTCATACAGGTAGCTTGTTTTAAAAATGGAACTTCATTTTGTTCTATTCTGGATAAATCTTTTCACTATATCTAGCGGCAGTCCAAGAAGGGTGGACATATGATTCAGCAACTAAGTATATTAAACCTAAAAAGCTAGGTAAGAACATAATCAATTCATTTGTCTAATACTGGTAATTAAAGTGCTTTTTATATGATCACTTACCATTATTTACTGTTGTAATTTCAATTTTATAATATTTGTTTTCAATAAATGTAAAAAAACTTCTTCTTTTTTTTTTTTTTTAAATATAAAAATGTAATTTACTACTTGCAGTACCTGCCAAGGATCCAGAACTTTTAAGTGAGCAGCAGTTGTCAGTACTAACAGACTATGTATCATTCTTAGAGGCATGACAAGAGTATCTGTGATACCTTTGTAATTGGTGCATGCTTACGTATATGTTGTTCCACAAGGCATCAAAGTATCTCTCTGAACAGAGAACATGCTTTGATGGGAGATATAGTAGAATATACAGCATGTAAAATTATAAAATGTAGTCACTGCATAGATGTACTGGTAGGTATTCAGTGACAAGTAATTTTAAATTCCCTTAAAGTAAGGGAAAGTCTGAAAGTAATTAAATCTTTGGTTTAACATTTATTAATGTCTAGATACGTTGCATACTTATATCTTTATTTCATTCATTTTATTTTGTTGAAAGTTTGTTTGAATTTCAGTCAGATTTGAATAAACCTTGTCAAAACATATGGTAATTCAGTTTCTTTTTTCCATTACTAAATAGAATTGTTACCAGTTTCAAGAGTTTTCTTATTAAGCATAATACATGTACAGCAATGATGACCCATGACTTTGCTTTTGATTCAAGTCCTTTCTACCAAAACTGGTATACATGTAACTGCACTATGGAACACTTCTATGAAAATGCTTACAAAATAGAATAGTTGTGATCAGGAATAAATGTTACTGAAAGCAGAGAGGAGGCAAAATAATACTTTCTTATACACCCATCCTTTTATAGGCCCTATTATGTTGTGGGCTTTCCTGTCCTTCCGTTTGATTCTCTGTGTTCAGTGAGACAATTGACCATTAAACCTGGGTCAGTTGATGCCTCTTAAGGAGGAGAGGGTGTTGTGACCCAAAAGTAGGTCATGACCTTATTTTGGAATTTTATAGCTATAGTAAAATTGCATCTGAATTATATCTTTCACAGTGTAAGACTTTTGTAAGTTGAAGCATCATGAGGGATAAGTAATAAAAAATCATCAATTATATTCTTAAACTATGAATGGATGCCTGCACATTCTCACTGACCCACAGCTGCTTGACATGAATTTAGTATCATCCCTCTCTTGAGGGAGCTTATGGCCTCAATACTGTGCCTTATGACAATGATGCCTTCACAGTTAAACATTGTACTTTTATCAGGGTGATTGCTGAAAATGATAAAAGAAATTTCTTTCATGAATTACCCATGGATGGACAGAACTGTATCTTCCCATCATAGACTTTTCTTGGTAAACTGGTACATCTTCAGGTTCTTTTACCTGCATCACTTTATCACAAAGTAAATAATGATGAAGTGAAGAGTTTGTATTAAGAAAAAAAGCAACAGAGTTTGTAAAATTTACTTGTTAAAGACATTTTACTTCATACAGAGCCATATAAAAAGAGAAAACAAATGTTTTATCAAGAGTTGTACAAACAAGCAGACATCGTATTGTCTGACTTAAGGTAGTTAACTTTATAAACAGAGGAAAGCGTAACTTTGTTAACACAAGCTTGTTTTGTTTCTATTGTTTGATGAAAGGTAAATATAAGCATATTCATGACAGAAATTTTGGGCTGAAATACATGTACTGCATTTGAACCTTCTGAAGCAAAAGCTTAACTTGTTTACAGATTCTGTGTGCTTCAAATTAAAAAAAAAGAAGATAAATGAAGATTCACAGCATAATTTTAAATTGCTTATGATTAGTAATTATGAAAAATTAAGTAGCATTAGAAATGTAATAATTTCCTCTGACACCTAATGATTTCTAATTCTAAGCCATGGTGTATAGTAACAGTGGAACCTATTACAGCAAAAAATGAGTAAAACAAATATATCTGCTTATAGCAATATTTTGTCAGCAAGTTCAAAGAAATGAAATAGCAGCAGAATTAGAGGAATTGCTGATATTTTACACAGTGATTTAGGTTGTTGTTTTGTTTGCTATGTCTATGTTTAGTGAAAATGACATTTTTAAAACAGCAATTAGGAACTGTAAACCCACCTTTTTTTGCCTGCAAAAATATCCACAAGTTTTGCAACCTTCTTTTACTTAAGAATATTTCTTGCCACGAATAATTTATTTTGTTGTGTATTTACATGTACATAGAATATTTCCTCTGCCACAAAAATTTATAGGCATGGATTGATTTGAAATTGCTGAATAATGAATAAAAGTTGTGGCAAGTGATGGTTGGTTTACAGTAAACTGAAATAAATGTACAATTACTGTTTCTGATTACATGCCTGCAAATTAGATTCAATCTACAGGAATTTTTTTCCCGATTAGAAACTTCATAAAATATTTTTCTAGGGTACAGAAAAAAATCAATGAATTTATATCGTTATAGAAGGTCTGAAATTAATTTGAAATTTAAAGAATTAAAAAAAAAAAAAAGAAGATTTTTCCTGTAATTCGATCCACCTCTCTGTTAAGTATATAATTAAAGAACAGCACTTCTTAGATACACCACATATATAATTCAGTACTTGATACACTGCACAATTCAAATAAATAAATACATTTTGTAATAATGTATTACTTTCCTTAGTAACCTACATAAAGTATATAAAACATACAGGAACAGCTTCCATCTCTATCACATTCAAGCTATAGACAAACACATGCTAAGACACAGATCCACAAAAAGTGAATAACTTATAAATCACTCAACACTAGCCTTTCCATACGCTATATGTACAACTGCATTTACGTGCCCATAGCCGAGATTTACACAAGGATTTTGCAATTTATGGTAATTTCTTCTTCCTAAACACACCATCTTGATATAAGAATTCCTCTTGAGTATAAAAACTCTGCTCTGGGCCCCCAAAAATTTGTTAAATCATATATTGCACCTCTGTCATGTTGATTAATAGACAAATAATCTCAATCATTCACTAAAACTTATTTTCAGCATCACTTTTCTACATATTGAACGTTACCATTCATCGAAAGTTTAAAGTTTTGTCATATATTTTTTAAAGGGTACAAAATCCTAACCTTTAAAATATAAGCATTTCAAATTATGAGAAAAGAGGAAAATGATTTGGAAAATAAAAAGAAAACCCCAAAACCTAAAACAATGTAAACACACATTAGTAATACCGATATCTTTATAGTAAGCAAAATCTATCAAAGAGCAAAATGATACAAGAGTTAACTGGCCCTAATTTTGAATGCTTGATTTTAATCATATAATGAAATCAAAATAATACATACATGTATTCGTATAAAGTATAAATATCTTAAAGTTTTTGATACTGAACCAGATAATGCCTTCTAGTTGAGTTTATGTTACTACATGTATATTATGCTCTCTAACAATATAATGAGCATAAGACTTCAGATCTATGACCTACAGTTAACAATCAATCTATCACAATCATGTACTTGACCAAATGATGCTTCTTTTTTTGTTCACATCTATTCAGTTCATTATTTACATTCCCAAAGAATGTATTCCATTTCATGGATAAATATTTTTATATCTAATGGTAAAACACTAAACTTAGCAGATAAAGAAAGCAGCACTTATAACATAAATTATACAACTTTTACATAAAAATAATACACACTTTCACGGGTATGAACTACAAACAATTGATTGACTACTAGGAAAAATGGAATTTCTTTAGGAAGGGGGGTATAGAACATGGTTTATATGCATACAATACACACACACTGATTTTTTTGTATCGGCATATTTCCATTATAATCAGTCAAATAAGTAAGCAATCCTCTATTCTTAACAATAGGAGAGCTGCACCAAGTTCTTGCATAATATAGTAATTTACATATTGTAAGCCACATATATTGGGTCTAGCTGATCGGCAAGGAAGCCGTCCCTCAGGTGCATTCTCTGTTTTTCTCCCCGTGAGTTGATTGGAATAACTCCTGGATCCACCACTACTACCACCCCTACAATCAGGTAGTGTTCCTCTAGTGTTACATTGGTTACCAGGGGAACCAAGTCCAGAGCCTCATTTTCATTTCCTTCCAACTCAACCACCACAACCAACAAATTTGTCCAGGTAAAAACAGCACTGCAATTTACAAAACATTTGTTATATGTCAGAGTCTCTCTAAATTAGATTTCAATATGAAAATAAATTTTCCTCTCTATCTGCAACCAGAAACCAAAATAACAAATTAGCAACACTCACCATTCACAGATTTTGCGATGACACCTAACGACACTCATTTCTATGTCGATAGGATGGTACCTCATTCCTCTCAACATAATGGTTTCATCTAATGCACCCACAACAAATATTGCATCATGCCTCCCTGAAAACAACAACCAATTGTCAAAAAATTCCTCAGGCTATAAATGCATTGTGGCAGTTTTTGAAAATGGTATATAAGTTACATGTGAATAGAAAAACCATTTCTTAATGAAAGAAGAAATTTCTTACCGCCATCACTTTGTGTGAGCTCTGTTCGCCGCACAAAGCCAAGGAAACCAGTTCTGGCATACTGCGTTGTGGTGTCACCTGTGGCTAGATGAGAGTTGAAATGCTCTGCATGGAGTGAGTCATCACCATATATCATAAAATACCCTGATGCATTATGGGGACTGTTCACCCAAATCTGTCAAGATCAGATAGATACAGTGATGATTGATGAGCCCCATTCAAAGCCTTACCTTTCGATGGATACTTTCATGGGGGTTGAGAATTGAACAGGTAAAATGTGTAAACTTACCTCCCCTAGATGAGAATCGGCACACTGTCCTTTTGTTTCTGGATTAGCTATCACAACTTTGACACCAGGCAACAACTGTAATACACATGTAAAACATTTCTACCTTTAATGCAATCTATTCTATGTCATTTTGATATAAGAAAAAAATTTCACGATGTGTATCCTTCAAGTTCAGAAAACTTTGTTGATTACATGAATTAGAGTCTAGTTTAGGGAGTGTTTTACCTTGCCAGATTCCATGATACAAAGACTGTGAGGACTTCCTTTTTCTACTAGTGTGACTCGGTCATTCCTCATTGCTCGCTTGTCAACATACACAGTGGTGGGGTCAGGGCAGGAGGCTCCCTAAAAATAGAGTGACCATAATACATCAAATCTACCTTTTTAAGCTCTTATGTTATTTCAAACTTAAGCTTTGGAAAAAATTATACAGCTGAACTTAGATACATATATCTGAATATCAATATCATGTATACTATAGATATGCTCAACTAAGTTGGCAGTTCAAACCATTTTTTCTTTATGTATTTTAACCTCAATCTCTTTCATCCTTAAATTTCTGGAAGGTTTTTCTCAGTCTATTGAATTTGAGACAACTAGGTTCAACAGTATATTCATCACTTTAACTTACTTTAAAAGGTCCTTTTTACAGCAAATACAAGAATATATGGACAAGTCTTATCTCTTCATCTATACAGTACCTGTAATGCCATTCCTAGGTTGACTCTGCAGCCAAAACTTGTGCTGACAGACCGAGGGGTAAGTCCGAGGTTAGCAAATAACTTTGTGAAAGACGTCGTTAGTAGGATCCTGGGTCGTTCCTCTGCTATCACACAGCATGTACGGACACAGGACAGGTTAATCCCCCTTTGCTGAAAAAAATATGCAACATGAATTTCTAGCTTTTTAAATGTCATGTATCTGAAGCAGATCACCACTGCAAGATAAAATATAGGTTATTTATACCAAGCTAGTGTTTATATTTACTTGCTGGATAGCTTCATATGGTATATACATGTAGTTGGTCTAAAAAAAACAAGAGGCCCATGGGCCACAGCGCTCACCTGAGTAACTTTGGCCTTGCTGTTTTTCACCTGATTTCTCCCCCTTCCCCCTGTAGTACTTATTGTGGCCCCGCCCTATCCCCATGGGTCATGATTTGAACAATTTAGAATCTACACTACCCCAGCATGCTTTCACATAAGTTTCAGCTTTTCTGGCCCACTGGTTCTTGAGAAGAAGATTTTTAAAGCTTTTTCCTATATATTTCAATGTAAAACTTGGATTCCCTATTGTGGCCCCGCCCTACCCCCCGGGGTCATGATTTGCACAATTTAGAATCTACACTACCCCAGGATGCTTCCAGATAAGTTTCAGCTTTTCTCACCTAGTGGTTCTTGAGAAGAAGATTTTTAAAGATTTTTCCTATATATTTCAATGTAAAACTTGGATTCCCTATTGTGGTCCCGCCCTATCCCGGAGGTCATGATTTGAATAATTTAGAATCTAAAATACCCCAGCATGCTTCCACATAAATTTCAGCTTTTCAGGTCCAGTGGTTCTTGAGGAGATTTTTAAAGATTTTCCAATATATTTCAATGTAAAACTTGGATTCCCTATTATGGCCCCGCCCTACCCCCGGGGGTCATGATTTGAATAATTTAGAATCTACACTACCCCAGGATGCTTCCACATAAGTTTCAGCTTTTCTGGCCCACTGGTTCTTGAGAAGAAGATTTTTAAAGATTTTTCCTATATATTTCAATGTAAAAGTTGGATTCCCTATTGTAGCCCTGCCCTATCCCCGGGGGTCATGATTTGAACAATTTAGAATCTACACTACCCCAGCATGCTTCCACATAAGTTTCAGCTTTTCAGGCCCACTGGTTCTTGAGAAGAAGATTTTTAAAGATTTTTCCTATATATTTCAATGTAAAACTTGGATTCCCTATTATGTCCCCGCCCTATCCCGGGGGTCATGATTTGAATAATTTAGAATCTACACTACCCCAGCATGCTTCCACATAAGTTTCAGCTTTTCTGGCCCACTGGTTCTTGAGAAGAAGATTTTTAAAGCTTTTTCCTATATATTTCAATGTAAAAGTTGGATTCCCTATTGTGGCCCCGCCCTACCCTCGGGAGTCATGATTTGAACAATTTAGAATCTACACTACCCCAGCATGCTTCCACATAAGTTTCAGCTTTTCAGGCCCACTGGTTCTTGAGAAGAAGATTTTTAAAGCTTTTTCCTATATATTTCAATGTAAAACTTGGATTCCCTATTGTGGCCCCGCCCTACCCTCGGGGGTCATGATTTGAACAATTTAGAATCTACACTACCCCAGGATGCTTCCACATAAGTTTCAGCTTTTCTGGCCCACTGGTTCTTGAGAAAAAGATTTTTAAAGATTGTTACTACATATTTCAATGTAAAACTTGGATTCCCTATTGTGGCCCCGCCCTACCCCCGGGGGTCATGATTTGAACAATTTAGAACCTACACTACCCCAGCATGCTTCCACATAAGTTTCAGCTTTTCTGGCCCAGTGGTTCTTGAGAAGAAGATTTTTTAATGATCCCACCCAATTTTTGTATTTTCTTGATTATCTCCCCTTTGAAGGGGACTTGGCCCTTTATTATTACAATTTAAACTCCCCTTCACCCAAGGTTACTTTGTACTAAGTTTGGTTAAAATTGGCCCAGTGGTTCTTGAGAAGAAGTTGAAAATGTGAAAAGTTTACAGACGGATGGACAGACGGACGGACGGACGACAGACAACGGGTGATAAGGTGAGCTAAAAAACACTACCAATATTTTGTAATTCACCATTATACTTCTTTGAATTAAATTCAATACAGATATGCATTAACTTACTTTTAACGTAGTAGTTGATGTGCCTAAACCTCTTGTACACAATTCCATCACCCCATATGAACAGAAAGTGTCCCGCACTAAAATACAGAAAACGTTCTACCGTAATTTTCAATGGATTTTTTTTTACACACGCCAAACTGTTGTATAACAAAGTGTAAATTTAAGGAGATTCTGAGG
Organism: Saccostrea echinata; assembly: GCF_033153115.1. Classification (NCBI taxonomy): domain Eukaryota; kingdom Metazoa; phylum Mollusca; class Bivalvia; order Ostreida; family Ostreidae; genus Saccostrea; species Saccostrea echinata. Next base: position 24,028,134 of record NW_026889774.1, read on the forward strand.
AGACATAGAACATTACCTTTATAATTGCTGACAGCTGTAAGCCAAACAGCTGGGTTGGTTTCCACCTCTGATGGAGCAATCAGTATGGAATGATGACCAGAGTAAATACTGAAATTGAGATAAGACGTCAATACAGTATACAAGTAGACAAAACTCTTGGCTGTTCCTTAAAAAAATGTTATTTTAATAAACTTGATCTTTAAAAAGAAAAAACCCTCCAAATTTTACCTTGAGAGACACCAAAGGACAAAACCTAGTCCACAATATGGGTCCAAACACAGAGTTACATCCCTTGAGGGATATAACTCACACTGTAACTTAATGGACCGACAGAGAGCAGTAGCCGAGGCATGAGACATCTGAAATGATTCAGCATAATATAACAAACTGTATGTTACTCTGTGTTACACTAAATAGTTATTATGATAGTATTTTAGGTCATTTTGCTTGTAAAAGCCCATTCCAATATTCTAACAAACTGTAACAAAAAATTGCTTTTCATTACTTCCTGTTTCACTGACCTTGACCCCTGCTAACATCCCTGTGGTTGATACACTGAAGTCTAGGTAACAGATCATTTCTGGGGTGGGGGCTCGATAAATGGCAGCTAATTTCTTCTTTGGGAGGTCATCTGTGTCCAAGATTGTGGGCCAGGACTTGGACTCTAAAATCTGTGTTGCCTCCTGTGTGTTGAAAATATATGCACCAATTTAAGCTTTGATCAGTTGTAAAACATTACATATACTGTAAATGTACTTTTTTGCACAGGATCATTAATTCTATGAGCTCACAATATTTGCTTATTGGGTACAAAATATGCAGATTTCTTGAATTGTCAAAGTAAATGTATGTCTTAAATGCACTTGAAGAATGCTGTGACAAATTTCCACGGAAAATTTGTGACCGTGTACATTAATCCCATGCGGATAAATGTATGTCAACAGTAGTAGCCAGACTGTGAACAGCAATGGATATTTGATGCCATTGAAAAAGATGATCTTTAATAATATGCAAATTTCTTCCTTGGAGGATCCTGAACCTACCTTGGATTTGAGTAATTTATGTACAATACTGTTGGTAAGAATGGCAGAGGATTTGCTGACTTCTACAATCATTTTGACTGTAGGGAGGGTGGTAGCTATGTTCTGTGGGTGAGGAGGACGAATGGTGACTGGGACACAACCCACATACAAACACCCGTAAAAAGCTGCTATCAAATCTACACCTGTAAGTAAAGAGCAATAAAATTACATATGGAGTATGTAAATCTGAAAGAACCTGAAAATATCACTTGATAAATCATGGAGTTTTGCGACCTTCGTTATTCACAAATATTTATTGTCATGAACCATTTACTTGTGTATTTATGTAGAATGTTTTTTCAGTCAAAAAAATTAGTAGTCATAAATGGATTTCAAACTGACAAATCAGGAATAAAAGATGTTGCAAATAATAATTGGTTTACAGTACACAGAGAATAAATTACAGCCGCATGGTCCTCATTTAGATGTACATGTACTTGAATAATAAATCAGATACATGTACATATGGTCCTCACTTTTAGTACATGGAGGATGAACTGGAGGATAAATCAAATCACTCAGTCCACTTACCTAAGGACATACGAGACCCAAAATTTTCCAACTAACCAGGAAGTTAAATCATATTCACATGGCCCCAACTTTTACAGCATGAAGGATGAATCGTCGCAATATTGTCCTCACTTAATTAGAAGATAAATCAAAGCCACTTAGTCCACTTACCTAAAGAATGAGATCCATATGGTCCTCACTTAGAGTATAAACCAGAGGCTCATTGTCTTCACTTAACATGAGGACAATTCAATGGTCCTCATCATAGTACAAGAATGATAGCTCAGACCTACATGGTTCTCACTTACCTGAAGTAATCAGTCACATGGTCTTCCCTTTCTCTTTAGATAAAGGGTGAACTAGAGCTATGTGAACTAGAACTGGATGATAAAACAGAGCCACTGCCTACATGATCCTCTCCTCACTTACCTGGACAATAAATCAGAGCCACATGGTCCTCACTTACCTGGATGAAAAATCAGAGCCACACGGTCCTCACTTACCTGGATGATAAATCAAAGCCACATGGTCCCCTGTGTTCAGTTTGCCTTTCTCCATCAGCATACAGCCGATCCTCTCTGCACGCTTGTGGAGCTGTGAACAGGACATCTGCACCTGGGGCTGAACCTGAAACACATCACTTGTTCAAGATCTCCAGTCCAATGTTAGAAAGCAAAACAGACATTGATCCAACTACCTGTTCAAACACTGAATTAATCTGGACCTCTTACACAGGAATACTGAATGCAGTGATACATTTAGTGCAGCAGTAAAACATGCCATTCAATCATATCTCATTCACAGTTTTTAAATACATGCTTTTGAAGTGTTTGATATAGGAAAGCATTAATTGTACTTACAATCTTAAAATATGCATGTATGTAGACACTCTTTAACATCAGACTTATTGTAGGCGTCAATTCCATTTGTTACTTTTTAGTAAATTCAAGAAACCCAACCCCGAAGTAATTCAAAATTCACATAGACCACCACTTTTAACAATCATGCTTTATGACAAAGATGATTTTATTTACACGAATGTAACGACATTTGCATAATTTTTTAAGTTTCAAAAAATATTTCACATGATTTATTTCAGAATCCTTAAACACAAACTATCTATCAATAATAACTTTCTAGGGAAAGAGGCTGAAGGATGACACCAGGAACAGAATTTGACAACCTAAATGTTCATATACGGTAGACAGGGAATACCATATAAACTAGAGGAACAGCTGACTAATCCAGTTAACAGCAAATTCATAAAGTAACCCTTGCACTCTTAATCAAACCTTTATGTGACTTTACTACATGCTGCAAAGTATCAGTTTATAGGGCATTTTCAGACAGCCAAAAACAGCCATGCAGCCTTCATGAGGTATAAATATCTTTTGCATATCAATATGACAGTAGCCTGCATATCCATGAAATGCTTGTAATATATCTATATGAATGCTAGTATATAATAATCATAGATGTAGCAATACCAAACTGATAAAAGACCTGACATGACTCCAAGGATTATGGATAGCATAGATAATGTTTTGTAATACAAGGCCAGCACTCCCAATCAACTTTGATACAAACCTGATACGGCCATTTTCCTTGTATCTAAAATTCAATCAAGCGGATTTTAATTGCTTTTGTATTAATTAAATAATCTCTCAATGCGTCTTGATTTTCTCACTACCAGTGCTTAGCATTGTAATCATTTAAATAAATAACCTTTGCAAACTACCAAGGCATGTACTTTTTTTTAGACTGAGTTTCGTTTCACTTTTGTTTCATTACTGTATCATAAAACTAATTCTTGCAGATCTGAGAACATGGGAATTTTTTTTCATGTAATATTATTGAATCTATCACAAAAGCGAGATTAAATTTAAGAAAAGGGTAAAAAAAAAAAACCAAGTACAGTGCCACACCTACAAAATATGTTCTGGTTATGCAGTTATAAATCCTCTAAATAATTTTTAATATACTGGAAAACAGCACCAGCATTAACTATGTCAGCCACTCAGTCATATTTTTATTCTCATTCCCATACTGCACATGATCTCCTGGAATATTATGGGGGCATTAGACTCACCTTGGAGTTGAGCAATGTGAACACAATATGATCTGGTGTAGTCTGAGACCTCCAGCGAAGGATTTCTGTTAAAAACATGTGCTGAAAAGAGAAAACAAATAGCTTGCTTAACAGTTCACTAAATGGCAAATTTTTTGTTTCAAATAAAATTCACATTATTAAAAAACAAATTTTTTGTTTGTTAAGATATTTCGAACTTCACATACTAACTAAGACTAAATACTAACTAAATACATGTGTATGTATATTCTGTTATCTACTATACAAACTTAAGAATGTTAGCATTAAGTGAAAACAATCTATGATAATAGACCTTTTAGTAACTGAAATATCAAAGATGTACCGTACACATACATATACTAGTTTGATTCATACAATAGATATATTTGAATATTTTTTACACATATATAAAATAAAAAAAAAATTAAAAAGAAAGGATAAAAGCATAAATAATGTTAATAAATTATGATAAACAGATTAAGCTAAAAAAAATTAATAAAATAAAAGAAGATTTAATACGCTATACATGCAATCAAAACTAACAATTAACCAGCACATGTAAGTAGTAGGAGTAAATTATCAAAAATAAATAATAAAATAACTATACCTGATACAAGTAGCAGCTAGTGTTAACTACCACAAAATTGTACTACATCATGCTTATAAACAGAAATGAGACATACTTGAGGACCTACTTTACGGGCAGTGTCCGACTCCTCGTCGGTACTGCCAAGTTCACGGCCCTGGGCCTGGGCCATACGGGCTCCCTGTACAATATTCCCTACGTGAACTGCAGAAGGAGTGACATCTGAAAGGAAAATTTTTCATTATTACAGGTAAAATAATTATCAATATTCCGTAAGTAATGGACTAAATATTTCATTCCTGTTGAGTATCAGTAGCACATATTGAAGGGCAGACAACCATGTATATTAAAAGGCAAATACATGTATGTTTTTGACCTCTTAAAATAAGACCTTTTAGAGTACCCTCAGCAACAGAATTCTCCTTTGGTTGAAAATTTGGTGAGATTTGACATTCCCAATGTACAATACATTTTATATATCTTTTAAAATCTTCCAAATTTCTTTCAAATTCATCCAAATCTACAAATTACCCAGTACATTACACATCATCCTAGTGTTCCACTCTGTAAAAATGTCTTGAATATCTGTGATGCACTTTCCCCTTAATATTTACAACTTACTGTAAATCTGTTTATTCCCTGTATACATGTATTTGTGCCATTTTCTGAGATTGTATTGACAAAAGATAAAGTTACTAAGAATAATATTACAGGAAGTTACTCATATTTCCCATTGAACAAAAAAATAATTAAATCACATCTCATGTGAATAAATACCAAATTTCCGTCTCATGAAAATATAGTCCTTTGAAAGTCATTAACAGTAAGATATGTGCATCTGTTTTCCAATCTCTTGTGAATCAGTATCTGTGACCCAATTATAAAACCCGAATTAGCATTAGAAACCTCCATTGCTTGTGTTATGTTTGGATTAAAGCATAAATTCACAAAGTTACCTCTGACAAAAGCTTTGAAAGATCAAATAGGACTATTATTGCATGCCTGCATTGTATAATCTTTTGGAAGTCACTATCATTTTCTGACTTAGGTAGGATTTGGGTGAACATTTTGATATTATTTGTGCTTCCCATACATATATGTATCTCCATTGCATGCTTTAAAATAATGGTAAGAAAAGCAGAGAACCTTTCTATATTTCTATTTCTGTTAATCTTTCTTCACCCTAATTCACCATCTAATCACTGTCTTAACTAAATTCTCTACTCCTTGGAAAGTTGGAAGAGATACATGTATTAAAAAAAAAGTGTCACTCAAAATAATTTCAAATTTAGACAGATAGATAAATAAAGATGTAAAGTATGTAAACTATATAAAAAGAGAATAAGTTTCAAACATAGTCTGTCGGAAAATCTGATATTAAAAAAAAGACAATATGTAAAAAAAAAAATATCTTGAAAGAAAATGAGCTACCCAATAAAAATGAGGAGATGTAATTGAAAGCATTTTTTTAAAGCATTTCATAGAAAGGTAGTTTGTCATGCTGGAAGATAATGTGTCCAATCTCTACACAAATAAATGTATAAATGAAGTTTGATGTCCGAGTTTTTGAAGCCATAGCTGTTATAAATGCCGGAGATCTTCTGTGGTGTGATACTTACACTGAGCAGCTGTTGGATGTAAATAGTCTAAAACACCAACAACCAAGTTAATCTTAAAACCCCTGAGGTAAGGAGATTTTGAAACCAAGTGAACAAGTGTTAAAAGGTTTAAAAATGAAAAAAAAAGTTTCAGAAAATTATTTGTAAGTAATTTTATTCATATCACTGTATTTGTTAGATTTAATCAATAGTTTTATGAAAGAAAATAAACTAACATGTTAAAGACGGTGAGGGATATCCATCTCTAATCCTAGTATAGAGTAATCTTGGGAGGAAAAAATTCCCTTTTACTCACAAAACAAAAGGGTCAAAGAAAGCCGACCTTGACCTAATTATCACTTACCTGGCCTGTGTTCCCGTGGCTTGGGTAGGTTTGTGACACAGGTGTGTGGACACATCAGAACATTGGCAGGGTGAAGAGAACCTTCCAGGAACTTCTTCTTGGTTTCTGGTAAATGTATACCACCTAGAGGTGTCTAAAGAGACAAAGAAGGTACAATTTATTGATTTAATAAGATAAAATATGTTATCTTACTAGAAGTGTCTGAAAACAACACCAACAAGGGCACCGCAAAGAGGAGCATCCCCTCGCAAAAGAGCACAACAATCCCGATATAAATTATTGTGTAACTTCTGTTATACAGGCACTCACTCAAACACACTTGCGTTACTATATCCCCTCTAACTCCTTGCAAGAGGAATATAAGCTACAATAACATTTTGTTAAATAATCACAGATCAAATCAAAACACATTCAAAACATTTTTCAGTTGGAATAACATTTCATTTCCAAATTCCAAAAACAAGAAGTGTGTATCATACTGCTTCAGCAAGAAATATAAAATGACATCACTGTACTGACCTTGGGTAGGTAATTGGGAGGGACTAGAGCGAGGCAGTAGACACCCACTTGATGGATACTGTCAACAGCTTGTAACACACGGCTCATCCACTGGAAACTCTGAAACATAAGATTAAAACAACTCAATTATTCTTGTCCAAAAACACTCTCTCTACTGCAGACATAGTGAAAAAATTAATTTTGAGTTCCTTTTATTCACTGATTTAAATAGAAGTTTGTTTTACCTCTTCCTCTGTGCAGTCTGGCCGCTGCTCAGCAATTATTATAATCCTTTCATCTTTCAAAACCGAAATTGAAAAGACTGCAATTCTGAAATAAAGAACAGCATTCTATTTATAATATGTGAAAAACATCCCTATCTTTTAGAAGCTAAAGTGGGATTTTTTTCTTCACCAAAAAAAAAAACATCTTCAATCATCAAAGAAAACAGAAAAAATACATGTACCAGTGAAACAGTACAAAAATGCTAAAAATTTGTATTGTAAAAGCCTTATTTCCAAGTGTATGCTGAGACATGAGTCATTGTGAAAGATAGCAAAAAAAAAACTCTTTCATATTTTCAAATTATATAAATAATTTTCAAACATTTTACCTTCCCCTATAAATAAATTTCATGGGTTCCACGGCTAAGACTGTGGCGATGATGTCATCAGTATTGTGGCGACGCCCTGACACAGTCATGAGGCCTTCCTTACTTCCACACACAAACACAAGCCCACCCTGTCAAACACACAAAATGAGAATGAGTGTGACTTAAACTGTGACTGTAGTTTAACATTTAGCTTCCTATGTGAATAAGAATGCCAGTCAAAAAATTTCTATTTAGGCTCATGAGTTAAAATAAAAATGCACACAAAAAGACCAAAATATGTCAAGGGTCCAAGCATCCTTGTCTATATTAGACAATATTAGAATTTACATTATTGTATATATAAAAAGAATGCCACAATTGTAATCAAACCATTACTGTTTTTCACTGTTAACTGCAAAAACTTACTGGGCCTAGGAACCCTAGCAGGCCTGTCCTGACATACTTCTTGTCACCAATCACTGTTCCATCTGGATGTTGTGGTTGAACCTAAAACAAATTAACATCAATTCAAAATCCATGAATATTTTTATATGTCACTTTATAAAATTTACAACATAAAGGTGTAATCAATACATATATCTGTTTGTTTGATGAATTAAGCAAAACAAAACCAAGAAAACCAGAGAAGAAACATAATTTTAAATGAAAACTCCCAATTCTGATTTTTACCTGGAAAGTTGAGGCAGTGATACCCTGTAGACCCCAGTAACTGACCCCGGTGTAACCTGCACAGAGACAGAGTTCTCCCACCTCATCTGTCTGACAGAGTATTGGGGGACCCTCAATCTTCACAACTATCATCACAGCTGAAAAACAAAAACAAATTTACACTTCCTGAGAAATAATCTCAAAATATAAATATGATATAGGACATAGAATACACTGTATATGCACAACGCTGCAAATCATTTCAACTCAAAATGCATGTCTGTTTTTGATTGATATCCCATGACATTTTCTTTTGGATTAATTAACAGATTAATTGACTTCCTACCTCCAGGCATGACTTGTCCACAGTCCTGTAATGTGAGGGAGGTCAGGCTATTTTCTGTGTCTACCCTCACCACACCATGACTTAGACCCTGCATGGATAAGATACCTCGACCAGTAGCACTAGCACTTGACCGCCCTGGCCTGAAAAATAAATCTATTTCTTCAAACTCTGACATGAAGCCCATGTATATACAACAATTGACTGAGAAAATGCTTCATTTCCCCTTACATTTACAGATCTAAATTCATGGTTTACTTTGTACACAGTGAACTTTTAACTTTTACCTTCTAATTGAGACAGTTAAAGCCTCTGAAGAGCTGGCACAAGGACAAATGGCCTCTGGTTTCAATCCCTTACTTTGGAATAAGTTCAGGAATGCATCACAGGAAGTTAAAGACCCTTGAAAAAATAAAAACAAAAATTATCTAACACATCTTTGGCCAACAGAATTTTCTTCAAGTGAGAGTGACCATCTGTATACTAAGATGGAATTTTTATTTAAGATATTGACAATTATCTAAAATATGATGGAGAAGCAAATTCAATAAACAATATACAGGGAAAAGTTTGAGACAAATCATAGCATTAGAGGAAATTTTTGATTCATAGTGGATTATCAGTTTAGCAGTTATCTTTCCTATCAAAGCGGCCATTCATCCTCAAGAAAAAAAGGGAAATCATTTGGTGAATAACATATTCATCACTGTACTGAAACCATCTATAATACAGCATATGGAAATGTATATTGTACTGAAACCATTTATATGTACATGTATACTGTGCTAAACCCATATTTAAGGAGGCTGGGGGGGTCAACAAATTAACCATCAGATATAACTTATTTTTTCAGATATGATATCTTAAGCTGTCAACTATCATTTGGCAAAGAAAAAATTCATACATTTTAGTTTTAAAATTTGATCATTTTTGTATATCTTTATATGGAGCTCTTCTTCTAAAGGAGATCAATATAGTCTAAAAATGTCCACGACCACCCAGCCCTCTTAAATGTTGACATGTTTTTCATTTCACCACCAAATTGTTTTTGACTGACTTACATGGATTAGCTCCATCTGCTACTAACAAAAGCCTCAGTGTGGCAAAGCTAATGTCCTTGTGATCCTTCTGAGCTAGAAGTCCCCAGTGCATATCCCTGGACTTCACTATAGCTATTGAAGCTGTAAAAACAAACAGATTTTGAAAATGTAATTGATTTCATGTAATAAAAAGATTCAGTGCTACCAATAGAGAAAATATACATTTGTACATATACATGCAACTGTTTTTTTTTCTTTTGTTACTCTTGCAGGAATAATAGCAATTATTTCTTGCTCTTTTACTGAACATTTCAGCAACTGCAAGGCTGAAATCAATTTATTCATGCAAAAGTTTCAGTACCATACCTTTATATTTGGTGATCATTTTCATCCATGAGGCTGGATCAACTTTCATCAAGGAATAAGGAATAAATATCACATGCATGCCATTAAACACACTCTGAAATAACAAAGTTGAACTTTTCAATGAACACCAGGGTACCAAATAAAAGAAACAACTTATGATGATAAGGTTTTTCCCCCTCCAAGCTGGATACAAATACTTAAACTTACACATAATATACCATGCCAAAGACCCACATCTCTTTTGAAGTCTAAAACACAGACCATAACTTCACCTGGAAAGAAAACACATTTTTTGAAACATTTATTCCTTCTGATAAGCTTCAACAAAATTTATACATGTAATTTCAGGTAGCGTATACTTTCAATTTTTTCATTAGAGGTAGCTACGAGGCATATTTTTTGCCCTTACAGTGTCATAATTCAATGAAAGTTATAGGATTTACTGACTTACCCTCTGTGTAATTGGAGGCTAAAGTGAGGGTCCTAGCATGACACAACATGGCATTTCTTGTCACAGTTACACCCACTGTGCTACCTTCCTTACTTTGTGTGTACTGAAACATTCAGGAAATCTCATTTACATATAAGCAATTTGTAATCTTAAAAAAATTAAAGTGCAAATTATTTTTACTTAATATTGCACTCGAAAAATTTGAATAACATTATATTTGAATGTAATTTGTTTCTCACATTGGTCAATTCATTGACTTTTTATAAAAATCTGAAGATTCTTAAACATACCTCTACATAGGCTGGAATATCTTCAGACTGTTTAGGAGGGGGTTGCCAGTCTTTTGAGGACTTATTTAAATTGTCAGTGACCAGCCAGCTCAGCTTGGGCCACCCTAAAATCAAAAACTCATCCACTGAAACAAGTACACATAGTATACACATTTTTTATCAATCAAACTATACCTGATATATGATTTCTTACACTAGAGCTCTTTAATTAATCCTCCATATTTCATTTTAATTAAGTCTGATGATTCAGCTTATCTTTTGCAATGAAGGCAACAAACCTTTAAACTGTACAACTTCTCCACTAGCAGTCTTGGCCAGACTTTTGTGACACGCCTCTGAGGTTAGGGCCCATTTGACATTGAGACTGCCCAATAAAAACCCTATACCCTGCCCTCCTGCATCCTGTAAAGGAGAACAAATTTCATGATTTTAAAAGTAAAACTAGGATAACTATCCTACTTCTAACCATGTACTGTGAAATCACTGATTTTTGTGGGGGGTTTGATTTTCATCGTTTTCATGGTAGAAAGAGACCCACGAATTTATGTCCTCCACAAAATGTAAAGTTTCAAATATATAACATCTCAACACATCTTCAACCATGAAATCTAATCCCCACAAACATAGTTTTGTTAAAGCACAAAAAATTTGACCCCAGGAAAATAAGTGATTTTACAGTAGATTTTTCTGAGCAATCCTCTGGTAATTTCTTGAATAACTGTATTTAATAATTTCCCTTTGTTTTTTTTAAATTTTAACAAGAAACATAGAGTAATGCTTCGCTATTGACAAAAGAACTTACCCTTCTGGATGATGGGACTTCTACAGGTACAGGCACCACACCTGCTTGTAAACAGCCATAAAATCCACTAATAAAAGATATAGGGTCATTGTTTGGATAGACAAGAGCTACCTAAAAAAGAATTCATGAAATAATGTACACAAACTATAGTTAGTAAATCACATACTGTTACAAATTATACCTTAATTCATCAGAAGATTTTAAGACAGGATAAATACAAAGTGTACAAATTATTCATATATTTTGAATAAATCAAATCAATCATTCCAGAACAGAAAAAGAGACAAGCTTGAACAGCTGAATTTCACTTTTGTGGTTGCATTTATTACTGCACAACAACAGACAAAGGTTTGCTTGATGCTTGGTGTGGAAGAATGAAAAGGAGGGGGAGGGATAATCCACGTTTATTTTTCTAAATATGGAAATCACATCAATAAGTTATAAATGAATGGCTAAAGCACACCCAACAGCTGAGCATTTGGTAGTATCTTCTGATTAATACTGATGTCAGACATACCCTGTCATTGGGTTTAATTCCACCTTCCCCTTTATGACCTGTTTTCTGTAACATGTTGTAAGCAATTTTCTGGGTTCTGGCCAGCAGTTTTCCTGCAAGAAGAGAGTTCAAACACATCATTGTACCAGCTAATATTTATAACTAAAATCATTACTGCATTTGTAATGTTTGCCTTTAAATTATGGAAAAGATTTATCATGGGTAAGTACAAGTACATGTATCTGTGTATGTATATCTAAAAAAAAATCAGAATAATAATTTTAACTCAATTTTATGGGACAGATGCTGTCATAGTTACAAACCATATGTAAGTGTAAACAATGGCTGTTGTCTATGCTACATACCATACAGTAATGCTGATTCTAAATAACATACCATATGTAAGTGTAAGGGATGGTTTTCCATTCTGGTCTAGAACTGTCACAGCATTAGCTTTGTAACTAGATGACCCATATCTTTGTAATGCTGACTCTAAATTACGAGGCAAACCTGTTGGTATCTATCAAAGGATAATGAAATACACATCAAAATAGAACATAGATTTTACTGTCATACAGTTCAAAATTATAAAATACTGAATTTTAATGAGGTATATGTGCAAGCAGAGGTTAGTTCTTTAACAAGAACTTCCATCACAAATGATAAATTGAGAAATAATTAAATTCAATGTGGACTTTATTGGATTCATTGAGTTTAACATAGATTTTGTGCAGTATCAATGAGCTCTCAAAAACTTCACTGTAATACTGTACATTCTATAAATTTTAAGTGTATACGTACACTGAATTGCAAATCATTTAGTTTTAATTTCCTCATGGAACACATGGAACAAAATAATGCTATAACTGTTCTAAAACTCTTACCACAAGTTGCTCTCCAGGAAACGGTGACATGACACTGCCCTCTGGTTTTGGTGCATTTGGGTCAGGTGCTGGTGCTGCAAACAAAACAAGTCTCCTTCATATGCTTATAGGTGTATTATCTTTTTACAGATATCTATATTTGTGTTACCTTTTAAATTCATGCCATATCACTGTTCTCTGACTGGTCATTCACCCTTTATATAGGCTAGTATTACTACTATATGAAGGGAAATTTTTGCCCCTGTATTATTTTTGTCCATTTTGCCCTCGTTGCAATTGGGAGAATTTAAAACAGCATTAACAACTTGTGTCTCGGCAAATTTTAAATGGAGCAAAATTTTTTTTATCGAAGTGTAATAAGGTGAAAATAAGATGGGGTGAAAATAACCCTACGGTTTTAAGATCTGAACAAGGAGATTTTCTCATTCCAGACTTTAGTGATATTTCTTGGGATAAAAACTTCAAAAGAAATTTTTGCAGGAGAGAGAAAAACCAATTTTTTTTAAGGACATAAAACCCATAATTTGAATTAAGTAACATAATTTTGAAAAAAATCAATCTAAAGAAACCCCATTACTATAAAACATTATTCTTTTTTTAAATTGAAATTTGTACATTTTCTTAAAGTCTAAAAGGTCTGAAAGAAATCAATGTAAATGAAAGCAGTAAGTAAAGATAGGAAGAATCAAATAAGATTATTGTACGAATGAAATCTATTCTTACTTTCAAGAGCATCATCTTCTTCAACAAAGAACTCGGGTAATGGTTTTCTTTTCGGTCTCTTAAAAACAAATATTGATAAATAATATAAGAAGCATTTTTCCAAAGGCAGAAAGCCACATTAATTCTCATTTTAAATCCATTAACAAATTCACACATTAATATCATTAAAACTTTACGCAGATACCTTTAATGTATTCAACAACTGCTGTATCTTAGCTGAAACCTTCCCTTGATGTCGTATTTCTGAAATTACAAAATCAAATCAAAATATTGCCTCATTCATCACATTCAGGATTTACTTTAAGAAACAACTTTCATATCTCTCTATGTTAGCTACCATCATCCTGAAGGCCTGAGATATTTCCTGAATTGTTCATTCTGACAGATGATATGTGTGATGGAGCGTAATGGCCGACCCTGTCAGCTTGTCTGGTGCTTTTAGCATTGTTGGTTACATCAGGTGGCTGGGAGATTGGTTGAGCTAGAAACAACACAGAGTAAAATATTTTTAATGTAAAACACTCTATACTGTATATATAATAGAGTAAAATACTGTGAAATCACTTTTTTGGGGGGTAACTTTATTTGGTATAAGGAAACTCATAAGTTCATGTTCTCCATGGAAGGTAAAAATTTCAATATACAGTCACTGTATCATGTTTGTCTAATATCACTACTTGCACTTCTTCAACTATAAAATCAAATCCCCACAAACCAATATTTATTCATCAAACCACAAAAATTTGATCCCATTAAAATATGTGATTTTACAGTTCATGTACTTTGAGAAGCATTTAAGAACTCATAAATTCTTTGTCTGTTTAGTGGTCACTAACACCATGAAAAGGGAAGTTGTAGATGGGAATGAAAACTGACCACACATGACATTAAACTACACAAAATTCATTTTGGCAATAACATAGTAAAACTTACAATGCCTGGCATTCTGTAACACATCAGCCAACGCATGTCTGGAGGTATTCCCAGGGATGGCATAGGCTGCACTGTGGGGTCGACTGTCCCCTCCCCGTCCCCCGTGATGGGGTGAGGCACTGGCATCAGAGTATGAGGAAGAACTAGCTCCACTGTCACGGTAACGACCTCCTCTCTGAAAATCTCTGTGTTGATCATCACCAAAAATACTGTCGTCATCATCTGATGATGAATCTGTAAGGCAAAATTTCATTAATATTCCTATGGGTCTCAACAAATTCTTACATCATTTTGAGAACAATATTTATTTCAAGAAAGAACATTCCTTTCTGAACAAGGATGTAAAAGAGTACAATACCATGTCTTTCTCTGGCTCTCTGTTGTTGACCTGGATACTGGACAGATGTTCGTTTGGATGGAAGCGGAACAACAGGTTTTTTGTTGTGTAGAGCAAGCGCTTGCATCACTGCCTCTGTTCTGATTTCTGTAATACATTCAAAAACGTGGTTCTCTATACAGTGTAACTCATACATATGTGTTATGTTTATGGGTGAAAAAATGTGTTGCCTATGCTAATTTTACGTTGTGATTATCAATTTAAAATGGAATGCAAGGTGAGGCTTCCGTCTGTGGTCTCAAAACCACAGAGTTCAGTCTAGGTGCCAAAAAAATAGAAAACACACACACACACACATGGTGTTTTGGAAATCAAAAATATCAAACAAGGTAAAAATAAGTATTGATTATTCAATTATACAATTTATGTTATTTTTTGGTCTTTAATGAAAGATGTCATTGCTTTCCTCATAACTACAATTCCCAAATATTAAGTCAGTTGTTTATCTTCAAAATAGTTCTTTCCACTTTTACTTCAAAGGAAATATAGTGGTGAACAAATTCTGTGTCTAATTATACCAGAATTACAAGTGTTGTCTAAACTAGGTCAAATAATTTGCTAGTAATAAGGTCACCAGACATATATTTTTGGCATGTAAAATATATGTGAAATAATAATAAATTCTCTCTCAGTAGCTTTGGGATATGAAATTCATGTAAATTTGAATAATTAAAAAAAATTCACTAATCATTTTTTGTGAGGCTTTTAAGACATTAATAAGTCTTCCTTGTTAATTACAATTAATAAATGTTAATTACAAAACTTCACACTAAACATGTGTATTTAAAGGCATCTTAGAGACATTACAGTACCCTTTTAATTATGATTGATATAATTAAAATTAAGGTAAACTGGCATACCTGAATGGTAGCGGTTGTCTTCCCTTGTGAGCCTGCGGTGAGCCTTCCGCTGTGCGGCAGTCTGGGGGCTAGGTGCACTCGGCTCTGAAAATAATTACATAATGAGAGCAACATGATAAAATCAACAATCACTAATCCAGGTTCCTTCATCAAAAATCTCAAGAAAGTCTGCTGCACTAAATAGAGTCTTTCACAAGTCTTTTTGTGGAGAGGCGTAATAGATACCATGTGGATAACCTTTAATCAAATCTGCTGAAGTTTTTATAGAGAGTTTAAGAGGTTGGTGTTTATTTATGATGATAATCGATAGTAAAGTGTGAAAACACATTGCAACCATTCAATGGCAGAGGTGATGTCTTTTGCAAGTTATGTGGCTCTCCTTCTTCATATTTGGTTTATTACCATACAAATAATTCAAGGATCAGCCCACAGACCCCAGTGGATCAATTTTCAGTTGTGCACAATATAAATTTGAAGTTGCATTATGAGCTAGTTTTTTTAAAACAAAAATCTGAATGAACATTATGTAATAAAAAGATGATTCAGTATGCCCTGTTATAGTGCAGGTATCTCTGGCAAAATATCTGCACACATAACTTAATCTATCTTCCAGACAATCTGTAAAATAATCACCACAGGAGCTGTGTTTTTTACTAATGGGACATTTATACATTTACTAGACCATAATTATTAATTAATTAAAATACACTAAGATTCTATAAATGTTAGAAAAAAGGGAAAAATAATGTACTGTTTGGTTCCAATTGAAAGCAATTTTATCATAATACCATATGCAACAACTTAAGACCATATGCATGCAAGACCATATCGGCATAAGCATGTATTAATACACCCCCCCCCCCCCCTTTTTCATTTGAGCAGGTCAGAAAAAAGGGCATCTTAATACTCTGTAGTCACAAGAA
Source organism: Saccostrea echinata (assembly GCF_033153115.1). Taxonomy (NCBI): domain Eukaryota; kingdom Metazoa; phylum Mollusca; class Bivalvia; order Ostreida; family Ostreidae; genus Saccostrea; species Saccostrea echinata. The sequence goes on from NW_026889774.1 coordinate 24,044,630, forward strand.
CTTGGGCAGTTTGGACAGTACATCCAAGTGTGTCATCTGATTCACCTACCAAGTCCTTGGTTCATGGCAGAGTGACTAAGGACTACCCCTTAATCTGTCATAATATCAACAGGTGAACTGTAGACTAGAGAGACATCATACAGGTGTATATTATGGGCAGGTGATCATAATCCAATAAATTCCTTTCCTTCTGGACTTTATATGGGGTGTGAAAACCTTAACGTATGCATGAAATATGTAGTATAGAGCTAGTCAAGTGGACTGTATCTAACACATAAGGTTCTACAGGACATTATTTTCATCTAAAAGTGTTGATTTGAGTGAAAATAATCTTATACTGATCCTGATACTGAAACAAAAGTCCACACATCATCCATATCATATACATGTATACACCAACTTCCTACCCTTAAAAAAAAAAAAACATTTACAAAAGCATATCTGGCTCTTCCTGGAAAAGATTAAAAGTCAAAGCACAATACAAAAAGGAAGCAGAATTTGTGCCATGCATCAACAGCTTTTGTACTATATAGGACAAAACTGTAAGTTCATGTATCCCACAGGGAAAGCAAAGTGTGTTCTAGATTGAAGGGGCAACAGGTTCTAAACCATTAAAACATTTAGTGGGAGAAAAATTATCAAGTGGACTACCATGGCTTCTTGTAGTTTTTACTGAATGCTATCAAAGAAGCTGAAAATGTTTATAAAATTGTCATAATGAAGTGAATGACCAAATTACAGAGTGGCCTGCTATAACATAATATTGATTAGATATGTCACTGACCTTTAGGTAGAAGCTTCAACCCAAAATACATGTTGACGTAAACAAACTAAGACACAAAATTAATGGACGTTCAGCCATCAGAGATGTGTATCTTCCGTATCAATCACTGAAATCACTTATAAAGAAGTACCAACATCCTTTGTAGAAATTTCAAATTATGTTAATGTAATTCAAGTAAATGCGTAACTCCCACAAAAACACAGAATCACTAATAGATTGAGTCAAGCAACTTCATTAATATAGCAGTACCTTAGATTTTCTTTGCTAAATAAATATATACAACACGGAGAAAATGTTACATATAGCCACCAGCAAACACCAACACATGCTAAATAAATCTCCGCCACCAACAGTAGCATCAGAATGAGTTCACTTCTCGGATAAAATCAGACAATTCCTCAGAAGTTTAGTTTTTATTACAAAAATTAAAACTTGATTTACGTAATACTGCAAACACTTCCCCTCAATAGAATTCCGTTTAGTTTCAAATCCTAATTGTTTAACCTCTAAGATAACATGTAAAGAACCTTATCTTTTCAGAGACACTTTTAAAACACCATGCCTGAAATTAGCATTTTCCTTTTTTTCTTTACAATAAGAGAGTCACGGAAAAAAAACAAAGATGCAGGAAGCCCTTATCATATCTCCCATCTTTAAAACAAAGTAAATAGTAGAAGGCCACAACATGATCTCCAGACCCTGGTTCAATTATATGGCTACACACATGTGGATCTGTCCACCTCCTGATTCAGTACTGTAAACCATGCAGCAAATCGTATCAAGATATTGTGTATTGAAATAATGGAAAATCATGCTATAATCTTTAATCAGTGCTAATTACTAATTCTGACTCATTAGCCTGTCCATGTAAATGGGACCCATGACTGTAAGTCCATTAGGAGGGTTCTGACGAGATCCAGGCTGCATCTTATCAAACTTTGCTCTGTGAGGTTTGGGAATGTTTACATTACAATACACAAAAACAAACAGTCAACTCCCATTTATACTTATCTTCTGACCAGACAAAATTTCTCAAATCTCACTACATATCTAATGATGCACTCAGCAGAAATCAGCAAGAAAAACAAAAATAAGTGGATAGATGAGGGAGGGGACAGGGAGATTAGGGGGTAAAGGATAGAATCACAGATGAGTAGGATGTACAGGATAAATAGGAAGAGGAAAAATGAAGTAGGATGATCCATGAATAGGGAAAAGAGGGTTGTAGGAGGTGGCTGCTTAGAGTAGGAGGAGGGGAGTAGAGCTAGGTGGTATGACTATGAGATATGGGAGGGATGGGAGTAAGAGGTCAGATAAAGAAAGGATAGTAGGGAGGACAAGAGGTAGCTAGGGTGATACAGGCATACATGAAAAAGAGAAGTAAGAGATGGATGAGTAGGAATACAGTAGAAGAGGAGTAAGGAATAGGATGTGTAGGAAGAGGACAGAAGGGGTAGGATGTATCTCTAGGATTTGGGACTGGAGACAGTATGACGTGGGATGGCACAGAGATAAGAGGTTTATACCTAAAAGAATAATAGATGGGTAGAATAGGAATAAGAGTTTTAATGGAATAAAAATATAGGAGATAAGAAGTGGGGGAGGGAGTTGAGAAGGGAGGAAAGCTTGAGGGGGTATGAAGTAGGGATGGAATAGTCAGTGGAAACTAGCTGAAAAATATCTTAATGAATTTCTCTGCCTTTTTCCTACTAATTTCTTTTCCTTATATCTCCCTTAAATTCAGACATAGGCGATCTGGAGAAAACTATTATGTTACCTAAAATAACTTTAACACATAATACATGACATTTACTATAAGCCTGCAAAAGACATTCACTCCTAATTAATAAGTACGTAATTAACCGTGTTTACCTGCAGGTGAGTGAGCAACATAGTTCGCCAATAGGCGAGTCCTCTTCTTCTCATAGCCTTTCTGAGTGATGTCACCTGAAAGATACAAACAAATCTTTGTCTTAATTAACAAAGCTAATGAATTTCTTCTACCTAGTGAATTATAGTGTGCCAGTGATTGCCTGACCCAATCCTTTTGTTAAGTCATGCAGTCTTTACTTCTACCTTATACATGTATGTCACATCACTGATCAATCCCACACATCCTTCACAAACATGTTCTGTATTGAAAAAAAGACAAATCTTCACACCTTATCTAATTGCTGCTAGGTATACCGGTATATATACTTTACAAAGCCACCATTAGAAATTAATGATCTGCAAAAAGTGCAATCCTAGAATCACCTACATTTTTTGCAATACCACTTACAGATACATGTACAGCCTTTATAGACATTTTTTTTCTTCCCCTTCATAATTATACCTTTCATGCTTCAGCATCAGCATCCGAGAATAAAATAAACTAAAACTTAAAGCGGGAGTCTGGGTTTCTCTTGAAATATTTTAAAGCAAACCAGATGGCTTTTCTATGACACACAGACCATTAACATGTTTTATAGTTTATCAAACGGAATTATGATGTTATCCTTGATACATAGGGAGAGAGACCGAGAGCCAGGAAACATTCCAAAGTATCACCCTAACAGCTCAAATTCAAACCATGTCAATTTTAATAAATGTTTTTTGAGGAAACAATTGAATTCCCCAAGCAACTTTGGTACAATAAATCATGTTTTCCTTTTATTATAATTATGTTTACAATGATTAAGAATGATGATCATTTTGAAGAATGAAGAGACGCAGTTGAATATTTTGGTACATGTATAGAAATATGTGTCAGTTCTTCACTGGTGGTCATAATATTTATCATTACTCTACAACCTTCAAAATATTGTCTTACAGTAATCCCTGTCTAGACCTAATCAGAGAAAGCTGTGAGATAAATATTCTGATTCATATAAAGGTACAGGGAGAGAAGGCCAGTAAGGAGTGAGATACAAGTAAAGGGGGTACAAAAAATATAAAGTTAAGCCTATATAAACCTTAGGTAAATAAATGATACATTAAATTGTTACATTTAACATGTTTACATGCTATATTCTAAATTATACAGAATGTATACAAACATCTAACATTCATTTGAAAAGAAGCATTAAAACTGGTGTAAAATTGTGTTTTTTTGTTTTTGTTTTGCTTTTTTCATTAAATGAAATCTCATTGAATGCTTAATATACAACACTTAACCAACCCTGTCTATGCATAATGTTAGAAAAAATTACTTAAATTAATCCACAAAACTTAATTCATGCAGTGTTTCTATATGTTACATTTTACATCCCTAACCTTCATCCCCCTTGCATGAGATAAAATCATGCAGAAATGACTATCACCAAGCATACATATATATGCGTAATAGTTTTTAATTATATAAATGTATGGAAACGCAATGTCATTGAACTTATGGTATTTCATTCAAATCCTTTATTAAATCATAGACATCCTTATAAGGCAAAGAAACAAAATACGCAATAATGCATGTATTGAGTTTTCTAATTCTACATTATTAAATTCAGAGTACACAAAATTTACTCAATAGGATGGTGAATGGTGTATTGACACTCTCTCATTCAAGCAAATTAGCAAGCCCTCCTTTACAGAATTAGCAGCCCATTCTCTGTGACTGGAATTTTTGCCTTGCTAGACATCTCTGTCATATGTTTCTCATTTCTTGCCAGTGTTGTGTAACTGCGTGCCTTCATTGATCTCAAGTAGCTCTAGCTCCATTTAATTTCCTGAATTTTAACTGTAAAAAGTTGTGCCTGTCTGACCCTAGCCCCCGACAACAAAAATTATCTTTCATCTAATGGTAGGAGGATTTTTATGTATGTGTGAAGTGACCTGGGACCCTTTTAAAATTGAGTAAATACACACTGACCACCTTCCTTCCAACTTGATATGAGTCATGACATTCAACTAGTCTTACAGTTCTGTAAATATTGTGGTTACTGCCACAGCTCCATTTGTTTTGGATGACCTACTTATTATACAACTACAACAATGTAGTATAAAAATTTTCCCACATTGATTTTCAAGCTTAATTATGAATAATTTATGACCTATTGCTTCCATGCATAAATAGCCAACATATATGACCCTTGATCCTTAACATTCATCTGAAATTTGTGATGTTTTAAACTATATTTCTTCATTTGCATTAACTGTGTAACATTCTAAGCAGATGTGTGCAGATGGACAGTGGGTGATGAATACTGCATGACTACATCCATGTACAACTGAATCACAGAAGTTGCACAAAATAAGGATAAACATAGTGTCTATAGTCAATAAACATAGACTAGTGTCTATAGTCAATAAACATAGACTAGTGTCTATAGTCAATAATGATCACAGAATACCAATATCAAGGATCAAAATTCAGGAGGATTTGGGATCTTTATTTAGATAGGCCTTTAAAAGCATTTATATATTTATTTCTAACCGACATATTAAAACTATGAATAATTATCTTGAATGACAAACTTTTAAAAACACAATGACACAAAAACAACTACAAATTGTGGATAATGATTGTATCCACACAAACCCTGTTTTTTGTGACTCTTGTCAATGTGAGCTTTGACATTGGAGAGGATCCAAAGTATAAAAAATCTTGATTCACCAACCTACAGTGTTCAATTATATCTGAAGATTTTTTGGAAAACTGTTCTGCATTTAAATACCTATTTACAAATTATACAAACTAATAATGCTAATTATTGTATGAATGTTTTGCTTTATCTTCAATGACTTGCCAGCAGGAGAAGTCTTCCTTTTAACTTTCAAAGTTCAGTGAGCAATCAACACAATAGAACCATTTTCTCACAATAATGCTTTTATCTATATAATTTCTGCTTCCATACTAAATCAATCATGCATTGGTCTGCTTTTCCTGACACAATCTGAGGTTACATCATCATTTTTTTAAAACACTTTTTGTGATTAATATTTATTTTCTTAGTAATTGGATTAACTTAAAAGTATATGCATCCATGCTGACTAAGTTTTTTTTGTGGTCACCTCTCATTTCTCCTCATTCTTTATTATGTTTCAAAAATGATCTGATATCAGAGCACTGACATGTTCTTTTTATATATTGTAATTGTTAATATGTTAAGCTTTTTCCTGATTCCTTATATAATAACTTGAATTAACCAAAGTAATACAAATTAAATAATCTATTATTTATATATATAAAGTAAAACAGATTTGTAATGAAAATACCTGTTTATAAAGAAGTCATATTTTGTAACCAGGACACTTAAGCTTATAAAATTTTGATAGAATAAACTGGCGGATAAAACAATTTAATTTTCTCTTGACAAAACCCCATTTTAAAGTTTTTTTTTCAGTGCACTATCAAATGTGAAAAAAGGATGAGTTTTAACTATTAGACAACTTCATGTCCGAGACTTGCTCCACAAATAAAAACCCATCAGTACATGCAATTTATGCAACAATGATGTCTGTGTTCAATAAATTGATTTTTTGTGACACATCGGGATTCAGGTGTAAGAGATTAACATTTTTGTTTGTATTTTTTTTTTTGAAGAATGATTAAGATTAAATGATTCATTCCCAAACTCACTATAGATTCTCTGCTTGTATTACTTCTAATTTTGACCACAAAATCCCACATACATTTATTAAGACTTTGTTTAAGTACCAATAATGTAAACAAATCTGTATCAATAAATAAAATTCTATTTTTTTTTTAAATAAACATTCACTGGCATTTCGATTTCTCATATTTTCTTTTTTGATTTTATGCTCTCTGATAAAGAAGTAGAATGACTGATTTCATAGAACTGTATAAACAGTAGCAGAACATGAACATCAATAAACTTGGAAAAAGCATTGCACGAACAATAGAAATCAATCAGATAATGAGGTTACCTTCTGCAAGCTCTATATCAAGCTCTTCTAGTTTTTGTCTGACATCTTCAGGAAGACGAGATATGTCAACTGTTTTATCCGCCATCATATTATGCTAAATTCATGCACTGAATTTCATCTGTCATTTTCCTCATTTATGAATCACCGTCGCCATTTTTAACACTGAAGTCTCGTCTGAGATCTCGCCACACCTTGCTCTCGCGCGGATCTATTTCGCTCCATCTAAAGTGTTACCTAAATTATACTAAATCTGTTGTAACTGCCAAAACTGGTCATACAGAGGGGAATATGTCTGCTTTCCATTTCCCCTTCCTAAGGGGACACGATGGATACAATGATTTCGAATACACCGAACTCCAGGTAATGAAAAGTAATCGTATAGTATGACAAAGCTTAATGTTTTATGTGGAATTTGCCCTTGGCTACGAAATATCATGAGAATACACAGGTTTTGGCTCAAAACCAATATTTTACTTTTTTTTAAAGTTGTGTAATATCAGATTTAACTCCGTGTAATAAGTATATTTATATTCACAGGACCACGAGGAATTGTCTGAGCGACTAAGGAAAACTCTCTATTATGGAAAACGACCAAGTACAGACCGACCATCTCTTCCCCTCACAAGTACATTAGTATACATCTGTTTATCTTTTGAATATCAAAGCAACAGGGGCCAGTAACATACTTTGCTAGATTTTACGTTATCACTATATATACGAAAGGAAAAGGGAACCAACGTCAGCCCAAATTTACATGGGGTTGATCTCAAAAATACTCCGTTTTTTATGGAAAATACCTTTCAGCCAATAAAATAACAACTGGAATCATACTACAATAATTATTCTTTAATAAAAATTTAACCTCATTCATTTATATAGCATTTAAGTTAGGTGATACTAACTCGATATCCAGTTGTGCGAGTCGATGTACTTTAAGTCGTCCACTAAAACGAGGTAAAATTTGCACAATAAATCCAGTTTTGAAGTATTTCCGAAGGTGGAAAACGCAAACTATTGATTCAGCCTTCACGATAACCATCTGTTTCTTATGATATTTGCGATGAAAATACCCCATCTCTGCAATTTAAAGAATAACGATGGCTTTTTTCATACACAGTAAGGCCTGAACCAAGAACAGACAACATTTTGGGAAACACCATGCAAGTTGGAAGGCAGATAGTGATTGGTCAAAAATGTTCTAGAATAAGACTGTTGACCAATCACGTCCCGCGTTAAAACTTGGATGCAGTGTTGAGCGAATTTAGTACTTAAACTACATCAAGTTACATGACAGGATATCTGGTTTGTAAAACACCACTTAAATGTTTCGTAAATGATCCTGATAATATTTTTTATTAAAGAATAACTATTGCTGAATGACTGCAGTCATTATTCCACTAGCTGCAATGTATTTTATTGAAAGTACGGAGTGTTTTTCAGAACAACACCTTGTAAATTCGGGCTGACGTTGGTTCCCTTTTCATTTTTGTATATATAGTGATGACGTAAAATCAAGCAAAGTATATTACTGTGACTCATTGTTAGATTCAGAAATAGATATGATTTGTTAAACTACAGGGCAATTGCAGTATTTATTTATTGAATATGTATAAAGCTAGAGACATTTGTAATCCCTGTGTGTGGAAGGAAGCTATACATGTTAATGTTCTTATATTTTCCAGTGAAAAAATATCATCCAAAATTTCTTTTCACCTAGGCATCGTCAAAATAACTCACTGTGTGAACAGTGTTTTACACCTCCTGCTATGCTAGGTTTTATAATGTTGATTTATTTCTTTGAATTTTCAATCACATTTTTTTAAATTCGACCTTCTCTATCTCTATACCCCAGCAAACAAAGTTTGGGGGGTATATAGGAATCACCCTGTCCGTCTGTTTGACAGTTCTAGTTGTCAATGTTCACACTTAAATTGGCACAGTGTTTGAAATTTTTTTTTATCAATTAATGTGTTAGCCTAACATTCCTTTTTCTTCAGAGCTTACTGAAGATATTCTTTGTTTGGTTTTAAAATCAAGCAAGGACTAGGCACTTTCTGTGGACAAGTGGTTGTGAATTCTCTTTTCAGTAGTAAAGGTCATAGACACTGTAGTAATTTTGACTTAGAGTGACAAACTTCGATACTGTAGCTACTTCTTTATTTTCTTCATAGACTTGACTGTGGATTTTCTGAATGCCTCAGTGCCAAAGAAACTTGGGAAGATTGATCACTATTTTGCAGCTTCAAGTGCCAGGTTTGTTGTTTGTAAATTCAATTTTTTTTTATGATGTATCAAAATTCATTTAGAACTAACATTATTATCTGTGGTATGAGAGCTAGGGTTATTTTATTCACTTAATTTCCCTGTCAACATAATAATCAATTTGCTATACAGTATCCAAAGTTTTGAACATTAATGTAAAGTTAAGGTTTCATAGTTATATTGATTAAAAAAAAGTTCCTTCAGAGAGTTCAGTTATTGAAGAATAGTGCCTGAAACCCTCTATCTGAGAAGCAAAATTAATCAGAAACATCAATGGCAATACCAATATATGCTTGTCAAGTTTGGATAAAAGGTTGTAATAATTTATATGGGGAAAATATAAGTCGAAATTTTCCTTTGATTGGAATAATAATTCTTAAGACAAAATACAGAAACTAGGAAGAAAATGATATTGGTATCAGTAAATATGAAATCTTCATCGGACAAATCGATAATCATACTCCAATGATTTCCGAAGGGTATAATTTTATTGATCCATCTGTCAAACAGTCAGTCAGTTATTTCCTCTGAAACTGCTGATCAGAATTTCACGAAACATTTGCAGTTAATGAGGACATACTTTGTAAATAGGCATATTTGAAGGAAATTCTGATTCAATTTTTTTCTGGGAGTTATGCCCCTTGAACTTACAAGTTTGGCCAAAATTAATATACTACGGAAACAGTTTGTCAGCACAATGCCTTTTAAACTGCTGAACAGAATTTCATGAAACTTTGTAGTTAAAAGGACATACTGTGTAGGTGTCACCATGTACGTACTCAAAGGAATTTCTGAGTCATTATTATAATTTCTGGCAGTTTTGGGACCAAAATGAAATGTACTACTGAAACAGTTTACTAGCACAACTCCTGAAACTGTGCAACAGAATTTCATGAAACTTAATCATTAATATGGACATACTGTGAAGATGTGCATATTCATAGGAAATTCTGATTTGATGTTTTTGTGGGGGAGTAATACCCCTTTTGAACTCAAACATTTGGCCAATATATATTATTTTGTGCAACTTGTGTGGAGACCAGTTTAGCATGTGCATCATGATTTTAAATGCCGAAAAGCTGGGTTTTTTTTCTTTTGGAATGTTTTTGACAGTGCATCTCTGGATACATGTAGTGTAAATAGATCAGATGTGACAAACATCTGTTAAAGGGAAAAGGCAGGGGTTAAGTATTTGTTGTACATATGTATTTATTGCATAGCATTGCTGTTCATTATGTGTACCATTGTCAAGCAATTTGGGAGAGTGCAGTATGTGAGCTTGCTCACTTTTTTATTTCATTTACCATATTATGCAATATTCCATAAAACTGAACAGTCTTGATTTTCAAAGAAAAGTAACAGGGGCAAATACAGACCTAAATTTGTATGCCCATTTTTTTCATTTATGTTATTTTGTACTACTAGTCATATTTATTTAAAATTTAATTGGCAAGAATAATGGTTTCAGGCATTCTTGCATGTCACCTTGTTCAATGATGATGGGAATGATATATGTGAATAGACTGAAGAAGAAAAAGCCTGACTACATGCAACAAGTGTCTTCCTCTGACCTCTTCCTGATTTCTATGGTATGTTTACACGGTCATACCTTGTTATCTCAAACTCAATTGGACTGAGAGAAAAAAATTTAAGCTAGCAGAGGATTTGAGATATTTAGTTAAAATGCTTCAAGAAATAGTGATGTGGACTTTGATGACTTCCAAGTTTTTTTTTGTTTTTTTTGATGAAGAACTAAAATGTTGACCTTTGTCCTAAATTTGTAGATGATGGCTTCCAAGTTTCTTTATGATGAAGGTGTTGAGGATGAAGTTTTTAATGACGAATGGGCAGCTTCAGCAGACCTGGAAACTGAGGAAATCAATGAAATGGAACGTCAATTCCTATCGGCAATCGTAAGCAGGACTTATTGAAGATATTCTTTCTAATTTAAACAGTTTTAATTTTATCTGTTGAACAAACAATGGAGAAGTGTGTGAATAAAATGATCTTTGGTTTTTGTTGTAGGACTGGCAATTGTATGTAAATGAGAAAGAATTCTTTCAGGTGCTACAACAAGTAGAAAGACGGTATGTAATTCTTTGAATGTATTTCTGTTTTGTTTTGTTTTTTATTTGCTTTGTTTGAAAAAAAATTCTACCTAATTTTGTGAGTTATTTGTCCTGTAAAGACAAACTTTTTTTTCACAGTGATTGGCATATAAAAAGACAGATTAAACCAGTATTCATTCCACTGTACATGTAATACTAGTCAGAATGTATTCCATGAAAAACGTTGATTTTTGTTTGCTAAAAATTGGGCTTAATATCACGCAAAAATTTTTTTTATCAGATGTATTTTAAGCAGAGTTTTTTCCCTTTACATTAAGTTTGTGGCATTTTTAATCAGTTCATAATAATCTTGTGTAATTTATCAAATCCGTCCAAGTTTGGAAACAAAAAAAGGGATAGATATACCATTTTTACATATACATGTATATAATTCAATATTCTTGTCTTTCATATGTGCACTGTAATGCATTATATTAGGGATGGAAATGGTTAACAACTAATTGGTCATAAAGATCATAACTGGTTACAGTTTTCATAACCAATTAATCAGTTGGTTTTTTTTTTTCAGAATACATATACTTTTTAAATATATTTTTTTCAAAATTAAAACTCCCAGGAAGCAAGTTGGAATTTGAAATGCTGCGATTAATCAGGGACCTAAATAACATTTATTTAAATGTCTCAGATTTAATCGACCAGTTAAAAAATTCAGAAAACATGTAGTCATCAAAACAATTCCCTATAATTTATTATCGCTATTTACCGGAAAAACTAATTAAAGTTTTAAGTACCCTATGTAAAAAAAGAATCTTATTGTTTTTGTTCCACGTTAAAAACAATAACTTTTTACTCAGTAATGTTTTGGCAATTGTTTTCAAATCACTGTGAATCACTATGATTTATTCAACGAAATGCCATCATACCATTGACACTCAGAAAAGGAGAATTAGTGTTTAATTTACCGGGTACTTCTATGAATTATTTTCATTACTAGATAGGGGTCAGTATTTTGATCAATATATTATGGAAAATGGGATTATTACTGGTATATATTAATTCTCTCCAAAAAGAATATGATTTTTTTTTTATGATTTATATTAAAGTTTCTATATTATTTTTATATATATTTTAAACCATTGAAAGAGATTTTTTTCTCAATACACTGTACTTTTTAATCACAAAAATATTTTGGGCAATCTAGTTAAGTTGAAAACATTTGTACAAGCAAGTTTTGTTATCTTGATTTATACTTATATTTTTTTTTAGGTATTATTTTATGAACGAAAATAACAGAGATAATTCTTTGAAAAGACAAATCATTACAATGCTGATTTCTGTAAAGATTAACTATTGATTGATTAATCTGTTACAGGATTGCATTAAGCCAGGGACTTGAAAGAGGATGGTTCTCCTACACAGACTTATGGGCAATCAGCCAAGATCCACAACTCCTACAGACCTTTACAGGATTATCTGCTCTGGTACCAAAGGTAAGCAAGTGATTACTCCCAGCAGACATAGCAATGACAGAGGAAACATAATGCTATATTTTGGTGGATTGTCTGTGCTATTTCTGTAACGTTGCAAAAACATGCTTCATAGTGCAGTGACCTTGTTGAAAAAAGGACTTTTTAATTGCTCTAAAGTACTCTAAATGTTTCAGATTTAGTGGAAAATGATTTTTCGACAATTTAGTGTAGATTTAATTTGGACACATTCAGAATGTGCTTTATATGAATATATATTCACAAGACATTTAACAATGTACTTAATTTAGCGGAAGCTGCTCTCCGCAAAAGGCACTAAATAGAATCCACAGCCAAATGTAATATGTTTACAGTTATAAGCTTTGTTCTGTCATGCATTTTTATACCCCCCCCCTTGCAAACGAAGTTTAGGTGGGGGTATATTGGAATCAGCATGTCTGTCTGTCTGTCTGTCTGTAGACGAGATTTTGTCCGAACCATTTCTTGGAAACTGTTGCAAGGATTTGTTTGAAAATTTGTACACTTATTATTCGCCATATTAAGGTGTGCATCTGGTATTTTCATCAGGATTGGATAAATTTTTTTCATTTGACAGGTGTTTTTTTCATTTTTATTATGTGGTTTTGTCTGGATCTGTTCCCATATATACTATATATATATATAGACTATAGCATAGGTTTGTATGAAAATTTGTACACTTATTATTTACCATATGAAGATGTGCACCTGGTATTTTCAACCTTATTTGATAATTTTTCTGCGTTTTACAGGTGTTTTTTTTTTTTTCATTTTTTTTTTTACTTAGTCATTTCAGGTTCATGTCTAAGGTTTGAGACATAGAATCTAGAACATCTGTATAAAAATGTGAACTACAGCTTAAAACTACTCATTAGAACCAAAAAAAAATCATGGAGTATTAAAAACAGTTTTTACATTACACAGCAGATAGTGTAAATCCATTTGTCCCTTGGGAGTAATGAGTGGACATGCATCCAGTTAAAGATTAATTAATGAGTTCAGTGTGGGAAGCTGTTAGGGCATCTCTGATAAGCAGGTCTTATCTATATCTCCTGGGAATTGAGCAGAAAGAAATAAAAATCTCTGTTGTCTAAGTCTCTTAATTGTGTATTTATGTCTGTCAAAATAAATAGTTACTGGAACCAGCCTTTTATTTTAAAAATGAGTTTGATATAAAGGTATTAAGATCAATTTGATTTTGTCTAATTATGATATTTTTTTTCAACAATCAATTTGCAGAGTGTCATGTCTCACAAAGATGACAGATAGTTGCAAACTATTTTTTCAATGCAATAAAAAACTCTGTAATTATTAGTATTGATGTTTTATTAGGCTGCACCTTAGTTTCATTCATTGAAAAAAAAAATAATGAGTAATTAAATTTTCACTCTAAATGTTTAAGCAAATTGTAAACACCTCTCACATCTAGAAAACATAAGTGATTTGGTACCTTCTCTGAAAAACCCAGCGGGGGTATTTCAATGTCCGTTTTGGACAGTTATAGTTGCCACTGAAATGATTATTGTAATCTTTTTTTTCCCAGATGTTGGCAGTGTCAATGGTAGCTTATGTGGCTGGAATTTTAACCGTGGTCGGTTCTACCCTCCTGGTCACCTCAACTCTATCCACTCTGGTTACACTGACCCCCATTTCTCTCCCTGTCAAAGAGCACTCCATTCTACCAGCCTTGAACAATGTGCCTGTGTCTAGTCCCAATCAAGAAATCACTCAGGAAAAGATGGAAACTGTTACTATTGAAGAAAATAAACCAAAGGTGCTGGATGGAGCTTTGTCGTCACTATGGACTCTGTTGACTCTACCCTCAATCTTGTCTTTGTCACACCCTGTTCCCTCTGAGAAAACAACTGGTGCCAAAAAGCCTGCTAATTCAGATAGTAACTCTACTGGATTTGAAAATGGCTTAGATGAGGAACAGACAAAGGACACATCCGGAGTAGAAAGAGAGGGAATTAATTTGTTCAGTTTGGTCAAGGATATTGTTCTGTTTTCGATTCCTGATCTTCCACAAACCAGTTCTGTGTGGAATCAAATGGTATGTGCCAAAGGTCCATGTTTGTTTAGTGGTCAAAATATTAACTGTAAGAATGTATCCACACCACGGGGAAACTGGCTGATCAATTCCATATGGACTCAAAAGGACTATGAACAAAGGCGAACTGATACACATTGTAAACATTGTGAAGCTGGGAAGACCTTGGACTTTGGAAGACCGGACCGATTTTGTGATACAAGGGAAGCTATTGGTGACTGGGCATTAGATGGACACTCGGACGTCTCCTGCTGTTGTGATCATGTGACTGCAGATTTGGATAGGTCCCTAGTGATGAATGGTTTCGCAGACATCTCTCTAGGCTTTCGTACTATGTTAACTCCGATTCCATTATTAGGGACTTAAATTTCATATTTTGACAAAAGTTCTTCAAATATTCAAAGTTTTGAACAAACATTTCCAATACTCATCTTGATAAAATTAATTTAATTTTTAACCAAAGCTTTCAATTTTGAAAATCTCTAAAATAAATTTACTGGTATATTTTCAAACATATGCTTGTTGATGTGGTATTTTCTAGCACAAGTATTTAGGAGACAAACAAACAGTAGCTTTTCTACTGCTACATTAAGGTTAAAACACACAAGTATCCACATTGTATTAAATTCTAAATCTTGCAGTTTAAAACTTCAGGTTCTATTGTGGAGCTAATGGATAAATTTGAATTCTTGGATATATACCATCATGGAAATTGCACTGGTTTCTTTGAGTCAGACACTAATGTCTGAACCCAACAGTAAATGGGTCAGGACTGAGGCAAGATGCTTCATTTTGTTTGATGAGAACATGAAAGTCAAACATACGTTTATTGACTGGGTTCCATTTGAGGGCAACATGTTTTGTTGTACCTAAGAACCAAACTGTTCACCTGAGGCCGTCGGGCGGTAGGCAAACAGTTTGGGTCGAGGGTCCGACAAAACACATATTGCCCGAGAACACAGTCAATATATGTCTTGTTATACTTTTTATTTATTTTTTTTTTTGACAAACATGTATCTTGTGCTGACTTTCATGATGTTAATTTCCTTTACCCACACTGCGGTAAAACTCTGTCTATTCTGTCACTGTTGAACAATAAAAAAGGCAAATAAGATATAGCTGATCCCGCCCACAGTGTGATGTAAGTGGTCCAATATCTCATCGACAGGTCCAATAACTCACTCTGTGGTCAAACATCAATTTTTTTATGACTGCTCAGTAAAACATTGGAAATGTTAGACTTTTATTACTGTAGATTTATATAGGAACCAAGTTTTAAAGGTAAAACAATACTTTTTAACATGGAGTGGTGTGTATTATGTAAACAGATGGATGTTAAATACGTTGACATCCAGTTTATAGGTGAGCAATTTTACAAATGAGCCCATAACTACTGAGAGTATGTTTTACCTTTAAGGAGGGATTCTTATCTGGTTTCTGACTAGATGAAATATTCAAAGTATATTTGCTTATATGTTTTATATATTTAGATGTAAAAGATTTAAAAGATCATATTTTTCTTTCCTCATCACAATTGTACAACTTTAAATAGAAATGGTAAACTGAGTTTGAAATCTAGCAGGGACTATATTTTTGGCGGAATGGCGGCATATGAAAACATCTTCTTTTCTGCCTCTCAAAATAATTATAGAACAATGAATTTAGTTATAATTTTTACACAATCAAAGACTTGGAGAAATTTTTTAAATGTAAGTTAATAATAAGGGACTAAATTTTTAAAATATATCAAATAAATATGATTTTCCAAACAAACTACAATTAAATTAGTTTTTGAAAGCTTCCAATCTAAGTTCAGATTTGAGCCAAAAATCCGTAAAAAGTGTTTTTTCCCTCTTAGTGAACGGTAAAAACTTTTTGTTTTTATATCATTTTGTATCTTTATGTGACAACTTTACCATATGTGAAAATAAGAAAATTTTAAATATAGGAAGCATATAAATATAAGTAAAATATCTTAAAATTTTAAGAAAAATAGAGAAAATTCGGATTAGCCAATATCTATTTTAGTTAAATTATTTATGTCAATTTGGTAATATCAACTTACAGACCCTATATGGTAATATCTATTTATGTAAAAAGAAAAAACATTTAATTTATTGAAATAGAAGTAGGCATCGCATGATTGGCAACAGTAATTTTTTATTCTTAATGTCCAGGGAAAAGGTACTGACCTTGACCTGACCTTGCCTCTAATATAAA
The DNA here is from genome assembly GCF_033153115.1 of Saccostrea echinata. Taxonomy (NCBI): domain Eukaryota; kingdom Metazoa; phylum Mollusca; class Bivalvia; order Ostreida; family Ostreidae; genus Saccostrea; species Saccostrea echinata. Next base: position 24,061,385 of record NW_026889774.1, read on the forward strand.
ACGGTCAAATTTAATCTAACTGATACCATCACTTAGTGATATTGTTCTCTTGATTCTGTAAAAATTTCATTTATTTTTAAATATAAGAAATAAGTGTTCTTATGAGAAGAATCCCTCCTTAAGGTATGGTAATATTGGTTTACTCATTGCATATACGTGGTGGTAAATGGGTATCAGTACAACTACTAACAACAAATTATGGACGGTTGCATGAGACCAGCTTGAATTAAGTGATGCTCGTAGACTTCATGTCGTAACCGATGGGGTGGGGGGTCCCATTGCGCAGTACAATGAAATACAGCATATTTACAATTCTGAAGAAATTAATTTAATATCATTTATCAAATTAAACAGAATTAAGACAAAGCAGTTAAAAAGAGAGAATTGATTTTTAAAGAAATTGATTTTATTTTTTACATTTTGTTCATGGATAAGTAGGAGGAGTCATCATAGTGTGTTTATGACGTAATTGTTAGGCGTAGGTTTAACAAATTGATATGAAAGACAAAAGTACGAATTATATGTTTTTATTATACCTCTGCTGAGAAAACTCAGATTTGATTGGCGTGTTAGAAGGCTTTAAAACTCGATAATTGAAATTTTAAACATAGGAATTTTCAGATTTAGTGGTTAAATTTCTGTTATTTCTGTATGAATCCTTAGTATCTATAAGTCGTTTGTGGTACCAAAAATTGTAAAATTTCAAAAATATTGAGATGCCCCTTTTAAAAAGTACAGACGGTAGAATTTGTGTGTTTCTTACATATAATGTACATATCACATCGTACAACTTTAGAAAAAAAATCTACCGAAGTATTTTTAAAGTTGTCCTTAAAATGCGAAAACATGACACTTTCCTATACATTTATAAATAATCCTTATAAAAACTTTCCCTCTTTAATTTTTTCACAATTATTCAGTTAAATCGAAAAATCATGCATTATACTAACATATTTGTAAGGCAAGGATTTAATATATAGCAGGAGACTTATTTGGGAATGTCCACATCTTTCCGTGGATTAAAGAAACTTGCTGAAAAACCACAGTCGCATGAATTCCGTTTCAAATGCTTCTGATACTCAAAATTAATTTTGTGTACCATTTATTTATGCGTAATGTGACTGACCACATCGCTTTAATCAAGAGAGTCTAGTCTAACTGTCGATAGATAATTCAAACTCTACCAGGCTGTCATATTTGCTTGACTGAACCGTTAGGTAGGAGTTAGGAAGTCTGCATTCCTAACGGATATAATGATTCGTGTGTGGAATCGAAGTTGTGTCTCTTTAAAGGATAAGGCAAGCACGCCAAATCGGTGAGAAGACTTAAAATACCAAATAGTATCTTTTTGATTATATTGTATATGTAAAACTTTTGTTCAATTTGATTACTGATATGTATGTATATAAAAATTTGATTGAATATTGCTGCTGAAACAGCGGATTTCTGTGCCTCCGCCCCTTCCTCCTACAAACATTCTAAAATTCTTTCAAATCTTTTGAAGTTAATATATGTTGAAATTTAATTACTTTTATTAGATTCTTATTAAGCAAATTTTGTTCAACAATGCCTTGATTTGTCAAGATTTATCTATAAAATTAAGAGAAACTCTACCACTAAAATATACAATTAAACCTGAAAAAATACCGGGTATACATCGCAACTGCAAACAGAAATTTTACAATTATTTATTACATTTCTTTCAATTTCATACCTTTGACCTCGAAAACCAACCTCTTCTTCGAAACTAATTGCCTTTACACTCTACCCGAGCAAGTATATATGCATCAATACTGCAAACAGATATTATATAGTCAGACAAAGCAGTTTACGACAACTATTAAGAGAATTTGCAACACTTCTTTCAATTTCAGACCTTTTTCTCGAAAACTAACCTCTACTTCAATCTAATTATCTATACATCTTTCACCCTCCCATATGTTTTGTTATGATACACAACTTGTAAATTGGACCCGAGCTCCTTAGATCAATTCTCTCAGAAGACATTTTTTGCTTTTCAAGCGTGTTTTTAGCCGTTTTACACAGGCAGATACGTATATGTATACGAAGAGTTAACACAACCTAGCGATATACTTTGAGATACATTAGAGTGCTAATGTTGAGAAAATGTTTTTCTAGAATACAGTTAATTAGTGTTCATCACGTAGCGGTAAAAATATCGAACTATCAAAGTCGTAAATATTTGATACGAAAAGATCTTATATTAGCATCTCATTAAAGAAAGACAGCCCTGGGTTAGAACACTATAGGAATGTAGGTGAAGTTTAATGAAATTAGAGAAAAAAATCGGTGATGTGTACTGCCGATGAAATATTTAATTTTCATGAAACTTTTATTTTACTGACCTACTCTTTCAAATTAGAAATGAGTACACCAGTACGTAAAATAATAAATAATAAACAAACACACAAAAAAGACGTGTATAGAAGTAAGCGTCTTGTAATGCCTATATAAACATGTACAGTTCGAGAGACAAAAACATGAAACATGAATTTCCCAAACTTTTCAAAACGAGAAGGGTGCGATATTTTTGTTCAGATTGCAAAACATAATTTTGTTTTCATTTTTGGTAATGTATGATGTATAATCCACCTAGCATTATTTAAGATTTTAATTAAATGTGGAAGATAAAATAACAGATATATAAATTACTTATTTTCAAGAAAATGTTCACCCATATATATACCAGGGATATAAGCATTTTGCTATATATTTTGCTAAGAATTCTCTTTACTCCTTATGAAGAAGTTGCAGGTATAATTGCATATATACATTTACACTATAAAATGTCCCACATATACAAAAATAAGATGTATAAAGTAGCTACAGTCCTCTCAGATGGAACAATAAAATCCACGATGAAATCTATCGCTGTATAAATGTGTAAAGTACTATCCCTGTTTGTACATTACCAGAAATTGCCTAATTTCTCAAAATTTTAAGAATGCATAAACTTTAAGATGCAAATATTTGTGTTCATTTTAACAGGTTTTGTCTTCTGTGTTTGCAAAAGAAATCTTTGTATTTAATACGAGGTATTAACAACTAGAAAAAAATAAGAAAAAATTGGGTCGAAAAAAAGAAGTCAACTAAGATTAACTTTACACTAGAAAAAGTGTATTTTTTTAATTACTATGTTTCGCGCTAAAAAAAAAATGTCAACATGTACAATTTTATGTTCCTCGATACGTATCTTTAGCCCAAATATTTATGCATATTTTGGGCTACATGTTTACAAGCTAAGTTGTAAATTTGTCTTCGATAGATCATCGGCGCTAGCTAAATAAACCGACAAAAGCAAACATTCGTAAGTATAGTATACGCTGCGAAGAGCATTGGGGGTAGCGCGGACGGATTTTTTCATTACGTCGGTAACTTCACAATCATACGATCTCCATCAAATAATTAAGAAAATCATAATTAAAGGATTATTTAAAGCATTGACGGATGGGAGTTGATGGGTCGTATAAATGACGCGAGTATAGCGAGGAGGCATTAAATAAACCTGGAATACAGCGAACTGTTATTTTCGGCAGTTTTCTATTAACCTCGAGAAGTCTCGGGTGTTAACGGCGCAACCTTTAAGGATTCGTTTTTCATTCTAATGCGACAGTCCTGATTAAATTTCCCATTGATTATAGAGAAATGTCTGCACTTCACGGAGGATGCTAGTGAGATTTAGGAGCATTTTTCGGACTTTTAAATGCCATTGAAATGCGAAATAAGTGGGAAACGTTTGGCTCCGAGCAGTGTCCCCAAAGATGCAAATCATTGTCTGGAATATGACTTTACTGGGAATATGTGTAGCCACGCTTATTCTTGCAACAGCTGGTTCCATTCAAAGTAAAAGAGGTAAGGTTTTAAATTAAAAAAAAATTACACATGTAATTCTTTTTTATGTCGTTAATTTTAAACAGAAATTAAATGGCTTTGAATTGTTCGTTATCAAAGTTATTGATTTTATGGAAACATATTGGAATTTATTTTGAATAGACAAACATGCCATATGACAATTTTAAAAAGTTAAATAAGCAATTGCATAACCTTTGAAATTTTTCCGTCAATCGTTCTGTTGATTTGAAAATGGGGTATATTCTTCGAATAATGGTCTGATATATTTTTTTTTATGCTTCTCTTCTTTTTAATTGAATATGGAATGTTGAAATAGATAAAATACTAGAAGAATGACTCAATAATAAAATTGCATATGAAGGTATGAATAGGGTGCATGAGTATACTATGATAGGTTTTCTTCTTATGTGCTCAAAGACAAATTGAAGCCAACATTAATTGCCGATCAAAGAATGGGAAAAAAGAAACTGTCATGCCCGCCCTTCTCAGAACCATGTGCACGGAAGTTATCCTTCTGTATCAAGATTGAGCATAGGTTTAAAAGATGAGCGATTACGTGTGTTTTGCCAGGAGAGCCAAAATTCCTCATCTCAATTTATGGTCAGTTTAATCCATTATATTAAACAACCAAATAAACGCAAAACAAACAAACAAAAAACAAACAAAAAATCAAACAAACAAACAAAAAAAGGAAAACAAACGAAACAAACAAGCAAAACGCCACAAACAAAAAAAAATTCAAAAATTCAACAGATAAACAAAAAAAAAAAAAAAGAGTTTTAATCAAAGTCGGCACAAGAATATGGATATTTCTGATTGTAGAATAATTCTACATGTATATAACACTACATACACCATTACAACTGTACATAAAACAATGTTTATATCCTTTTATGGTACACTTTTTTATGGATGCCTGCGCATGAAACTTGAGGAAAAGTTAAATTCTAAATTTTGAAAACATTTAAAAATATGCAATTTGTGCGTGTGGAATTGCAAGCAAACATCCTTTTATTTATCGCCCCCCCCCCCCCCCCCAAAATTAAATATGTATTTTTGAGAGGTCATATTTACTAGTGAACGTTAGCGGTACATTTTATCTCCACAAACAATAAAGTTTGTTACGTCTCAAAAAAAGAAAGCTATTCTAAGCTTCATTGGTTGCTTAACAAGCGCTGTATTAAAAACGATAGTCCCATGGAGCGATGTTCGCCCGTAAATAAATTTATCTAAACCTTGATATTTTCAGAAAAGTAATCCTCTTTATTTGCAAATGTATTGCCCAGAACCATATTATTTGCACACAGAAGATTTGTTCACATAAAGAATATATGTATCGTGCATTCCATCTTTAAATGATATCACCCTTGTTTATAGAAATAGGCGTTGTTGTATAATAAACACATAAATCTGAAAGTTAAAAGGACGCGTTTAAGGAGAAACAGAGAATACTGCACATACTGAACCCACCAAAGCTCACTAATACCGTTAATAAATTATATGTACATTTGTCCATGTGTACATACACGCAAAATGCGTGTATGTATATGTATTTAATAATATGGAAAGTCATTACTATTATTTACATTATACAACATGTTGTAAGGGGCTTTATATATTTTGTATGCCCATGATTGGTAGATTAAGTATTTTTGTATAAAGTGGAGAGAGAGAGAGAGAGAGAGAGAGAGAGAGAGAGAGTTCTTTGCATGTACATGGTATCTGTTCTAAAAGTTGAAGAATGCCTTTCATGTGTTATCGATACTAGAAATGTTTGCTTAATAAAACCCAAGTGACAGGTCTCAATTGCCGGTGTTTACTTAACATCAAACTATCCCAAACAACAATTGGGAACAAAAATCAAGCAAGTGAAAACGTCGTTTTTACTTCCCAAATTTCACGGTGGCGAAAAACACGCGTTTGTCCCTTAAATGAGTGTCAAATAAACAGGAATAATAATGGGCTAAGTGGACCTCTTTGTAGCGAGGTGAATGTAACACCAAAATTGGGATTTATCACGAAACTTCGAATCGGCGTCCACTGACAAATCTATGTCACTTTGTCTGAATTTTTTAATCGAAAATCCTTTAAATAATCACGAATTTAAAAAAAAACTTGCACGATATTAGGGGTTAAATTGAATAACAAAGAAAGATCAAGTGTTGCTTTGAAACTTGAGTAAACGTTTTACACGAAAAAAATATGAGTACGTGTTTGGTAGTTATACGCTCTGGAATGCATTCTGATACATGTTAAATGGGGACATAGATACTTATTACGACACATTTTGTGTTATGAGAAGCTGAAAATTGCCTGAGAATTCCTTTATAGTATAAATCCACAGAATTTTATTGTCATGAAGTCTAGTTTCAGACTGTGATATAAAAGTTGCCCTGCGTTGCATATTTATCTTCACAGCATCAAAAAAGATTAACTCGCTCTGAGGTAAACATTTCTTCCCCATTTGTACGGAATTCTGAATTTTTATGGCTATTTACCATTTGCACTCTCAAAGACATGCGATAGTAGTCCGAGACATCCACATACAATTTTCTTTTTTACCTAGGAATTAAGATTATACATATCGAAAAATTCCTATGAAATAAGTGGCAGTCTCGGGTCTTTTTAATCCCACCTTTATCCATTGCGGGAAAGTTGTAAAATTCTTATCGAATATACTTTGTTATCAATTTTCCATTTAATACCCAAATTGATATATATCCCTATAAATTTATGCGTGGACATTTGCTTAAGGCTCAAGAGATTACATTACACTGCCCGTAGTGTTTTACATCGCATCTGTTAGAAACTAAAGCATTAACGATGTCTGTCTTTTCACATATTTTTTTTTATTTCGATACACAGCGTAATGTTAAGCTGGATACCACCGCGAGGCTTTCTTATTAACTTTGAGAGTTAATGCTAAACGCTGTTTTACTAATGTTAATATGCATTAAGAGATTTCGTAATATTTGACATGTAGTGTTATATATTACATGTATATTATTCAAAATTTATTTAAAAAAAATACTTGATACAAATTCCCGAAAATGTATGAAGAAAATTAATTTCGACAAAGTATAAAATTTGATTCTTCTCGAATTTAAGATTAAATGCTCTATGAAAGTAGTTTTGAAAAAAAAAATGCTCATCAAAAGCAGAAATATTGAAAACTTTACTAAGCTGTGGATATCTTGTCTTCTTTCTGCGAGGAATCCCCTGCCGAGTCAAGAAGAATCGGAGGGCTTTAATATAGCAATAATAATTATTTTCTAAAGCAAATAGACACTATTATTTTATCAAAGTTCCGTGCATATATGATAAACGTAGTATTTTTTTTTTTTTTTTTTTTTTTTTTTTTGTATTAAAAAAAGTTCAAACCTGTATATTTTTGTTAACACTCAAATATTGAATTTAAACTATGCACTGAAATCTTTTTTGAAATTCGTAGTTCAATTCATACCAAGCATTTTAATTTAAGTGTCTCACCAGAATAATTTGATATATACATGCATGTATAAATCAAAGAAATGTAGAGATCTATACAACTGTGTCAACAGACTAAATACCTTTAAGTCGTAAAATTCGTTTAAGAAGAACTGAGCATACATTGTTTCTCAATAATCGATTGTCCATGAGCTGTTCTTGTCAATGATCGAGGGAATAGAGGAGCATGCCAACAGTCACAAAGGGGAATTCAGATATTAATGCAATTTATCACTTATATTTAATATGAATTCATTGCCAACATTGTTGCGAACGTCGTGGAGAAATGCGCCATTAGGCGAGTAACATTAAGACACAATAGGACTACGATTGAGACCGGCATATAATACTGAGTTTTGGCTTGATCAAATTGGCCAAGATGTAAAAATTAGTTAAATTAACTTCCTAAAAAACGTTGAAGAAGGCGGGCAAGTGATTAAGTTTAAGAGTGCTTGTATTGAAGTATTTGTAAAGAAGCCACCTGCCCACTTAGTTTGACAAATAGTTGTACCTCTGTGTTTGACCCAGTGTGAGCATGTATCGTTTATAATCAAGAAAGAAGGGGGGTAGCTATTGATTTCATTTGACAAATTGAAGATCACACGTTGCTCTGGAATGTCTTAAAATCCCCTAATACGAATTTAAAAGATGAACCACACATTGAACTAAATCTTTAATAACATGTAATTTTTTGTCATACATTAAAGCGATATAATTAGATAAATTTTATATATGCACCCGTTCTTCCAATTTCATACTCATAATTTTCTTTCTTACTTGGTCATGATTGGTCGTAAATCGTAGTTTACAAAGACGTCCGCGCTCGATCAAATACAGTGTACGTCGTTAAAGGCACCGCGTTGATCGATTAGATAAAAGTATCACTATGGTGTCATGTATTGGCGCGAATAAAATAATCATCCTGAATTTCTTTTGACATTTTTCACCTTTCTCATGATCCGAAATTGGGTTGTTTTGTTGTCGGACAAGTAATTTACGACAACCTGTTCACAATCACAATATCAAAGTATACACCCCATTATCTAACGTCGAATAGAAGGAATCTATTTTAGCCTGAACTCGGGAGGTGAAATATTTCAGAAATATGATAGATAACAATTAATTCGCTTCGTTTATTACAAAGAACTTTCAATTCTGAGTTCCAAATTCTCTCTGATAAATTAATAAAATATTAAAAGAAAAGCTTACGTATAAACTCCTGTGTAATACTTTTTAAATTGTATTTAATATCGGAAAAATGAAAACGCAGTAAGTCCTATCTTCAAATCTTTAGAATTGAAAGATAGTGTATACATTAATATTGACAACTGAAATGAGATTTTTTTTATACTGAAGATCCTTGTCTACCGGAGCACCACAGCATTATCGATGACTTCCGAAGAAGTACAAAGTACCGATCGAAGGCGAGCGACCGACGGCTATGCGACAATAGTCTCTCTCCTGGGTGGTACCGATTCAAAATCAATGGAACAGACGCTGACATGCCAACCAAATGTGTTAAGGTGACATTTATATCAGTATCATTTGACATTTATATCAGTATCATTCAACATTTTAACTACAATGGAGTGAGAATATGCACCGATGTATATAATGTTTTTTAACCATTCACAAAGTTGCCTATATATGCAAACATACAAGAAAAGCTTGGATAAGTACATGACATATTTTAAGAAACCCGCAAATGTATATTATAAGAAAGGTTGGGAACGAGAAAAAAAACCTTTTTTCATTATCAAAGATTTATTCAGTTAAGGATTAAATATTGACACCAATTAACATTTAATTGTAAATTTGAAACCCTATAGATTTAATGACAGTAAGAAAGACATTGATGTTTTAATGCACTTCGATTGTTCAAATATTTGTGGAATAGTTCAGCTATAAATTCCTTCAATCATACTGTACTGAGTGCGTTCCTTTAAATTTTAAATAACTGTTCAATCAGAAAACTGGAAATGTTATCTACTAGTTCAGAGGTCCTGTTTCTTAGAGGGTTTTGAATGATTTCATTAGGAACATGATCTACCCGGTATTTTAAAAACTTTTTTAAAAACTATCTTTTTAAAACTCTTATTTAAGTGAAACCGATAATTGTATACGACACTCCACTGCGATCCCTTTTATTTAGAAGCGAATAAATCTACAGAATCTTTTAATACAAACTGACATCTTTTTTGCTCAGGTAAAGCGATGTGGAACAGCCGCTCCAATATGGCTTTCCATACCAAAAGATGGCATGCCAATCCCAGGAGCCACCAAAAGCGGAAGTGCTTGTGTCACATGGGCCCCAAGGGGAGAACATCCGGAATGCTGTCCTATCAAATTTCCAGTAGAAGTCAAGAACTGTATCAATTTCTTTGTTTACAAGTTAACGAGTACAGGAGGATGTGATTTAGCTTACTGTGCCGAAGGTAGCTATATAATTCCTCCTCACATAAACACCTATTCTCTTTTTAGAAGTGGACAGGCATAGTTTACATCCATGTAGGCTATGGCTGTGCACTTCTCTAAAACTGCTACCCTTTTCATACCTAGAAAAATGCAAAAAATAAATCTAAATGAAGACAATTCGATTGATATGTAATATACATCAGCAATCCCTAAAACAAAAGTCTGAATGAAGATAATTTGATTGATACTTAATATACAAAATTTATAGCAGCAATCCCAAAACATAGGCAACGAATACAATATAATTTTTTTTAAAATTTTATTAAAGTATATTATATTTTTGTGGCCTGTAGATTAATTTTTAAATGAGTTTATTTTTTCAGTTCCAAAAAAGACTTGCTCAACTGGACAAGTTTACATTCGCCATTTAAAGAAATGCATAGGTATGGACATATTTGCAATTTTCCACAAAAAGTGGCCAATATTTATTTTTTTAAAAGAAAAAAACTAGGTTATGAAAGTTATATTTTTTATCAATGAGTTCATAAACTTCCAGACTACAACGTCAGAACCAGCAAGCCGTCGCTACAAGTGAGCGTGTCCAGAAAGAACGCCATGATAACGTGTACCTTCCGAGTTCTCAATAAACTGATTGCAATGACGTCACCAACCTTCTACATAGCTTGGTACAAAAAAGAACGCGGCCTTTCTCTGATTAAATCAACTTTTACCAGAAAAACGAAAGACTCCATAGTTATCGGGGAACATGCTTTTTCAGGAGATACGGTGAGAGCTTTACCGAATTTTACACCCATTTATATCTATAACATAAACATGTACCACAACCTAGTAACTTGTACCTTTTTTCGTGGAATTTCAGGTGATATGTAGCGTTGAAGAAATTTATCAAATGAGAGACAAGAAAAGCCGAAAAAGTAGACCTTATTTCATTGGTATCAAGGTAATGAAGTGGGAGAACTTTAATTCATCTACATAGTATATCGTATATGTTGTTCATTAGCAAAATGCTTTGTCAATAAATTATCAAGTGTTGCCCAATATTTGAGGCATGCATTAAAGCATACATCATTAAAATTGTTTAGTTATATTACTCTGTTGTAAAAAGCCCCTCTGAATTAAAATCTCAAATATGAAAAGACTTCACACCAAAATATCAGACACACCTTTATTGTGTCGCTGAGTAGCTCTTCTTTTTGATGGGTGAGTTTGATTGACCTACACTTTATAAAGACCTTAACAAGGACTCTCGCTGTTTCTGTGTATTTATGGCGATGTCGATTAGTTAGAAAGTTGATTTATTCTCGAGAAAGATTGAAAAGCAGCAGGTACTTGAGAAAACTTTTAACGACTATGGTTTAGTCAAGATCAGGTCGAACTAATAAAATGATTTGTTCGATTCTTTGAAGCAAAGTAAAAATATTGCATATCATGTTCGCTAACTATTAAATGTACACTGTATTTTCCGAAATAAGGTTTGCTTTTTTAAGTACGGGTATTTCGTTTTACAATGGTTGTAACGCAGTTTAATCTTTTCTTCATGTGATGGTTTAGTTTATTCAAAGGTTGTATTCTATTGCTGCAATTAGAAAAATCCCTTCGTCGAATAAACAAATCAGTGATTAAATGTTTCAACACAAAAAGATTGTCTATCCTTAGCTTTTACGTGGAAAGCCCACATAATCCATAGCGTTTATACACCCGAAATTTGAGGCTAAATACATATGTTGACTGAAAAAGCGGTTATTTACCTCATTTATTCTTTACTTTAGATTTGAGAGCAAAGTTATATTTAAGGGCCTAGTACAAGTATAAGTGAAAAAAGACCACGACAAAGTTTTTTGAAAGAACATATTTTCTTGAATGATTTTAAGCTTGAAAAAAATTCTCATGTTTACAACATTGTTACACACTCTATTGATATATCCTATATGTATGTACCTTAAGACGCCTTACAGAGTTGGTTTTCATTAAGTACGAATTCATAGAGTGCAAATTTTAGATAAATATAAATTTAGCTCCCAAATCAAGAACTATTCTGTATACATATTAAAGTAATAAGAATGGGCGTGTCGGAGCTAGAGGGGGTTCATTTTAAATTTGGAAGACGAAGTTAAAGATTATTAACATGGTTATATAAAAGATTTTCATTCGATATCTTATTTATTTTGTAGCTTTTACGAAAGAAAATAGTTCTTCGTGAAGACAGACCGGTAGCGAATGTATCCCTTATATCAACAGTACCAATAGTATGTGACAATAACACCAACACATGTGGCATCACAATTAGGCTTTCCCTGCAAACACCAGGTAATGATACAAATTCATTCTTTAAACACAGGTGTCCACGAAAATAGTTGGACATAAAAACATGTTAACTTTATTGAACGGTAATATTTGATTTCTGTTTTATTGCCGCATTATCCATTTAACATTTCAAAAAGAATTTGTTGTAATGTTTAATTAAGTTACACCTAGCCTTCTACGATTATCCTGTATCATTGACACGTCAGTATTTGCTGTTTCTTTTTGTGTGTTGATGTGATTAATGAAATATTTTTTTTAATTGATGAAAGGCGACATTTCCCCTGGAATCACATTTGAGAAATGTGTCATCCATTTTGGAATGGGTTGGAAATGTCGGAAGAATATATGTCAGGAACAGACGTTTCAGGTGGCAATGGCCCCAAATCTGAAACATTTTCCAAAACAGAAACTGATCGTCAATGGCCAGATTACAACAACAAAGCTTATGTCCTGGAAACAAAATCAAATTAAGTTTAAGGTATTAAACATATAAAGTGGTCTGTCAATCACACTACTGTGAAATTTTTTAGATCTAAGATGAATAAAAAATATTTGCTCATATTGATAGAGGAATGGTTAAATAAAACACTGTTTGAGACCATATGTTTGGTGAGTGCTAATTTGGTTAAAGGCTGGAATACAAGCAAAATATTGGAATAGCAAGTTTGATTATTTTAATTAGAATATTATTGCAATAGCCTTCATAAACTGTGCCAAGGCCAAAGATAAAATTGATATTTTTTTGTTGATTCTAAACCCAAGTTCAATACAAATTGTAACATTTATAGCAAGGAATTTTATATTTTCTTATGGGTAATAAGGTTCATCGAATGCGAAGTTGTTGCTTCTAGTTAATTTTCAGTTTCCTATCTAAGATACAAACCATTTCCAATCTCTAAAAGCAGGTCATGTAGTTGAAGATCACTACTGGTCTGCAGTGTTGAGTGTTTGTTAATTAGTCACCATATACTAATTGACACTGACCAGTGTATGACGATACTTTCCATTAACTCTCTCCAGAATTCTCAAGGACTAATCAATACAGCGATTTTACTGATTAATATGGTTTTCTCACCATTAATAGAGCTCCTGATGACCAATATCACTCACTTTGTATGTCACTGGGTCATTTGATAATGTCTGCCCATTAATCATGAAAAAAAGCTGACCAATTTACATTAAATATAAGCAATATTTATGTAAATTTATTTTTAAAATTTAAGTATGAGAAATAGAAGCAGACAGAGATTTTTGAATTTGTTTGAGATTCATTAAAATAATAATCTTTTATGCGTTTGATGTTACGATAGCCCACTCTTTTCCAGATGAAGGTTGTTGACTTTCCACCTGCTAGCTGTTACATTTTGAGTGGTGTACACGTTCTCTCATTTGCCGGCAGGTAAAAATGTGCAAACATAAAAATTCCGAAAAGGTCATTGTTCTTTAAAATTTAAACAAAACTCAAATAGCAAGCGCAAAGTAGCGTTATCAGAGAGTTGATTTGTTGTTAAGTACATAGTTTCCAGAAGTGCAGATTAATAACTTCATTAAACGTGACGTTAGATGATTGGTACGTTTTTTATATGTTGCAGAGTTCAAAGGTTACGGGAGAGGGGATCTTTTATCCTCCTGAGTAGTGAAGAGACAGCATTACAGGTAGATTTATAGGGGGGATCCAAGAGACTTGTTGGATATCGAACTGTTATAAACGTCCACCAACATCTTACTCAATATAAATTGCAGCACTTCAATGTCGGTCGATAGCTTTTAATGTCTGGACGAGGTTTAAACACGTCTGAAGTGTTTATAGAGGCAAACAGGTCGTGATGAAGCGCAGAAATCTGGAGTCTTTTCTATAAAATGTCCTGATATTTTTTCATGGGTCGGACCTTGACGTCACAAAATGTCTGAAAAATTAATTTACGACTTACCAGTCCTCTTGAATAACATTAAGATTGCGTAAATCACCCTCTTTGAGAGTTTGTATACATTTTCCTTTATGCAGATTTCCTTTATAGTTATTCTTGTTAAATCACTGTAATTCCAAGTCGTGCCCTTTTTGAAGCTAAGGTGTTTATATCTAACACTGAGTCTTCAAACAATTCCATTTCTCTGTCAAATATAATTAATATGTTGAAGATATTTCAAATAGAAACCTAATTGTATATTTTTTTTAAATTTTGTTGAAGACATTTTAAATAGTTGTCATTTTTGTAAGTTTCCAAGGCTGTGGATCTCTCTCTCTCCCTCTCTCTGCAGATATGTGTTTAAAATCTAAAGAATTGATTGATAATTATTTAACTGCTTTCCAGGTACATATCCAGACAATGAAGAACCCGCATCATGATATTTTCAGTCTCTGTGGTCTTGCCCTACGGTATGAGGGCGTGACTGTTACTATAAATAGATGTTCCGAAAGTTTTTGGAACAAACGCTATACCTTACAGTACCAAGGACTGCAGCAGAACTCAAGAATAAGAATATTTGAAGCACGCAACGGAAATCTGTTAACGGTATTTTTACTGAATAAGTTTAGTGACATTTTTAATTTCTGTGTACGTTATTCCAAGAGTTTGTTTTGAAAAGATAGTTTATAAGAGGGACGGGGTTCGATTTTAATGGAAATTTAAAGAAAAAAATAACTATCAGTTAAAATTTGGCCTATAAGTATGGTATCCCCCTAATTATTTGAACCTCAGCACACTTAAAAAAACCTACAGGCTACAGGCCTATTGTGTTATCAGAGTAGTATTTATAATCTTATTCTATATATCTTTCTTATAATTATTAATGATAAATATTTTAAAAAAAATATTTGATGACAATACTTATATCTCCTCACTTCTGTTTTCAGATTTACATTCATGACCTCGTACATATTCGAATTGATATTAACTCATTAGATATATCAGCATCCGTCCATGTTTCTGGTTTCCATAGCAATAAAGTTGAGGGTTTGTGTGGAACCATTGTCCGTAAGAGAAATAAGAATGCTGTTTCCACGGTAACCGATGGTTATGGTGTCAGGGTTTGGAGGTATGAATAGTTTGATCCTTTGGAACATAAATTGATTCCATTATCATGTATAAAGTGAGTTGTATAGACGCTACACTAAAAAACACCATATAATTTAAGATGATAAAACAAAATTCTCCAATTCTTTAGGGTGCAGCCACACCAGAGTCTGTTCCAAACCTCCCCTTCATATCCATATGAAATAATGAAAGCTTCATTTCCACAGTGTGAATGCTCACCTACGAAATCATCAAATACATGCACTGAAATAAAAAACAAGAGTGAATTCTATTCTTTCATTTATCAAAAAGACATCACATCTGATTTTTATGTGACAAAAAATAATCCGATAATCACAAAAACCTACAACATATCAGCCAAAAGTGATATTAGAGATAATCGTGTATCGAAACCAAGTGAAGCCAGACAACAGTGCAAAGAGGTCATTCGTGATTCTGACCTTTTCCGGAAGTGTGTTCCTCTAAGAGGAAGTATTTTGACGGATATCGTTATAATTTGTGAGAAAATTGCAACAGTGCAAGATAAATCCGGGTGGATACCCATTGTGCTGCGCTTGATGGAAAATGTTTGCAATTTTGCCTACACATCAAATACCTCATTGTCTGATCGGAATGTTACTTCAGGCATTGATCAAGTGACAAGGATTAAGGATTTGTTTCGATGTCCAGAAAAATGTTTTGAACACGGCATTTGCACCAGAGGTGGGTGTGAGTGCTTCAAAGGATACTCGGGGGTAGAGTGTCTGAACAAGGCAGGTAATTTCTATTTTATTCACTCTTTTTGTATCCTGTGCCACAAAATGTTCATAGTTTATGTTTCAAGTAAAAATAAAATGATGAATGTAATTTGTTTTATCAACCTGATATTTATCCAACAATTGATATTTTCTTCGTAATAAAATTAATTTCTAGCACTGGTTTATCAACAATACATGTAAACTTAATAAGATAACACTGTATACATATTTAAAAACATGCCAGATGATAACGTAATGTCCACATTCAGTTGTCCCAACAAATGACGGATCCAGCCAATCAACAGAGGTACGGACCGTGAAGCCTACCTCAGGTGACCTTTTAACCTCGACAAGTCCATCTGTAGCGCAAAATACTTATTCAACCAAAAGTGAAGAACATACAACAAAGAAGCAGACAACTACAAGCACCACCACAAACAGCACCACAACTAGCACCACCACACCAACACCAACTACAACAACAACAAAGCAAACACCAACTACAACAACAACAAAGCAAACGCCAACACCAACCACAACTAAAATTACAACTTCAACCGTTAGTCCAACAACAACCACGATAAAAACAACAACTTCGACCCTTAGTCCAACAACATTGAAAGAAACAACAGTCTCAAAGCAAACGTCACCAGCGCCAACTTCACCACCACCAACCGCTCGCCCCAGGATCCCCATGTTTGTGTCTTGTGACACGAGATCGTCTGGCTGCAATTTCGTTTACCTTAGAATCAGACGTAACCAGTATCCAGTATCATGTCGTGTAACAAACGTTAAGGTAAAATTTGCAGGGGCTTCAATCAAATGCTTGCAAATCAGTGATAAAAGATTACTGTGACGTCTTTAATGGGACTTTTTCTGTAAAAGGATGCCTAGCTTATCTTGATTTGTTTATTTCTGTCATGTAGTGCCTAGTATAATCTTGTTGTACATTAAGTTTTTGTTTCTTAGTTCAACAATAAAAAATGGTTACATCGGCAGCCACCCATGTTTGTCAACATACGGTATGTAACCCCGACGCTGGCTGAATGTCTGCTGAATACTTCCGTAACAATTCCAACTGATGGCGATCCTGTATTTAAAGTTGAGGCACGTATTTGTCTACATTTTCATTGTAGTTACCCTTATGGGGTATCAGTAAATGGTCTTTTCCTGACATCGCTTCTAAATCTGTCACTTCATTAAGATACCATCTGTTTTCGTTCAGGTTTTGGACGCTGGTAATGAGGTGCTTTCAGATAAATTGTTTTCCAGGGTGAATAAGCAGTGCCAGAGTTGTTCATATTGGAGAGGTTGCCGTATAAGGGTAATATATTGACTTCACAAACAGAAATATCTTAGAGAGAAACATGGTTAATCTCGGTTTTAAATTCAAGTAATGGTTTGTTTTCTGTTTTAGCGTAACTTTTGTATGATAGATGGGAAGTGTTATATGCACGAAGATAAAAACCCTTCAAATAAATGTGAAGTTTGCTTGGTTTCTTCATCTACAAATCAATGGACAAAGAGTGAAGGTAAAACAAAAGTAATTAAATGTTTGTCCAATTCGTGTTTGACTTTTTTTGTAAGGTGACAATCCTTGTTGAAAAATCACAAAATTCATTTATAATTAAATAAAAAAGTATATAAATTCATGAATAAAATTGTAGTTCAATTGAAATTCATTCATAATTGAATATACATGTATATAAATTTATGAATAAACTTGTATTTCAATTGAAATATTCATTCATAATTGAATATAAATGTATATAAATTAAATTAATTAATGAATATGTATTTAGATTGAAATCATGTTTGTCTCATCAGATAATCAACATTTTTTTAAAAAAAGTTTTTAATCTAGTAGTAATTATTTCAATTATTTAATTTTTAAACAATCTTATTCTTTAGATTATTTTCAAAAAACATTTAAACAATGTAATTCTTCATTATTTTACTTTCTGAGATACGAATTACATGTATTTGTATTTGATTCACATAGACGGTACCATCTACTATATGAAAACATTACATGCTTTTTTGCAACAGTTTAAATAAAATATATTCTGTTCTAAATTGTGCACACTACTTTAATGCAAGTCAGTGCTTAGGTACAGATAAGCAAATTATGTTTTGACAATAAAGCAAAAGGTGTTTAGTGATTCTTTCAACAAAATATTATTTATCTAATGAACAGAAAGTGATAAAAGTATCAAAAAAGAAATCCCAAGAAAATATTCCAAATTCATTAAATGATAAATTTCCCGAGATGTTTCTTGCTGAGGAAAACACATAATTACATAACTTGCATCAATTAAAAAGATATAAAACTTTATTAATTGTGAGTGCAACGGAACCTTTGATCGGCGCTAACATGTAATGCGCACTAAAATTGATAATCCTGGTAACAACTGCATTCTGAGAAACCCATAGACTGTTTTGTCGTTCATTTCCGATGTTAGACAGAACTAAAGTGTTTTAAATTTTATTCTTTTGACGAGCAGATAACCTTCCCCCAATTCTCCAAAGAGACCCTTACGAGTTCTCGGTCGTGGAAGGAGACACCATTAATAGTAAGATTATGGCCTATGACCCAGAAGGGTCTCAGCTAACGTATGAAATAAACAACACTAAGGCCACAGTACAACAGGGAGGAAGCTTCATCTATAAGACAAAGGTCTCCTCCTTGGGGAGAAACGGGTACTTCGAATACTTCAGAATTTCCATTACAGACGAATGCGATATGCAGTCCTCTATTATTGTTAAGGTGTGTGAGTGTGTCTTTGATGATTATTAATCGATGATGATTTTACGATAAATGAAAAATTTACAAAAATCCTTACACAACTTTCATTTTCATTTGAAAAACCGTTTCCAAGGAATTTTAATTAATATCAAAGTGTTTAGTAATAAAATTTATACATATCATTTCGTTTTTAACACGTTGTCTTTATTGTTAATCTTAGGTGGCAGTGAGTATGTGCAACTGTCGAAATAACGGAACCTGTGTTGCAAAAGAAGTTAGAAAACCAAACCAAGCAAGAGTTGTTGAATGTAACTGTCAACATCCGTTTTCAGGTGTGTTGAATTCTACTGAAAGAAAGGCCTAATTAGACAGCTTTTGTAGATATCTAAAAAAAAAAAAAACTGTAGTTAAAAAAATAAATAGCATATTTCTGAAAAAAAAAAGATTAACATTCTAATATGTTTTCTGAAATTGATCATAACAACTTATGAATTTTATACTTCTGAATACGTGAAGGCTCCCTATGCGAGAAGTCACCAGACTTCTGCGCCAGTCGACCGTGTTTCCCAGGCGTCCAATGTACGAACCTGAATACCTCCTACAGATGCGGTCGCTGTCCGCCTGGACATGCTGGAAACGGCGCTATCTGTAAGTAATGCCTTCCCAAACATCAGTTTTTAAGGAGGATTAGCCTAAATTCTCCAAGATTGACTGTCGTTTGATATCCACGACCTGTGATTTAAAGGTCGGTGCTAAATATCAATCAATTATGTTTTCCAACGAATTGCGATGAATTCTTGGGATTACGAGAGATTAAACGAAAGTTTGTTTTTTCTACGAAGAATTTCAGAAAACTTTCAAATGTTGTAAAGGGTCTGTTTTTTTCTGTGATTGATGGTTTTGGAAGTCTAGATACGAGTCCTAAGAGCTGAGAAAAATGTTACATAGCTGATTTGTTTTTAATCCAGGTAGGCTGTCGTGTAGTTCTTCACCCTGCTTTGAAAATGTTACTTGCACTGACGATCTTTATGGAGAGAAGGGATTTAGATGTGGATATTGCCCTCGATTTTACAGAGGAGACGGTGTACAGTGCAATAGGACAGGTTGTTTGAATAAATTAAATAAAAATTATTCTCACAATATTTATTTGGGATAAAAGAAAAAAATATATACATGTATAGTTGTTCATTAAATTAAGTTTTTAATAACCTATTCAGATTTAGATGCGTGTAAATACGGCGTATGCCCTAGAGAAGGCAGGTGCGAGAACACTGCGCAATTTCCGGGATATCGATGCCTACCGTGTCCACAGGGTTACCAAGGAGACGGCATTCAATGCTCAGGTTTTACATGTATTTATAGAATCTAATACATTAAATTCTGAATGATTTGTTATACAAGAAAATACTTAAGGTTATATATTTTCTCAGTCCCTTGCAAAGTGAATTGCCAGAATGATGGTACATGTATTAATGGCAACAGATGCTCGTGTAAGGCAGGATATGAAGGCGATTCATGTGAGAAAGGTTAGCCTAACTATTTCTGATTAATTAATTAACCAATTAATTCTGATTAATATATAATTATGCAAGACTATTTTAGAATAAAATAGAATAATAAATATACATGTTATAATTTCTGAATGTGTTTAACAACGATATCTTTAACATCATGAAATTAACAATGGCTGCTAGTCAAAAGAATTTCAAAATGTTAGAATGCAATATTCTACAAAAATTGTTTACACATTTTTTTTTTGATCAAGTCCAAATAAATTATTTTTCTTTTTCAGAAGTATGTTCAGTAAAATGTTTGAATGGGGGTCGGTGTTACAACGGAAACCGATGTCTTTGTCCACAAGACTACTCGGGCTACTACTGTCAGACGCCTATCTGTAATCCGCCCTGTCAAAACAGAGGCATGTGTGCCCGCCCGGGCACCTGTTACTGCCCTTTTGGGTATTACGGCCCAACGTGTGAAAGAAGTGAGTATCTTGTAAGAATGAAGCACCATGTAGCACACAACTAAAAAAGTCTTGAATTGCATGCACTTTGATACCCATACACCAGATTTTGGAATAAGATTTCTCTACTGTACTCTTCAAGATTCTGTTGTTTCAAATTTGAATTAATTGTTCTCTGTCTGGTGTTGGAGTATCTTTCACACAGTACATTTTCAGGACTAACAGTACTATAGCCTTCTGTTTTGCCTCTTTTGCCAGTAGAAGTAGGCGTAGTCATATTTTGCTGAATTTCTTATTACAGCTATGTGCTTTCGCAGATGCAGATACATGTGTCAGCTGAATTTTAAAAGATGTTAGTATTTCTTTTTTTTTTTTTGGTTTGTAATCAATGTAGTAAACTAAAATGGGACTCTAAACAATTTTTTTTGGTCGTATATGTTTGTTCTTTTATTTTATATTTAACTCGTTTTTTTTAAAATACTAATAATATAATAAAAACATATATCATAAGTTTCATTCTAAGGTGTCTATATTTAACAAAGGTCTTAAATAATTAAACGTATTTCTAAGGATAGGTCCACTGCTTATGTTTGCAAATTGCACTTTTTAGCTACATGTTGGACATACTGTCAAAATGGTGGACGGTGTGTGTTCAATTCATGTTTGTGCTCAAGAGGTTGGACGGGTCTTCATTGTCAAATACGTACGTAAATAACTCGGCAATACAGTATTGATTATTATTTTTTGATTTGCTAAAATATATCGAGTTAGGATTGAAAAAAAAACCTTTTCATCTTTCCCAACAGCAAAATGTGAAATTGGGTGTATGAACGGGGGAACGTGTGTGGGAACAAACCAGTGCCGATGCCAACCCGGATACTGGGGCTCATATTGTCAACATGGTAAATTGAAATCTCGGGTCTTGTTATTTTGCAAGGGCAATATTTTTATCTGACGATGGATTTTACTTTTATTACGTTCCTTTTTGCAGCATTGTGTTGGCCAAGATGTCGGTATGGTGGCGAATGCATAAAACCAAATGAATGTAGATGCAAACCTAACTATTCTGGTCGGTACTGTCAGGTAGGTCATTGAAATATGGCGTAATAACATGTTTTTTCTAATTAATATGTGATGAAATGACAGTAAATTTTAACTGTTTATGAAACAGTAGTCAAAATGTAAGCATTTTTACATAGTTTTGTACTTGTATGTTTTTTTTTTCTTTACAGATCATAAGATCATCACGTCGACCAGCATGATAAATTTGGTGCAAATCTTTACTCGGTATGCGGGGATTTATTATAATGTACTCATTTTTTCTTGTTGGACTTTTTTATGTTTATACTTGAGTTTTTACTGTGCTTTGAGAGAGGGAGAGAGAGAGAGAGATTTAAACACATTAAAATGATTAAAAAAACTTTTTTCTTCATTTTATCATCTACAAAAGCCAAGGCTCGGTTAACTAAGCTACAAAAATACTATTTTCGATATACATTCTATAATTGGGATATATAGATCTTTTCGAGAAAGATTATCCCTTAACATTCTGAGAAAACTAACTCGAGTAAGATTTTCCCATCGGGAAACTGACTCAATCGTTCGATCACTCACGGAAAACTGGCTCTGAATAGAATTCCCTCCACAAAACTAATACTCTACAGTACACAAATTTTCGAGGGGAAGTCCTACTCTGTAGAGTACAACTTTCACCCAGAGCCAGCCTCCTCTCCCCTACAGGTTGCTTGCATTTCCTGTAATGAAAATTAAAACTGCAATACATTTTTTAAAAATGCTTATTTCGATATAAGGACGTCACACTTTGTTCTTTCAGCAACGAAAATTACTGGGATTGTTATGCTGGAAACCCCCGTTGTAAAAGCCAACGTCTCAAATTATTAAAAATAATCGCACTTTATTAAACAGAGTAGTATAATTCCCTCAGTAAATTGAATCTGGTGTTGGCTTTTTGTGGGGAAATTCCTACTCTAGTGCCATTGTTACGTGGGTGAAAATCTTTCTTCAGTGCTATTTTCCGTGAGCAAACTCCTACTCCAGAGCCTACTTTTCGAGAGGAAATCCTACTCTTAAAGCCAATTTCCCGGGGGAAAATTTTAGAGGGGAAAGCCTACTCTACAAGAACGATCTTTTGAACAGACATTTACATGCAAGTTCCCGAAATAGCATAAATTTACGAAGTAGTTCCTGTGAAAACATTTTAATTTTAATATTCAAGAGCTTGAGAGCGCTAGCAAAAAATAAATAAATGAAATAAATAATGAAATAAAAAAAAATAAATAAAATGAAATATAAATAAGTAAATAAAAAAGGTGGCAAGATGTTTTTATAGTCGATATGAAGTACATTGCGGTTTTGTAAGGAAATATAGACTGAGGAAGTATTTTATAGATGTAAATACAAAGCAGTAAATATAATTAAATTATGAATATTTTTATATTTTGTAACACATATGGGTGTGCAATTAAATTGCTAAATCACATTTTGAATTTTTTGTTAGTACTTTAAAGAAACCTTGGAAAAGAAAAAAATAGCTAAACTATTTCACTGTAACAATATAGTTTATTCAAACACCAAATGATTCTTTTCCGTTGATTTACTCCATGGATCAACTTCTCTTGGACACTGGACGAACGAGGGTAGTATTTGCATACGTACCTAGAAAATACAGTTTTTTCATTTAATGTTATGAAACCAAAATTCTTGAGAAATATCTGAGAAAATCAACGAATGCCTTACCCTCAACTATGAAGTTAGCTTGCTCTCCATCGTTTTCAGTAATAGAAATTTCTTCATAAAAACCTGGCCCAACAGACTCTTTTCTCAAGTTTGAATATGCCCTAATAACAATGTTGTGTTTTAAAAAAAATGTAATTTTCCCCCCAATCTATAAATATTTCCTTATTCAAATTATTGAAATGGTTTTGATTTATGAACAAATTTAAATAGCAATGAAAGTTACCCTCTGGTGGTGTTTAGCTTACAAGATCACATATATTCAAGTCATTCGAATGAAAAGAATGAATACATACTCAGGCGCTTTCAAAAGTGTTGCTGACTTTTTTCTTTTTATGGAAACGTATTCGTCTTTAGTAGAAAGAACCGAAACCGAGGCTTCACTTTGGATCTTAATTGATTTCTTAGCTGGAAAATATAAAAGTTCTCCTGTATTTTTTTTTTTTTTTTTTTTTTTGGGGGGGTAAAGAAAATATGATCAATTAAAAAATCATTATAGAAATTAGCTTATACAACTAACAATTACACAGATTCTAGATTTTTTTTATTTTGATTACCTTTTTTCGACGTCTTTACTTTTTTCTTCCTCGCAGTTTTCCCTGAAATTTCATCATACAAGCATGGAGTAACTTGCGTTTGTTCCTGCATATTCAGATGCGAGAACTGCCTGAAATTAACAAATATGTCACAATTAGTTCTTTAAGAAAGAAAACAACAAGTACAATTTATCAAGTATTTACAATCATGTGATATGGTCCGTAGCTCTAATGGGTTTGATACAGAGAACGACTTAACTCATACATTGCAAATATTTTTCAGAGCAAAACTTATGGTTAATATGATAATTTAAAACATTTCATCTATTTGTATTGTGGCAAATTTCTGCCCCCTACATGCAAGATACTTTATGTTAACATGCAACATAATTATGTAGACGTGCGACTAACATATGTCAACTTGCCAAATAATTGCAGTACGTTGACATGCAAGTTACCAATCTTGTTGGAGAATCTTTAATGTTGGTAAACATACTAACGCCAAAATATGATATCATACAATCAAGATGCAGCATAATTATGTAGACATACGACTTATTTATGTTTACATGCGAAATAATTATGTAAACATGCGACTTATTTATGTCCACATGCAAGATAATTATGTAGATAACAGCTTTTTTTATGTCAACATGCTAGATAATTATGTTAAAATGCGAGTTAGTTAAGTCAACATGCGAGATATGTATGCTTACATGCAACTTATTATTGCATGCAACTAATCATTATTGCATGTTGACATAAATAGTTTGTATGTTAAAATATAACTCATATGGTGGCATATTTCTGACCCCTACATTTTTAAAAGGTCCTAATTATAGGGAACCCCGATCCTTCAACTGGCGTCGGAATTTCATAAATATTATGGATTCTGTAGAGGACTACGCCAGGCGATGGGCCAGACATGAAAAAGAAGACCTTGACACTTTGTCAGAATGGATTAAATGTATCAGATGTATGTTAAAATCGCGCATTAAAAGATTGAGGGGCAATATATGAGAACCATCTATCCTTCTGTATTCAATAATCCAGAAGTGAAAAAAGAATTAAATAGATTACATGTTCAGTAGGTACTGGTCCCTGTTGACAAAGCAGGTAACAACATTGTCTTTGTTTGTAAGGCTCATTATATTAAATGTATTTTAGAGGAACTTGGATTTAATTCTACAAGTGGTAATCCAACTTATACTCATAGTTCTCTTTCTAAGGAAGAAATTCTTCAAAATCACAACCAAAATGAATTTGAATTACCTTATCTATATTGGATTCCGAAACTTCATAAAAATCCTTACAAACAAAGATACATAGCGGGTTCCAGTATATGTTCAACCAAGCCTCTTTCTTTACTCCTCACTAAGATATTAACAGTAGTGAAGGGGAAACTTCAAGAGTACTGTGGAACAATATATTCGAGAAGTGGTGTAAATCAGATGTGGATACTTAAAAATTCAAAGGAACTTTTGGAAAATTTGAAATCACAAGATTTTACCAAAATCAACAGCTTAAAAACTTATGACTTTTCAACTTTATACACAACCATTCCCCACGATAAATTAAAATCCAGGCTTTTTGATATCATTGACAGCTGCTTTTTCAATAAAAATGGAACTCGTAAATTTACTTACCTTGTCATTGGTCATTTGCAAAATTATTTTGTAAAAAAAACCCATTCTGATTGTACACACAAGTACTCTGAAGTTGACATTAAAAAGATGCTTGAGTTTCTGATTGACTATATCTATGTGGTTTTTGGAGACCAGGTCTTCCCAACAATCTATTGGAATTCCCATGGGTACCAATTGCGCCCCGTTATTAGCAGACCTTTTTTTGTATTCATATGAAGCAGAATTTGTCCAAAATCTAATACATGAAAAGAAGAAATCACTTCCTGTGGCCTTCAACTCGACTTCAGATATATCGACGACGTATTGTCAATTAACAATGGTTATTTCCATTCTTATGTCGATACGATATATCCCGGTGAGCTTGAGATAAAAGATACTACAGAGTCTGACACATCTGTTTCATATTTGGATATTTTACTTGAAAAAAGACGTTAATGGTAATCTAACAACCAAGCTTTATGATAAACGTGATGACTTTAACTTTTCAATCGTCAACTTCCCTTACTTATGCAGCAATATACCTTCATCACCTGCATACGGGGTTTATATCTCTCAGTTGATTCGATACGAAAGAGCATGCTCTACGTATGTACAATTTCTAAAACGAGGTAAATTATTGACAAACAAGTTGATGAAACAAGAATATCAGCAGTCTTGTTTAAAGTCATCATTTCGTAAGTTCTACGGTCGATACAATGACCTTGTCAGCAAATACAATTTATCATTGAGTCAAATGCTGACTGACGTTTTTCATACTAATTGTTAGGCCATTATTTACACACTGAATTGTCGACGGATTTTTCCGTTATTCCTGATCATGACAAGGAGCACACGGCGGATGTGACCGGTCGGCAGGGGATGCTCGCTCCTCCATGGCACCTTATCCCACCTCTGATGTTTTGGAGGTCCGTGTTTACTCTGCACCTATTTTGTAATGTTTAATGGACTTTTGAGCTTGAATACTGTTCGTTATCGCCATATATTTCATGCAAGATAAATTATGTTAACATGCAACATACTAGTAATTATGTATACATGCGACTTATTTATGTCAACATGCAAAATTATTATGTTGACATGCAAGTCACCAATCTCTCTAGAGAATCTAATTTTAATATTGGCAAACTTACTTAATAACACCATTATATGACATCATACAAGCAAGATACAACAGGATTATGTAGACATGCGACTTATTTATATCAACATGTCAAATTATTATATCAACATGCAACTTATTTATGTCAACATGCAAGATAATTATGTAAACATGCGAGTTAATTATGTCAGCATGCGAGATATGTATGTTAACATGAAACTTATTATCTTGCATGTTGACATAAATACCTTGCATGTTAAAATATAACTCGCAAGTGGACATAAATAAGTCGCATGTCTACATAATTCTGTTGCCGCTTGCTTGTATGATATCGTATATTGGCGTTAGTAAGTAATTTACCAACATTAAAATTAGATTCTCAAAAAAGATTGCTAACTTGCATGTCAACATAATTATTTTGCATGTGGACATAATTATCTTGCATGTTGACATACTTATGCTAACATAATTTATCTTGCATGTAAGAGGCAGAAATATACGGAAGCGTAAAGGTCTCTCCACTTATTGTGTTATAACGTGTATATTGTCTTATATTTTATTGTCTTATCAACATATAAAGTGTTGTAACTCCTTATTTATACCCATATTTTGAATTGTATTTAGATGTTGTTACATAATTTAAGGCACCTTATTTTATTTAATAAATTTTATTACTATAAGTATTATCGACTTAAAAAAAATATTGATGTTAAGATATTGATCAAAGCAAGATATTTAATCATATCAATATAGTGAAGTTGATATGTAAAAATAAATATGTAGATAAATCGATATAAATGTATGAATATTTCCGAGAGAGAAGTGAGAAAATATTATTATTGAATTAACTTCGCGGGGGAAGGAATTCTAATGAATCTTCCCTCACTAGGGATTCAGTGAAAGCTCCTGTACCATGTATTTGCTATCATATACGATTATAGGCTGATACAGATTGAAAAATGTTTTGAAAAAGGAGGATAGAGAGACAGCAGCAGTTAGATCATATGCATAGTCATAGGGGGCTACTGTCCCAATCACCACTTTTGAAGAGGGGGGAGGCAAGAGTATAATTGTGCTACCTAAGTATATAATAGACCCACTAATATATCCCGAAAATATAGAAGAATACTCGCAGCTGGATAATTAAACCTCTGTTTTTCTTTTGGTTGACCCACATCCTTTTTCCCTTTCAACTTTCTGACTATAAGTTTATGCAGATTGGCTGCAATGAAGCACAAATTATTTTACATAATTCTAAGTAATAAGAAGTTAGATCTTATGTTCTGATAGTTATGCTTTATTTGATATGTATTCTATCATAATTGACTGGTTATATTTTTTAGTTCGGGGGTGGGGGTCAAGACTATGGAGGTTCACATCTATGTGGCAGATCCTATGTTTACCACAGAATGAAAAACATAGGTAATCAGAGATTACAGAGCTCACCTCAACCAATGTTGTCTTTAAGTAAGGCAAAGTCCCACACTAAACTAATAATCTAGGAGTGTGCATCCCTAGATGCAACATTTATGCAATTTTGGTCTGATAGGGCATGCAGTTACTTGGGAATGGGCTTATCTGAAAACTTAAAACCAGTCACTCATTCAGAAAATGTAAGTCAAATCCAGCATCCGAAGCAAGTTTTGAGATTGTTCGTCCCTTGATGCATCATCCATGCAAGTTTGGTTCAGATAGGCCTTATAGTTACTTGGAAATGAGATCTGCTCCAAAAACTTTAATCTGGTCACTCATTCGGAAAATGTAGGTCAGATCAAGCATCCGAAGCAAGTCCAGTAGTGTGAATCCTTAGATGTATTATCCATGCAAGTTTGGTCAATATAGGGCTTATAGTTACTTGGATATGACATCTGCTTCAAAAACTTTAACCTGGTCACTCATCTGGAAAATATAGGTCAGATCCAGCATCCGAAGCAAGTCCAGTAGTGTGCATCCTTAGATGTATCATCCATGCAAGTTTGGACAATATAGGGCTTATAGTTACTTGGAAATGAGATCTGCTCCAAAAACTTTAACCTGGTTACTCATTCGGAAAATGTAGGTCAGATTCAGCATCCGAAGCAAGTCCAGTAGTGTACATCCTTATATGTATCATCCATGCAAGTTTGGTCAATATAGGGCTTTTAGTTACTAGGAAATGACATCTGCTCCAAAAACTTTAACCTGGTCACTCATCCAGAAAATATAGGTCAGATTCAGCATCAGAAGCAAGTCCAGTAGTGTGCATCCTTAGATGTATCATCCATGCAAGTTTGGTCAATATAGGGCTTATAGTTCCTTGGAAATGAGATCTACTCCCAAAACCTTAACCTAGTCACTCATCCGGAAAATGTAGGTCAGATCCAGCATCCGAAGCAAGTTCAGTAGTGTGCATCCTTAGATGTATCATCCATGCAAGTTTGGTCAATATAGGGCTTATAGTTACTTGGAAATGAGACCTGCTCCAAAAACTTTAACCTGCTCCAAAAATTTTAACCTGCTCCAAAAACATTAACCTGGTCATTCTTTAGCTGAAATTGCAGCATCTGAAACCTTGACTGGTACAATGAAACACACTAAAAGCATCCTCCATGCATGTCTGACTAATATAGGCCATAGAAGTACTTGAAAAGAAAACTGCTCCAAAAACCTTAACCTGGGACGCCGACACCGACGCCGAGGGTATTACATAAGCTCCCCCAACTTCGTTGAGGTGAGCTAAAAATCAAATATTTACAGTGAACACAGCCAGTGTCACTTTTATAATGCTGTTACTTCCGCTTCATCCCCGAATGGGACTAGTACTAAATGCATTTATGAATGAACATTGAAACAATGGGGGGGGGGGGGTCCATTAGTTATTTTAGTCACATCATTATTGAATTCTGAAATTCTGCAAACTTTGTAAGCACATAATTTTTATTTCAAAGAAAGATTGATGAATTTTATTCAAAAGAAAAATACTGTTACTACTAATAAAAATTATTACTTGACTTGCATAGTTATTAAATTTCTTATCAATTAGAATAATGTCAATTGATTATTGCTTCAATGGGTACAATCTAACTGATCATGCCCCCCCCCCTCCCTTCTTCAATTCATTTTTCTCTATAATCATACAACAAATATTTGACACTTTACACATGGCACATTGTGTATGTGCCATCAATTAATCTGATTTGACGTTTCATTAGAATTCCCGCGCCCGCGAAATTAGTTGGAGAACAATATTTTCAAACTTTTCTCAAAGAAAAACTAGCATATTTATAGTAATTTAACTATTATGCATTTATTTTTATTGTTGTGTGTCGAGATATCTACATCGATATCTTTAATATTCATGCTTAAGTCAATATTTTTCAAATCAATATTTTTTTAAGTCGATATAACTTTTAGCAATAAAATCCATCATACAGAAAAGACGCTTTAAATTATGTGAAAATACCCAGATACAATGCAACATATAAATGAAAATAAGAAATCATTACAGATAACATATTGATAAGACAATTAGAAGTAAGACAATATTCAAAAATATAACACAACAAAAGTAGAGACCTTTACGCTTCCGTAGAAATATGCCACCATAAACTTGCACGTTGACATAAGTAAGTTCGCATTTTGACGTAAGTAAGTTTAATGTTGACATAAATAAGTCGTATTTTGACATAAATAAGTCGCATGTTGATGGAAATATCTTGTATGTTAACATAATTATTTTGCACGAGAACATAAAGTCGAAAGTCAAAATAAGTCTGTTGCTTCTTGCTTGTATGATGTCATATAATGGAGTAAATAAGTAATTTAACTAACATTATAATTAGATTCTCTAAAAAGATTTGTAACTTGCATATTAACATCATTGTTATGTAAGTAGACATAATTATCTTGCATGTTGACATACTTTTCTCGCATGTTAACATGATTTATCTTGCTTGTGGGCGGCAGAAATATCCGACAATAGTAAACATACTTACTAAAGCCGGTATTCGACAACATACAAGCAAGATGCAACAGAATTATGTTGATATAATTATGCAGACATGCGACTTATTTATGTCAACATGCAAGATAATCAAAAATTATTCAGTGGATATACATTTATATAATATTAAGAATATGATTAAATCTTGAGTATATAATACGAAATTTAAATGCTACAGATTACGTTACTAGTATTTTAAACCATTTCAAAAATAAAAAAAATCTCTCTCTCTCTCTCTCTTTAGATTGCACTATCATTATGCCTTACCTTGGGTCCTCTGTGGCTTTTTTATTATCTTTCTTCTCTTTGATACTGGTGTCTACTTTAGATGGCTTCTCTTCTATCAGAATCTACTTCTGACGATCCTTGTTCTTTGTCCTTTGTGTTCACATAATTTTTCCCTTTCAAAACATTACATACAACATTCGTTAACTTGTGTTTCCAAAAATATTGACAAACGAACTGATTGCTTTCTGTACGAGTAAACAACGTATTTTGTATCCTATATTAATCAAAGTAATTATGGTTATTTTGCTTTAAATGAAATATTTCAATAAAAGTTGATTTAAAGTTAAATACAAGTTTACGATTAATACAGATTTGTCATATTCACAGTAGAAATAAAATTAGAAAATTTTCATTGACCTTAAGATTGTGATTAGATTACTATTAGGAAATAATGATAAAGCAATTGAAGCACATTGATATCGGTCAATTCATAACTTGTATTTTATTGCACCAACCAAGAGCACAGTATGTTGGTTCAATAATCACAGGACATTCGTTCTACTCGTAGTCAATATTGTGCTCTTGGTAGGTGTAATAAAATCTTCGCTTAATCGTCTCAAAATATTATAATTTTATAATCCCCAATCTTACCTCTGTTGGAGTTTCGACTAATAACGCAGGCCAATGTTATTACCATAAGTACAACTGCAAAACTTGTTAGAGCCAACATGGTATATTTATAGCCAAAACCATTAAAAAATGACTGCTCTGGTTTGTGAAAGTGCAACCCATCTGAAAGAAAATTATATTCCATCGAGATAAATGGCAACTGTAAACAAGAACTTTTTTCTTTATGTTTTTAATGTAGAATGCATAAAAAAAATTGCATTTATTTAAACAACAATTTTTCTCTATGTAATTTTTGAAATGCACAAAATATGTTTTTATCACTTTACCTGACACTTTTTTGCTCTCCCCATCAGCATACACGAAGGAAGCACCCATCAACAGTAAGCTCAGATATTGAAAAAACATCGCCACCCCTTCAAAAACTTTGCCAAAATGGGTTCTGTTGCCAAATATTTTGTATTCATAAAGTTGCGCAACAAAGAATATTTTCCTCTTTAACCATTGTAAAATATCCGGAATTAACGCCCACAGAACCATAAAAGTTCGATATTTTCCGAGAGACCTTTCACTTTCCTGGCAAGACGTTTCAAAATAAATTCTAGGGACGACCTTTTGTTGAAAGTGTGGGTTAATTTAAACATTACTATAGCGCCAAACACTAATGGATCGTAAAGCAAAGTAGATAGCAAATTTCTAAGTATTATGTTGCAATGACTATTCATTATATAGTCTTGCAGTTTGTGTAGTCGACAACTAATATATTACAGCAATGGACAAAATATTATTATTGTTCTTTTATATATTTCAAACTAACATATTTTAGCTATAAGAAAATATTTTTTGTTATCCTTTTGTCTAACTTAAGATTTGCCGAACGTTTAATGCTCTTTTTTTTTTTTTACAGAAACTTCATTCAGAAAAATGAACCATAAAGTAGAAAACCACACAGTATCATTTTAAACAGAACCTTGTTTCCATCAATCACCTAATTACAATTAAATTTTATCAGTAAAGAATATTTTAAAGAATGTCTGAAAGACAGTTTTCGACAAAAATAGGAAACAATCAAGAAACTTTTTATGTACACATGACAAAAAGAACCACTTCCCGGAAATTAAAAATCAGTAAAAAAGCTAAATCCGTCAAGTTTTCAATCATTAATAAATAAATAAATAATTGATAAAGCTTTTTTTTCAAAGAGTAGAGGAAATAAATATGTAATTGAAACAATAAAAAAAAAGACTTTCCTCGTTAAAAGGAAACTTGAACATAAGATAAGAAAAAAAATATGTAAATCTATGCAGAGTATTATACTACGGGGTATGGTTTTGATATTCTAATATTAAGTAAAGAGTTTCTTGAGATTACAAATTTTGTCACTATAGACAATATGTGATACTTTTAAGATAACGTCAAAAGCTGTCCAGCTAACCAACCAAATTTATTAAATAAATTCTACGCGAAAAAAAGTCTCTGGTCAAGTCTTTCTTTTCGACATCTAGAAGTATCAATGACCTTTTATCATTTTCATTCATACTTTCATTCAATACATCCCACTGAAACTCAGTTTCTGTTCATTAACATTTTGAGCATGATCACTGTTTATCGGTACATTTTATGTGGTTACAGAAAATAAAATGTCCATGGCATATTTACGTCTACATTAGTGTAAGCAAAAGATCGAGTTTGGGTATGGTTTCATATAATCTTTTTCACCACCATCATTTATAATTTAGACCTAATATCATCTCTGAAAATGAAATATGGAAATTCTTGCCAAGGTGAAACCTATCATTTGTGAAAAGTCAAACGTTTTTTTTTTTAAATAAATATTTATTAAATCTACTTCAAATCAATGAGAAAATCCACAGGTCAAATATACTGTATGGACTAAAAAAAACTCAGTATTAAATCAAGTATATGTTATGTTGACACAATCATAAATCTAGGCATTGTAGAATAAAATAAATACTTTCATATTTTGTATTTTTATATTAAGTAGTGTAAGTCATATTGATAATGAATTATATTGTTAAAAATGATTTACCTAACTTTCGGTGCTATGCTGAAATTTTAGTATCAACCCAATTATCTCTAAAGAGCTTGTAGAGAAGCTTTTCCACCTTATCAACTGGAAATTTGGCTATAGTGTGAGATTTTCCCTGTGAAAAGTATAAATTCCAAGGGAAAAGCTGGATAAGAATGAAATTCTTCTCTAAAATACAATTGTAATTATCTGTAATAGTGACTGCTCATAAATTTTGCGCCGCTTCCGATAAAAAAAATATCTCAAAATAATGGATGTAGTACTTTAAAGCTCTAAATTCGTGACCATGCAGAAATTTTACCTAATTATTTTCTGTAATCGATAATTTGATGCAATTGATTATCGAACCATCATCAAAAATTAAGGTGCTTTTAAAATATCTCTGTCAATGTGTGTTCATAAATAATGAACCCACATTCTCGAAATGGTACATGAAAATAAAACATGTTCTCATATCGTTTCATCGCCTTAGAATTTTAATGAACATGAGGACTCTTTGATAAATGAATTCAATTATTACATCTATAATTGTTAATTCTGTCAAAGTGATATTCTTAAAAAAAGTTTATAAAATAGGTTAATGTTTTGTTTAAGTATACAAATTAAAAATTTATAAACACCTGTTAAAGAAAAATTATGTTTAAGCAAGAACTTAAATCTTGTATCTGTGATTGGATATCAGACGAAGTCTAGGCCAGAAGCTAATAAGAATACAATTACATGTATACACTGGTCTGGTCGTAAGGAAAAGATATTTATACTTGGATCTAAAAAGATATTTCTTAATTTATTCGGAAGAGAGAGAGAGAGAGAGAGAGAGAGAGAGAGAGAGAGAGAGAGAATAGTAGCAACTATAAAGCATTTTGAAATAAATTGATCAAAACTGTATTACAGAGAAGCAACTTTAACTAAAAATAATTATATATATACAATGTATAATCAGAATTGCATGCATTCATCTTTTTGCAATATTTGCATTGTACCAGTCCTAACTGAAATGAGAACGTTGAATACATTGCTGAAAGACAAAGAAATAGACAGACGAAACTATAGTGCAGAACAATATGTAGGTTTTTTTTTGTCTACCGACCAGTGGACATTAAAATGATGAAATCAAAACAATGAAAACACAAACGAAGTATCAAAGGCGTTCCACATAAAGATCTGCAGCCTCTTTGTAGCTTTCGTATTTAGCAGCCCGGCATCTCTCTTGTTTTGTGGTTTCATTAGATCTCTTTAAAATATGCTCTGAGCTTCCAACAGTAGTATTCGAATTCCTTTGATCATCTATAAAGTAGTAAGAAGAAAAATACATACTTTACAGTAAAATAAAACAAAAGGCTCATGGGCCTTGATGATATGACCGACATACTCCACCCTTGAGCCTATACCATGGGCCCAGGGGCCAAGAATTTCACAATTTTAGAATAG
Source organism: Saccostrea echinata (assembly GCF_033153115.1). Lineage (NCBI taxonomy): Eukaryota > Metazoa > Mollusca > Bivalvia > Ostreida > Ostreidae > Saccostrea > Saccostrea echinata. The sequence goes on from NW_026889774.1 coordinate 24,096,318, forward strand.
GACTAAGTGTGTATTATAATCATGGAAATAGTTAGCCGACTAAATGTTCATGAGTAGAAAAGAAGTTATTCAAAGATGTAATGTACTTTTAATATATAACTGAACCCCATTCTAAGGCCTGACCCATGACTCCGGGAGTAAGTTTCACAATTTTGGTAAAGGGTTAAGTACTCATTGTAATTATGCAAAAAAGTTTGTAATCTTAATGTCCATTAGAAAAGATGGTTTTCAAAGGCCTGGTAATGTATATCTTTACATTTATGAAAAGTTCTTTGACTGGACATGCAGTTCATTTTCAAACGATTGACTAATTGTGAGGAGTTTAATATTCATGCTAGGATATTTCACTGATATTGAAACATCATTTAAAGATGAAATATACTTTCCCCAGAGCCCATTAGAAGATGAACATTTAATTTAAAAAAATAATTAATGTAACAACACTACCAACTTGAGCAGAAAAAAGTTTATCAATGCCAAATTAAATGGCATACACTCAAACAACGAAATAAATATACATACACAATAAGTAAGTGTAAATGATTATAACTGACAAGGTTTTTGTTCAACAAGATACCAATTCTTTGCAGTAAGTCAAGCATCATTATTATTTTGGAGGCACATGCTCTAGATTCTGTTCCATTTATAAATGTGTAGGTTTTGGAACTCTTCAATGTGAACCCATCCAGTTACAAGAGCCTTGGTTTGAATCATATTTTGAATTCAACAAATTTAGAATGCCTCCATATAAAACTTTGAGATTAATGTTTTTGACATGTATTTAAAACTTTGATCCTGTGTCCTATACCAGTGATCTGAATTAAGTTTAAATGTACTAGTAAGATACTTGCAAAATGACAATGACATGGCAATACAATGCTTCTTCTGAGATGTTTCAACTTAATTATTACATATCTTTTTATAATCATCGATTACTTTAGTCACATCCCTAACCTTCAGGCCACAGTTGTTATAAATATGTAAACACATACTAAATAATTCTGTTTAATTACAAAATTTTGTGAATTGTTTTTTAAAGTTTAATATACGCTGCTGTATGAAATTTTGAACTATTGTATTTTTTAATTTTATTTTTTTCCTTAAGAAGAAATTTTATTATTTCGTTTTGTCGAACATTCTTTATCTAGAGATGATTTCTTGTAAGTTTAGTCGAAATTAACCCAAGGGTTCTACAAAAGTGAGAAATATTTAAAGGCTTATGCACAATGCATGATGACGAGTTTCATATGTTCACATGAAAATTTAAAACTCGTCATCATGCATGCATTGTGCCTAGCTTTTAAATATTTCTCTTATTTTCTAGAATCCTCGGGTTAATTTCAATTAAACTTGCATGTAAACTTTGTCCACAGAAATTAGTTGATTTTGTCAATCACATTTGAACTGTTATCGCTATTAGAAATAACAACACTTTTAAAATCAATTTAAACAAAATATATGTGAGATTAATTATATAGTAATTCACAGAAGATGAGCTATTTCAAAATTCTTACCAGTTGTTTCAGTGACCGTTTTGTTTTCGTTGGGAACGTCATCATAAAGGTAAAGTTCAGCTGACTGTACTCTCGTTCGTTCTCTGAAATATAATTGAATTATATGGATCTTTTTATACTGACTTAATTTCCTCACTTTGAAAACAATGTTATCTGATGATATACGTAAGTTTAAAAGAAAATTTTAAAATGGAAGAACTTTTGGTATCTGTGAAGAGAAATTATTACAGTTATATGATTTTGTTTAGAATATTATTATTTTTTTCTATTTTGGAGAATAGATTTTGAAAATGATTTCAAAGGATCGACTCCTTATGATCATTTTCGTGATGAAAAAGAGGTGAAATTCTGGCAGGGATTAAAAAGCCAAACAATAAGTGTCATTCACGTAAGCACATTTGATTTTCAATTGATTAGTTAAATTTCTAGCAAAATCAAAAGCCCATTAGTTTTACTGTCACAAAGTAAAATTTCATTACCCCCCATATACACCAGATTAATGTCAACTCATGGTTCTCTAGAACCATGCAAACATTTTAAATTGTTTATTCGATGCAAAGTAATCAACATCTAGAGCTATGAATTTACCCTCCCCTCCTCTCTTGATCTTTTTGCTATAGTTGAATTTTAGTTTCAGTTATTTTTAAATCTAATTACAGCTTTGAAGATTGATTTTAGTTAGGAAAGTTTAGTTTCATACCGCGGAATTTTGTCAGTTTTCCCTAGCTTTTTCTTTCCAGCATTGTCCATAGACGACTCACTCCTTGTTCTTGTCATTCTTTCTTCAACTAAAATAATAATTTAAAATACCTACTTTTATTACAAAAACATTTTATTTGGTCAGCAATGGCTATTATATTTAGTTGCAATATCCATACTTGTAATTATTAAAAAAACTCTAGAAAAGCTTCCAGTAGGAACAACTGCTTCATACTAAGCAAATTTAATATTCAGTTAAAATTTACAATTCAGTTACTGTATGAAAAAAGGAAACATTAAAATACACTTTGACGCGGTTTATATGGTTTCATCCGAAGGACCGGTCTCCACGTCCCAGAGTGGGATTCGAACCCGCGACGTAAAGATCAACTCCTTACTCCGCGACTCTAGAGCAGACGCTCTAACCACTGCGCCACGCGGGCGACCCGGTCATAATGAAGGAAAAATAAAAAAAAATGATTAAAAAATAATAATAATTGAATTATTAAGGAAATACCCCCCCCCCCCCCCAAATCTGAAAGTATTTTTTTTAAACTGACACACATATCTAGCCAAATTTAAAAGGTCAGTTATAACAAATCTAACAATGTAATGGTGTATTGCCATCATTGACACAAATTTTTTCTTAAAATTCTGTTTGCAACAAAGAGTCATGATGCCTGAAAAAATCCATTTCTAGAAAGTGATAAGCAGTTCCAGATAATGAATATGCAGTCATCAATCTTATAAGTCCATTTAAGAAAACGAATCGTGAACAGGGCCCTGGAAACACCAGAGATGGGATCAGGTGCTAAGGAGAAGAAAGCATCCACGATCGACCGGTCACTCCTACCCTCTGTATTGATCAGGTAAACGGAGCAATCCTAAGTCAAAATAGTGTATAATACTACACACAAGGTCAAAGTTATTCAATTTTTTTAAAAAATAATTTCCTTATGAAAGGAGTTAATTTCCTTCCTTTTTCGAATATAAATATTTTGATATAACCTTTTTTCAGATAAGCTTGGTTGAAATTAGCCATGGAATCTTGGAAGTGAAAAGTGTTTAAAAGCTTAGACAGACGAAACCATGACAAATTACAAATGTTCATATAATAGAGTCAATATTATCACTTAACAATAATTTAAATCCAATTAAATATTATGTTGAGGAAAAATAAAAAAAATATGCGTGAGATAATTTTTCACAAAAGATGAGCTTATTTCAAAATTCTTACCGTTTATTAAAGTGACCGTTTTCTTTTCGTTTGTATTTTCGGTGGGAACGTCATCATAAAGGTGAAGTTCAGCTAGCTGTACTCCCAGTTGTTCTCTGAAATAACTTGAATTATTTAGTCTTTTTTTAATGGACTTAATTTTTTCACTTTGAAAAAAAATACAATGTTAATCAATTATTTTATCAAATGAAGTTTGGAGAAGAAAATTGTAAGTTGGAATAATTGTCAATCCAATTGATTATTTTCAATACCGGTAAATAACGTCTATATAACAAATGAAAAATTAGTTCATTTTCTTAAAAAAAAGAAAGTAAACTTCGTGCGATTTCATTTAAAATAACTTTTCCCCCGTATAAACCAAGTTTATGTCATGAAAAAAATTTTGATACTTCTCAGCTCAAACGCATGGTCCAAATAAAAATCTTATCTCAAGACTCATTATACACTTTTAGCTTGTTCGAAGCAAAATAATAAACAACAAGAGCACATCCCCTTTCATCTAAATTGCTCAAGTTTAATTTGTTCCGTGAGGTTTAGTACCTTATAAAAAAATAACCTTGTACAATTCATCTTGACAAACATGAAAATGAAAAGACAGATAAAGTTTATCATATTACCTTAAAGTTAATCTTTATATACTCTCAATTACATTTTTAAAATGAACTGTTAAAATTTTTTGGAAAGAATTTACAATATTTAACACATAAAGGATAAGTTTCATACCTCGGACTTTTGACTGTTGTCTCTAGCTTTTCCTGCCCAGCATTGTCTATAGATGACTGACCCTTTGATCTCGTCATTCTTTCATCTACTGAAAAACAGACTGCAATCTCTAATCCAAAATTATTTTATTTGGTTGACACAAGCAATTAAAAGTATTTAAAAGTATTTTACTTGTCATGAATGATTAAAAAAATTATCTAGAAAAAATAAACTGCTTTAGTTTAAACATCTGATGGTATTTCTCAATTAAAATTTGTAAATCAAGTATCGTGTTTGAAAAAAATCAAAACCATTCATACTTGTATGCAATTTTAAAGGGTTGCTTTTTTTGCTATGATAGATATTATGTAAATTCTTGCCGACTTTCATGACTGAGTATCCATTCACATTTTAACGTAAGGACTATAGAAGCAAAATAGGAACTAATATGTATACTAGTATATCGAGCGAAATTAAAATTAAAAAAAAATTGACATTGTAGCAATTTGTCTCCATCACTGGTACAACTCATTGTAAAATTGTTACAAAGAGTCATAATTCGAATAATACTCGAGACAAATTTCTCTATTAGAAATCGATAAGCACATGTTCCAAATTTAATCAAATTATTTTCATCTTATCTTTGGAAGTAGTTTATTTCTTTCGTTTTGTCGTGAATTTTCTTTTTTAAAAGATGCTTTCAGGAAAGCTTGCTTGAATATGCCCGAAGGGTTATAGAAAATGTTAGGAAACTTTAAAAGGTCGGGTACAATACGTGAATGATATGTTCACAAGTGAATGCATAAGATAGGCGTATTTCAAATTTTACCAGTTGATACAGTGACCGTTTTCTTTTCATCTGATTTTTCGTTGGGAACGTCATCATAAAGGTTAAGTCCAGCTGACTGTACTCTCGGTTGTTCTCTGGAATACATTGAAAAGAAATCAATCATTTGAGGAAATAAATCTAAATTGGAATAACTTATATCCAATCTAATCATGTCGAATAAAGCATTTTTTAATTCAGATTTTAAAAAAAAGCATCATTGTCCCGAACAGTTTATTCCCCTCTACAGGTAACAGCATCAAGTACTTCACTGTTAGTAACACCAATCGTCATTTATTAAATCTAATTTTATACCTCCATGTATGATATATTTGGGTATTTGTGGAGAAAAAATTGAAATAAAATAATTTATTTTATTTCGAATATTACATTTTTTTTTATCTTGGAGGATAAAATTCTCAATGAAGTTAAAAGATTGACTCGTTAGGATTAATTTTCTAAAGTAACGACTCCTTATGATTATTTTCGTGAAGACAAAAATCAAATCCAGGTAGGGATTAAATACCCGATACATCAACCAAGTTAATATGAGGATCTTTCAAAAACATGCGTTGACAATGTCGCTCTTTGTCATATATTTTTTCATAAATTCAAGAATTACACGTGAACAAATGTAAAAACATTTTTTTTGGTCGATTCCATTTCATCAAACCGAACTCACATTACTCAAAGTTAAAAACAACACGGTTTGTAATCAAGGAGCACTCAAGACAACATTATAACTCATAACATTTAATCAAAAATACTCCCCTTTACATGTCAAACAGGGTCTTAAGCGCATAAGCTATTCATTAAAAAGTTATTGTTCCAGAATCATGAGTTAGTCGTAATAATTTGATTTACCGCGAAACTGTGCTTTCACAAGTTCCACAATTTAGTGTACCCATCGCGTTCCCTGTCGTCACTAACTCTTTTGACCAGATTTCTACTGATTATCCGTTTCCTCTCAGACTGTCCATTGTCCCGTACAGCCTCTTCCACTCAAAAAATGCCATTTCATTTATACACACATGCGAGGCTCACTTTCGATAAATTTCTTGCTTTTTTCAGCATTTTTTCAGAGGTTTCCTCTTTACAATTTACCTGAGTACATCACAAATTTGTATTACTACTCGCTGCTCCCCGAGTTCCTGTGACATCTATTTTTGCCCTTTGGACTACCTGCCTTCTGCAATTGATATCTGCTTAACGACGCAATATTTAGAGTCGCAATTTTGCATGTGCAATGATGTAACTTAAGTTAGTTTCAATGCTTCGTTTTGGTGCCATTTTTTAAAAAGACATGACAATATATATTATATGGTGTTTTTATAGCAAGTTACTATATTTTGACGTGCTCCATGACTCCATTTTCGCAGTTCTTTTTTTAATTTATCAAGAAATATTCCGATTTATCATTAAAATATGTCTACCAAATTTGGATTCAATATGACCATTAATAAAAAAAAGCTATTACCAAAGTCTACATATTTTTTAATAACCCTCGTACATTTGAATATTGTTCTTTGTTCAAAGTATTCCTTATAAACAGCAGTAGTAGCAGAGAAGTGCAGTAAAAACGCTTTGCTGTCAGAAAAACAAAAGACCATTGATCTGGACAATTATCTAAGCATAATTTCATGTACTGGAAATACCTCCGTCCCCTCTTTTTTTTCCTAATATAATTCAGTTTTATGTCACATAGAAGTTTCTGGTATTTTATTACTCAACATAGAAAGATCAGTTTTATACCGCGGACTTTTGTCGATTATCTCTGGCTTTTTCTTTCCAGCATTGTCCATAAACGACTCACTCTTTCTTCGCGTCATTCTTCCGTCAACTAAAATAATGAAGAAATGATTTTCTTTGGTGAATAAAAGCAATTGAAAGTTATTGAGATAGTGCTACTTGTTTTGATTCAAAATAGTTATTTTGAATAGCTTTAAGTGAAAACTACTTCTTTTGCTTAAGTATGTGAATGTATTTTTTGATTATTAAAAATTGTAAATCAGTGAAAAACATGGGAAAAAAATCAAATAAAAGACAATAACAAAGTAATAATGGTCGCTTGCAAAAGAATAAGTAATTCTTAAGGACTAACAGACAAGCAAAGACACCAAGCTTGTAGAATTAGCAACCATTTTGTTGATAGGAGCAAAGTGTACATTTAAGGATGTGCTAATAGTTAAATATTCACCATCTGTAGCAGTTTTGGGATAATCTCGAAATGGAACGGTTGGCAAATGTTTTCTGAAATACATTTGAAAATAAATAATAACTTCTCGTTTCCAAAAAAGTGGGTATCTGATTAACCAATAAAATTTATCATAAGATATACAGCATTGAACAAGAAATCAAAGTTAAAGTTATATTTCAGTATCTACAGCTGAATGTTATTAAACATAAACATTGACAAGGTTTTAAATATCATAACAAAAATCAAAACATAATTAATTTGAAATAGCAATATGTTAAATTTTTCATTCTTTGATATGTTAAAAAATTATATATATATATGAAGGCTTCAGTGGAAATCGATAAAATCCACACACTTGCCATCTAGTGACAATTTACATCAATAAAGAATATAAGAACATTTTTCATAAAGAAAAAAAAACTAATTTCATCCAATAAATAAATAAATAAATAAATACAGTTATTTGGACATTAAATAGTTTTATTAGAGGATCGTTACCTATACACTATGTAATGAAATTAATAGGTGTATAGGTAACGATCCTCTAATAAAACTAATGTCCAAATAACTGTATCTCACTTCCATTTCCAATGACCGTGTAGTGTAGAGCAGTGCCACGAGAATTCCATCGGCATCAAATGCAAGTTTTTTTGACTTGCCTAGATAGCCGAGCGGTCTAGGTATCACACCGGTAATTGACCAATCAAAATGAACTCAATTGTAGTTCCATACATAATAAAGAAATATTTTTTTATTGTGAGAAATTTTTTTAATTTCCCTTATTCTATTTTTACATTTTTGGTATCTGTGCTTAGGATATTTTATGTACTTTGTAAAATATTAAAGGTTTTTGACAGGAACTATTTCTTTCGGGGCATAGGAGGCCACTTCCTGGGGAGCACACAGGATGTTTATAAACACATTGAATACACGTGGTTTTGAGGGTATTCCTGTTTGCGGATGGAAAAAATCAGAAAATGCCGTGTAGGTACCCTATTTTTTGGTGTCAGCTGATGTGACTGGTAACGTTTAACACTTCCTGCGAAATATTTTTTCATGAATACGAATACCTGATTTTTAATGATTTTTTATTCTATATAGAATTACATAGTGAAAACAATTACCGGTGTGATACCTCTAGCGCGCTGTTCCTGTACTGCTAGGAGACAGATTCCGTATGTCGAGAGTTCAACCCCGGGCTGGGGCGGAAGAGCTCGGGCGGAAGTGGGTATCCTTGTAAAAGTGAATTTTTTTGTGCTTTCTATATATATATATATATATATATATATATATACATATATATATATATATATATATATATATATATATATATATATATATATATATATATATATATATATAAAATATTCGAATTCTGTTGGTACTTATCAGATAGTGGCATCATAATTGGGTTAAGATGACAACTACATACTGGGGGTATTTTGAGGTTTCCGTATCTTTCTTTCTATTGTTGGTCAGCGAGGATTCATTATTTGCCTTCTTCATCTTTTCACCTGCTGAAAAAGTTAAATAAATATTAGGGATGTCAAATCGGTCAATATTTGATAATCGGTTACTCGGATGATTTTCCGATCGAGTACCCGGGTACTCGGTAAAATTGTAAAATACAAATGTGTTCATTTCATTGAGACCAGTTAAGCCCTGTTTAACCCCATCGATGTTTTTTTTAATGTTTTCTATGCCTGTACATAAACATCGAGCAAAACGAAAATGATTTTTTTTCACTAAATTTTTTTTATCAAATAAACACAAAAGATTAAGGAAAAAGAGACGGTGTCGAGATCGCTAGACGTACAGTATATTATTTAATTAATAGTTTATGTTGGTTGTTTTCCCCATATACACTATGTTTACTTTGCACAGCTAATTCTAAACATTTTTTAAATCTTTAGTTCTTTCCTAATATTTTTCTCACTTTTGAAGTGGTAGCGGCATTTCTTTGTATGTCCGAATTCGCTACCGTATGCGACTGAACTAAATTATTTTAGGATAATAAACCCTAATCAAACAATGTTCATTAAATACTAATCATTAAAGCCATCCAAAAAATAACAGATCACAAGAGGTGATAACAGCTGTGTACCAGGTGATAATTATTGTTCATACAAGTGCAGGCCACAGACAACAACTTGTATTAACAGGTGTGGGTGACGCTAATTACAAGGAAACATGGACAATTCATTTTTATAAGTTTTTGATTTAAAAAAATATATACTTTGTTCTTTGAAATATGAAAAAAATAATATACATCCGAGTAACCGAGTAGCGATTTTAGTATTCGATACTCGGACGTTCGATCGAGTACCCGGTTAACCGGGTACTCGTTGACATCCCTAATAAATATTGGTAGCAATGGACATAATTCAAACTTCAGTAAATCAAAAATTAAGTAGTTTTTCTTAATATGTTAGCCACATCCTGTGGCCTACATCCTAAAGCAGGAAACGTGGTGATCACATTCATTGTTTAGCATTGGGATGAGAACAATTTTTGCCTCATATCATAAGTCTCATCTCTTTTTTGCATAATGATTATTAGCAATGACGCCTTCGCCATATTTGTAAAATTCATAACGAAAATGATGTAGCTAAGTTGATAAAATATGATTTTTTTTTCACTCTGCAAACATTTGTCTGCTTGGTAATGAAGATTTTTTTTTCTTTAAAATGCATATTCTATATATTACCAACTTAGATGACCTCAACCTTCGACCCCTAGGTTAGGAATTTAATGTGGCTGATTTTGAACACATTTTGCTTTCTGGGGTCTAAATCTGCTAAGGTTCCAGGAGTAAAGAAATTAAGAAGTATTTCAAAGGTATTTTCAATATATTAAAAAATAAGTTCCACCAGTTTGAATCTAAAAAATTCAAAGAGTATTATAATGCATTTTCAATCTACAAAAAATATAGTCAGAACCTGCAATTTAAACCTTTGGCCCATGGGTAAGATTTTTTTCAATTCTTTTTGATGAATTTTGTTAGGTGAACTTAGTCAAACAAACTGCTTCAGGCGTAAAGAACATTTCTGTAGATTGCATTTACATTGATGGTTGATTGGTCCCACTACTTTGACTTCGTGTAGACAGAGTATAAGAAATTCACAATTCTTGTGCCCTTCAAATGTTTAGAGACATCTTGCATATTGTACACACATTGCTTAACGCACGATAATGAACATATAACAGTAGGTTGCCCATGCGACTCAGGTGATTTATAAATGTTGCCAGATTTCTTCGTAGAAACAGGCTTAGTTCTAATGGTATAAATCTAATAAAGTCTTTTTAAAAATTGCATTTTAGTTTCAAGTTTTACACCTAGAGAGTAGTATCTTGAAGTTTTCAAAATTTTTACCTAGTTTTATTCAAATGAAACCAACACTGTAGGAGGATGTGGACATTTGAAACAGAGTTTGTTTTCCATTTTACACTTCTAAAACATATTATTCTTTTTAAATGACCATGGCAATACTGCACAAGCCTTTTTTTTTTTTAAATAAAATTACAGAATTATGTATCTTTATGTAACTTCGGTTTCTTTCAAATCCTTAGCTGCTGAAATCAAGAAATATTAATTTTGTGGTTTTAATTTACCTAATAAAATGAATAAAAATGAGTTGTTATTATTATTTAGTTAATAATAATAGTAATAAAGTTATTTATCCCATTAAGAGTTATAGCTCTTAGAGTATCCATGAACCTTAAAGAACAACCTTAAAAATCTGATTGCTACAAAAAGTCAAATCTTTCTGTGTTTACAGATCTATTAGATACATGTTCTAATATATATATATATATATATATATATATATATATATATATATATATATATATATATATATATATATATATATATATATATATATTATGTAAACTGCTTGAAGAGTTCATTATTGATTATAATCAAATGAAAATGTTATCTACGTCTTATTCTCCCCTTGATTTCAAACCCATTTTAGGGCTTCTATTTACATTGTACAAAGCATGTTGGCTTGGCATGCAGTCGTTCAAACTAAAAAGAGTAAAAAAAAAAATAAGAAAAAGAAAAACCTCAAAAAAGTTTCAAAAATCTAAGAAAAGTGTTGTTAAAGTTAATATCATATTACTTACAATTTTTCTGTTTTGTTCCTCCTATTGGGATTTCATAATAAAACATTGAACCATCTGACAATTTTTTCTGATCTTCTCTGAAATACATAATATAAAAAAGAATTAACTTATTTCAATAACATGTCCAATAATAATAATAATAATAATAATAAATAAATAAATAAATAAAAATAAAAATCAAGCTCAGGGCATGTGTTTAAATCGAAAGAATGAAAGTTTTAAAATTTAGCGTGCTCTTAGTCATCATTATGATAGATAAACGAATCATTTAGTCTGCAAGATTTTGTTAATTCCAAATTAAATGATTTGTAACTTTTCAATTTGACATATTTTTGATGATATGATGAAAAATTAAAGGGTGCAGCTTTGCTAAAAACTATTTTTTTTTCAAGAACTGATAATTACATGTAGATATGCCTGCATTATACGAGCATATTGTTAAATAATTTTCGGAAGACTTAAATACCCATAAATGATAAAAAGGTGAAGACAGCAAACAGTGATTGATCTCTAGAGTTCATTTATGAAACAAAACAAATTTCTGAACAGGGAATAAAACACTCGGAACAGGGCATAAAATACGGAATCCTGAAAATTTCAGATTCTGGATCAGGTGCCTAGGAGAAGTAAGCATCTCCTGTTGACCAGTAACTACCGCCGTGAGCCCTATGAATTGATCCGATGGACGGAATAATCCATACTAAAATTTAGTTTTTAAAAACCATTGTCTCAATTGGTATGAAACATGTCAGTCAAAATATGACCCACTGATAGGTTGTATATGCAAACAAGGTCAATACAACGACCATAGAATTTTCGAAATGCTAAATGTAAACGAGGTTGTTGAAATCCCTGTAACATTAACTTATTTGTCAGTAACCTGCCTCGATTTAAAATATTGATCATAATAAGAGCATGCTTTTGCGTATCGAATAAATTCATAAAAACCATATGCAAGTTATAGTGGATTATTATAAAAATAACGAAAGTTGACGATGGTAAAGCTAAGAAATCTCGTTTGTCATAGTTTTGTTGTTAGTTGGCCATTTTCATCTATAGTCAGTAAAATATCTAAATATGAAAGAGGCATGACAGACTCTGTGGTGTCTCTTATTTCGAGTTCACTGAGATATATCGAGTCAACATCCGAATGAAAGTAACTATTGTTAATTGATAAAACGTCGTCGATATATTTTAATGTCGAGTTAAATCCACAGCAACAGTTTTCTTCTTATATGGAAGTTATTGATTAAATTCTGTAATCAATTCTGACTGATTTTGACAACTCTCTTGACAGCCACGTTTTTGTGTCACCGAAGTATACTCGAAGATGGACTGCACCCTGTACTCAGATTCAATTTAAAATACTCTCGTAAAAGTTATTTTGTTGAATAAAAATTTCTCCTAACAATTATATATAACTTATCTTTTGCAATGAAAGAATTAAATTATTGTTTTCCTAGAAAACGTATTAATTATTAAGTATCTAGTATGAAGTAATAAGTTTGCATTTCGTGGGGGGGGGGGGGGGGGGTGCAGAAGGGATAGCAGCACATACATTGAATTTTCTCCATTGTCTGGTCCTTCCTTCCCCAGGCATTTAAGAGAGGGCCCACTCTTTGATTTTTTTAATCCTTTCCCTGCTAAATTAAAGAATACACAATCTACAATACAATCGGTTTTCCATACATCTTCCTTATGTTCACTTCTAGTAAGAACAACTTTAGATGTTGTAGATCCGCTATTTAATTATTTTTTTCTCATACTTAAATATCTACATTACATCATCTAATAAAATTCATAAAATTCAAAATAATTAAGATATCCAATTTCAAGTTGCCTGGATATGGAGCGGAAACTAATTTTCTGTTGCTATTAAGGGAAAAAAATAGTGTTAAGGAATACTTATTCTTACATTTGTAGAAAACGAGCGATGAGTTAAAACATTATTTGAAAGGACTCACTCTTTAAAATCTTCTTCCTTTTGTCTGCTAAAATAAATGGATATCTTTCAAGCAATTTTACTTTTTTGATATTTGAAGAAATAGCATATACTAAACAAGTACGTGTGAGATAAAAAATATACACTGTCATGTATTGATTTTACTGGTAATTTTGCCAATATCTAAACTCTACTTGCTCTTTTCTTTTTATTTCAGGTAAAAGAACTATATATCGATTACATATTCTGGTTATAAAGAAAACCTACAGGCATTGAGAGAAAAGAAAATCAAAAACAAGATTTATTTTCACAGTAACCCCCCCCCCTCCCCGATTGAAAAGCTCGTATCAAAAGTACGATTTAGTGAACAACACTTATAAATATAAATGCATGCATGATTTTTTTTTCTTTAATCAAAATTAAATGACAACTTTGCTGGCGTTTTTGTGTTTCTGTGCGATTGGTGGATTCCACTTGGGCAATGTCCTCATAAAGGTAAGATTCGCCCGTCTCATCCTTTAAGCGCACATACGATCTAAAATGGACACAAATTATCAAAAACTTTTAAAAAAAACAACCTTTGAAAATATAAAATAATCCTAATTTTGCTTTTTTGTCGAAATAATTTTTAAGGGATATATTAAGGATATTGTTCTTTATTACAAAAATATATAATGTAATACTAGTAATTACGAATTCAGAACTATATGTAGGCCAATTTCGCTTGCCTAATTATATGCGTGGCATAAGATAAGAAATGAAATGTTATTGAAATGTTCCCCTTGGCTATAAAAATATGTATAACCGTCACATTAAATTTTGGTACCCATTATTCATGTTTTCAGTTTCATCTTTGGGCGGATTACTCGGTTCCAGTCCAATATCTTCTGTCTTTTTAATGTGGCCTGGTAAATATCCACCTACATGTAAATGTTAAACCATTATAATTATGCAAACAAAAAAACCCGTAAAAGATTCATCAATTATACTTAGATGTAAAGCATGCTTATTCACATTTGAAGTGCTTACTCATTTTCAAATATCCACACAAAATGCCTGTCAGTACCAGTATCAATAGAAAAACTCCCACAATAGTCGCTATAAATATGGAATATTTATACTCCACTCTGTTGGTAAAACTTTCATCTTGGTCTTGCACACCGATGTTATCTGCAACTTAAAGAATTGTTTGAAATAAAATTTACAAATTAAATACATTTAAAAACAATAGGCCCATGGGCCACTACGCTCACCTGAGTAACTTGGCCTTGTTGTTTTTCACCTGATTTGCCCCCCTGTAGTACTTATTGTGGCCCCGCCCTAACCCCGGGGGTCATGATTTGAACAATTTAGAATCTACACTACACCAGGATGCTTCCACTTAAGTTTCAGCTTTTCTGGCCCAGTGGTTCTTGAGAAGATTTTTAAAGATTTTTACTACATATTTCACTGTAAAACTTGGATTCCCTATTGTGGCCCCGCCCTACCCCTGGGGGTCATAATTTGAACAATTTAGAATCTACACTACTCCAGGATGCTTCCACATAAGTTTCAGCTTTTCTGGCTCAGTGGTTCTTGAGACGAAGATTTTTAAAGATTTTTACTACATATTTCAATGTAAAACTTGGATTCCCTATTGTGGCCCCGCCCTACCCTTGGGGGTCTAGATTTGAACAATTCAGAATGTACACTACCCCAGGATGCTTTCACATAAGTTTCAGCTTTTCTGGCTCAGTGGTTCTTGAGAAGAAGATTTTTAAAGATTTTTACTACATATTTCAATATAAAACTTGGATTCCCTATTGTGGCTCCGCCCTACCCCCGGGGGTCATGATTTTAACAATTTAGAATCTGCACTACCCCAGGATGCTTCCACTTAAGTTACAGCTTTTCCAGCCCAGTGGTTCTTGAGAAAAAGATTTTTAAAGATTTTTTTTTCTACATATTTCAATGTAAAACTTGGATTCCCTATTGTGGCCCCGCCCTACCCCCGGGAGTCATGATTTTAGCAATTTAGAATCTACACTACCCCAGCATGCTTTCACATAAGTTTCAGCTTTTCTGGCTCAGTGGTTCTTGAGAAGAAGATTTTTAAAGATTTTTACTACATATTTCAATATAAAACTTGGATTCCCTATTGTGGCTCCGCCCTACCCCCGGGGGTCATGATTTTAACAATTTAGAATCTGCACTACCCCAGGATGCTTCCACTTAAGTTACAGCTTTTCCAGCCCAGTGGTTCTTGAGAAAAAGATTTTTAAAGATTTTTTTTCTACATATTTCAATGTAAAACTTGGATTCCATATTGTGGCCCCGCCCTACCCCCGGGGGTCATAATTTTAGCAATTTAGAATCTACACTACCCCAGGATGCTTCCACATAAGTTTCAGCTTTTCCAGCCCAGTGGTTCTTGAGAAGAAGATTTTTTTAAACCCCCACCCTATTTTTGTCTTTTCTTGATTATCTCCCCTTGGAAGGAGGTTTGGCCCTTCATTTTAACTATTTAAACTTTCCTTTGCGCAAGGATGCTTTGTACCAAGTTTGGTCAAAATTGGCCCAGTGGTTCTTGAGAAGAAGTTGAAAATGTGAAAAGTTTACAGACGGACGGATAGACGGTCGGACGACGGACAATGGGTGATCAGAAAAGCTCACTTGAGCTTTCAGCTCAGGTGAGCTAAAAAACGATCAAAACTGTCAACAATTCATTTTTTTTATATATATACCGTAAGATATGAGAGTAAATGATCTTTTGGTAGACAAAACAAAGATTCCCAGCGAAACTGTTGCTTTGCACGTGTAATTTACACGTGTATTTGGGGCGACAGTTGGGATGACCAGAACAGAACGAAACACTGAGGTGTTCATTTGTCGTACTTCTTTTCTTCCTTGAAACCACTTTGTCACGGGGTAGGGGTAGCCAGAAGCTAAACAATCCTTAAGAAATGGTCGCCCTGATTGTGCGTATGTTGTGTCTTCAAAATACTCAATCTCGGGCGAAGCTAAAACAAAGGTTATGTAACACACATTTTTAGAAAAGCAAAGTTTATTATAAAACGAAAAAATAAAAGATTTATCATCTTGCCTTCATTCTCTCTCTCTCTCTCTCTCTCTATATATATATTGTATAGTGTTGATTTAGTAAACAATTTGATGAAAACACAACCTTTAACATTACTGAAAGAAAAGAATTGATATTCTTTGATACATAAATAATTTAAGCTCTCACTTACCGACAACAATTAACGAAAAAGGCTGGCTTTTCTTAGTTGAATTATCAACGTCTGCGGTAGCACATATAAATTGGAACCCCAAGTATGACTGCTTGACATCGTTGATAGTAAGTGTTTGACTTATGTTACTATCCAGTTTAAACACATCATTATCAGAAATAACTGAACCGTTTGCAAAACTCCAATGTATAAGAACGTTTTCTCTTGAAGGCTCAACCTCGCACAGGAAAGAATAGTTCTGACCAACAATAGCAGGGTCTGGGGAGATCTGTCTGACTTTTATTGTAGATATGGACTCTAAAATAGCGGTGACAAACTATAACTCCCTATTGTTAAATATTTCAAATAATCTAGCTCATTCTTAGATTGTATGTCTGGATCTCGGTCAAGAGTACTTGGGCGTATAATCAAAATGTTCGATAATTACTGGATTTGAAGTTATGGGGCTTTCTGCAATCTAGGGGCTCGTATAATTCAATCACTAAAAAGATAAACACCCATCATTTTTTGTTGCAAATCTAAAGCAATAGTCTATATTTAAGACTACACATTGAGTTGGTGAAGTAATAAATTCGGTCATGGTCAAAAAATAATTCTCAACTGCGGATATCATTTTAAAGTTTTTTTTTTAATGCGTTATTATTAGTCATAAATAATGCGCTTTTCTGAAGATATTTTTTTTAAACATTAATGACAAAAGAGAGAAAAAAAAAGAAAATTCAAAAGGTATATAGCTGATGAATATGCAATATACATGTACATTTCCAGTATAGATGACATAATTGTACATTACCAGTATAGATGACATAATTTGCATGAGAAGGGCCTACTGGTGAATTTATGCTCTAAGCTACCATTTGGAGATTTTAAAAAAAATCCCTAATGATTAGCTGTGGTCAATCTAACAATTATATTCATAAGAAAGATATATTATGTAGAATTAAGAGATAAAAGATATTCAGACTTACCTATGACAGTTAAGGTAAAGGGTGTACTTTTGGTCGTTGTATTCTCAAAGGATATGGCAAAACATGAAAACTGTAGTCCATTGAAAGTTTTTTTGACATCTTTGAATACGAGTATTTCACTGAAGTTACCTTCTAGATCGAAAATCTCGTTTTTAAAAATTGTTGAACCGTTTGAGAAACTCCAATTTATTTGACTTATGTTCCCCAAAGGCCCCGTTTTGCAACGCAAAGAATACCTTTCGCCAACAATAGCAGGGTTTGGGGAGACCTGCTCAATTACTGGATCTAAAATGGTAAATTAAATGTCTTAAACTAGATATCCATTTGAGTTACCTGATTGAGATTCAAACATTTGAAGATATGAAAAAATTATTTTAGCATTTGACACTCATGTTAGACATATTTTCTGGAATCATTTGCTTGTCTACTACTGTAGATTCCTAAATATACGCGAGGAATTAATTATCGCGTAATTACGCGAGAAGCACCACTCGCGAAATAAAATTACTCGCTTTTATTTTTATGGTGCTGAAATCTATGTAAAATCACTGATCAACCATCCACTCGTGAATTATTGTTCTCGCGATTTGACGTTAAAGAGTCATTTCGCGATAATAAGTACTCGCGAAAAATAAGGAATCTACACGTATAATGACATTTGGTCGCGAATGGATCAATGTGTGATTCAAAGGATGAAAAAAATCTCTCGATATTGACAGTCATGATTTATTATTTTAAAATATGATTTCAATAGGTATACGTTCTTTTTTTCTATGGAGTTGTAATTCCACGAAATCCTAATTTCTTTTCATTCTGCGAGTAATAAATTACGCGGATTTCTAAGGTTGTCTTTGTATGCCTTATACGTCTACAGTATAAGAATTAAGTTTCTATTCATAGTAGAGTGGTGAGTGTCCAAACGGTTATCAACAATTGGAGATTTGCAGAGGTCTCAAAAGCAAGTGATTTAAAAGAATGACATTGAATGAAAACATGTCTAATACATTCAATATTACATTGCTCTTTGAATATTGCTCGCGAGGAAGCACACAAACGCTAAGGGTTTGGGTTTTTTTTTTTTATATGGCTTAGAACCTACTGCGTTTGCAAAAATTTAAGTGACACGCGATAGTGTTGTTAATTCCTTATATGTGTACTTTTAAAACTTTATTGAGGAATATTTTTCGACAATTACATGTATTTTACATCAAATTAGATTTTAGACCCTTTGTTTTCCCCCTTTATTTCCGTACGATCCTCCTGGATCTTTCGATATCGTTCGTCCATTTGCCAAAAAGAAATCTGGACTGAAAATGATTTTATTTAAAAAATCTTAATCTTTTTAAACTTATGATTATGTAAGTATTTCGATTGTGCACAGAAATGTTTTCTTTACGTATACAAGCACATGCGCATTGTACATCTCGTGTAAGTAAAGCATCCTTGTCACTTGATAAAAAAAAGTCCCAAGAAGTCGTCAAAAGCCTAATAAAGACTCTGGAATTACATTCTTATTTCCGAATTAAAAAAAAAAATAAATACATTTACCATAGGCTATAGCAACTCCAATCCATCCCAAACCTATGGTTATTAAACTGAGCATTTGGATGACATCTGTTAATTAGAGAACAGCTTCCAATATATACCATTTACTTTTACCAAGACGAAAAAAAAAGATTTCCTTGATTTTTTTCTTTTTTTATTGTGTTGCGTCCGGGATCACGTAACAGTCGCCCTTATTCTATGGTCAAC
Source organism: Saccostrea echinata (assembly GCF_033153115.1). Taxonomy (NCBI): domain Eukaryota; kingdom Metazoa; phylum Mollusca; class Bivalvia; order Ostreida; family Ostreidae; genus Saccostrea; species Saccostrea echinata. The sequence continues at coordinate 24,115,513 of NW_026889774.1, forward strand.
CATAAAAATCTCTGCTGAACTGTTTATTCCTGTTAATTTTTGTTAACCTGCCTTTCAACTAACACTCAGATAGCTACGTGTGACTTTAAGGAATAGTGGGCTAATTCTCATAAAGCTTAGGTTTTTTCTACATAAATAAAATAACTCTCTTGTTTGTTCATTTTGGGATCTTTTCAATGTGTGTTGAAAGATCTTTTGTTACCTGGATAATAAACCAGTACAAAGTCATACGACAAATTTTACCATTATGTAAGTTTCTTCTGTCCTTTAAAATCCATGCATTATTAAAAAGATTGACCTTCCGTATTTATGGGAAATAAATGCCAGAAGGAAACTATTCCCTTGATTTTAGCAATGTTAAAGAATACGGTAAATAAATTCTTTCTTATTTTAACTTTTTTCCTTCATACATTAAATTCAAAGGGGGTCTCAAATATCAGATTTCCCGCAGATAGGTACTATTGCCTGTGTACTGCAAGCCATGAATTCCTTTTTGAAGTGGGTGTACTCGATGCTTTTAAATTGAGGCATGTCCAAGATTTATAAGCTATTATTTGCCTTGCTTTTCATTATTAAGCAATGCTTAAATTCTGTTACACAAATGAAACTGGCACTAAAAGTATACCTTGACATTGGTCAAAAAACTTCATTTATTCCCCCCTCTACTAAATTTTCATACACGAAAAAGTTGAATTTATCCTTGAGAGCACAGTATGAATCAAAGCTGAATCACGAAACTTTCTGACCATTTTAAAATAAAAGTGATTAAATTTTTGATTTTTTTTTAACTTCCTCCACTCTTTTAATTCTATAACACTGACCCTACATAGTTATTTCAGCCACAAACGGCAATAAAAAAAATGAACTTTTAATGCAATAAAATCTGTAACATAACGATATTATACAATTATTTCTGATTTTGAGGTCAATACGATGATTTAGCCACCTGAGAAGTACAATATTCACCAAGCCCGGAGGGCGAGGTGAATATTGTACTTTGAAGGTGGCTAAATCATCGTATTAACTGAGAAAAAACAGCAATAAATTTTTTATTATATGATTCAATAATTAAATGATACGAACTCATTCAGCATTTAAGCCATCTTACTTGTTTATATTTGCAAAAGTCCTAGCTAAATACATTGAGAGAAGCGGGGTAAAATAAACATTACCCGTCGTATTAATTTGGAATTTATTTAATCTACTTTAGTTGCTTTAAAAAAAAGAAATAATGTCAGGCTCTTTTATAGAATAGATTTTTTAAAAAAGGGGGGTCATTATCAGGGGAAAATGACAGCTGAAAAAATCTTTGATTAGCCCCCACAAAAATTAAAAAAAAAAGGATTCTTTTAACTTCAAATTTTGTTTTATATGGTTAGGTTAGGGGTGGGGGATTAAAGTCCATCAGTGGGGACCAGTCTTTTAATGAATATTTCTAGTCTAAATTAAAAGTAAAAATTTACGTTCAGAAAAAAAAAAATGTTTGAAGGGGGGGGGGGGGAGGTCCCCTGCACCCAACCCCCATTCCCCACAACCACCCCTTCCCCAGATTATATATTCCCTAATGTTATGTTCACCTGAGTGGAAGACGGTAGCAAGTGAAATAGCTTTTCAAAACTATTTGTATCAATTTAGAATTTCCCGATCTATTTTTAGACCAATGTAGAGAAAATAAATCCTTATATCCCCCTGGAAGGTCACGTGCAGGTGAATATAACGTTGTACTTTTTCTACATTGTTGGATCTCAGCCAATCAGAGGGATAGGAATTAGTCAATCATACATGTACAATAAAGAAAAGTACTTTGTAGTTGATACATGTATGAACTTTTTCTTAACCAAAATACCGATCATTGTAAAATTTAAAACCGGATTTAATAATTGTAAAATTGAAAACCAGATCTACTTTAAAATTAAGCGTCCTCATCCATAAAACTCCACCTCTCAAAAGCACTTTGGAAATTTTAAATCATTAACCTTAGATATCTATGAATATTCATGAAAACTTTGCTTAATATTTGCAATGAGGATAAAAGTCAAAGGAATAACTTTTCCGCAATTTATAGACTAGTTTTGAATTTTATGAATGTCAAGTACTCTGAGTTCTAAAACTATAAATAAAACTAAGAAAACAAATTAATAAACGATGATTTAATGGATACATTTTACACATAATACAAAAAGACAATACGAGATTATAAATGGTTCGGCGTAAACTGCAAAGTGATTTAGCATAGTGATTTGGCATAGTGACTCACAAGACTTCTAGTAGAGACAGAAGACTTAGACTTATCAACAGATACCGTTTTGATTTTGTAGGAATGATCGGATTTTGCTGTGCTAACAATATCACACTCGTAGGTATCTAGCAATTGCTGTGGCTATAATTTCTGTCCCTTCGGAAAAGACTTACTGACATTGTAAAAATTGATACACGTACACATAATGATGATTTAGCAGAAACAACAAAGATCTTTAGCTAGCAGAATATATAGTTATTTCACAGGTTACTGTACAAATTTACTTTCTGTTGACCCTGTAGACGTGTACACTTTTCACAGGAAACACCCTTAACTCCCCCCTCCCAAATCGATCCCTTTACTCAATATTGTGTATATCCCATGGATTCTGCCAGATCCGTGATTGGAATATCAGCGACCCCTCTTCCTTTTCCAAAGTTCATGCCTGATTGACTCGCTCCTTTATTACTTCCATATTGTAGCCCTATTGTTCCCGCTCCTTCTTGTGAGTACTCGTCTGCCCGGATGTCAGAAATATGTCGGACAGCACCAAATGACATTCCTGATTGACTAGCTCCCCTGTTGCTTCCGGACTGCAGTCCAATAACACCCTGGCCCTCTTGAGTCGCGTCATCAGCACGGATGTCAGCAATGTGTCGCACGGCCCCAAAGGACATTCCTTTCTGACTCGCAAATTGATTCGTACCCGATTGCCCGCCCGTTATTCCTTGCGAGTCCTGTGACATATCATCTACTCTAATATCAGAGACGTGTCTTCTACCACCAAACGACATACCAGACTGACTTGCACCCTTGTTGCTTCCGGACTGTAGTCCTATGACGCCCTGCCCCTCTAGAGTTGCATCATCCGCACGGATGTCAGCAATGTGACGCACGGCCCCAAACGTCATGCCGGACTGGTTTGCAAATTTATTGGTACCTGCCTGTGCTCCAACAATACCCTGGCCTTCCTGTGTCATATCATCGGCGCGGATGTCAGCAATATGACGAACTCCACCAATTTTCATTCCTTTTTGCGAAGCATATTGATTCGTGCCTGCTTGTGCTCCAATGATGCCTTGGCCCGCTCGATCGAGATTATCTGCTTTGATGTCAGCAATGTGGCGTGCTGCTCCTATCTTCATTCCCTTCTGACTCGCGCATTTGTTTGTGCCCGCCTGCAATCCAATAATGCCATGACCTGCTCTCTTCTGTTCCTCTGTAAAGTGAACGACGTGTTTTTCGGTTGGTTTAGATCCTATAGTGGGGCCATTAAAGGCATTTCGTTGAGCCTGAAACGGTCAAAGCATTGATAAAGAATCACCTTCATTCAATAAAGTTCACTTCTTTAATCTGTTTTCAAAGGGAACAGCTCATAATATTGTAATTAATATAATTCTAAATAAGAAAAAATGTTTAGTATGTACCTTTGTTCATTTTCATTGCGCATTGAGTATGATGGCCAATGCTAAATTACTGATAATTTTTATTTCCTCTTAAAAGCCTTTTTAAAAAGTAATGGAGTATTGGATTGGCTACAGCAGTAACATTAGAATACCTTGTCCATAATGGATTTCATTTCGAAATCCTCTTTAAAAATGAAACGTGAAATAGCTAGTCGAAGTAATAAAGACATGGAAATTGTGTAAATTTTATTGAAAAACATAATATATGTTCTGTAAATTAATCCAATCATTATAAGCAAAATAAAAATAATAGAAGGGGTAAAATTGTTTAGGGAATTATGGAAAGATTTCTATTGTTCTAATTAAATGCATAGAGTCTAGATTCATGCAAATGTCCCTGTCCAGTTTTCGTAAAATGAGTGCATGTGCAAAGTGATATGAATAAATCTGCATTCATTTATTAGTTACTGATGCACAATTGCTTGGCAAATGTTCTCTCGTCAAATTTATAATGTCTTTTTTAAGTCTAGAATTTGTCATAAGTGTATTTTATTTTTTTTTTATAATTTTCAAATTTGATAAAGTTCTATAGTTTGAAATCTAGATAAGTTCATTCATCCGCAGTAACATCCCCTTTGGAATCGGACTTTACGACAGCTTTTGGTGGTTTGTATCCTGTTTTTTTGCAAAACTCATCGGCCAAATCGACAACCGCTATGTCAGACACATGACGTTGGGCGCCAAAGCCGCGCATGCCCTTTTGGCTGTCCCCGCCAGTGAACGAGATAACTGGCGAGATTTTGTCAGTACCCTCTCGCAGAAGGTCATCAGCTCTAATGTCGCTAATATGTCTAACTGCGCCGAATCCTCGCATTCCTTTCTGACTGTCAAACTTGTTGGTGCCGCTTTGCAGGCTAATATCCGCTTGTCCCTCCTGGCTTGCCTTAGATACTTTTATGTCAGAAATGTGTCGAATGGCGCCAATACTCGTCATTCCCTTTTGGCTGGCCCACTGGTTTGTTCCGGCTTGTAGGGTAATACACCCCTCCGACTGCTTGTCAAATTTGTCGGCTCGGATATCGGAGATGTGCCGAACAGCCCCCATGGCTGTCATCCCTTTTTGTGAGTCCAGTTTATTTGTACCAGCCTGCAGACCAATGGTACCATGGCTTGATTTCAGTTGCTCGTAACTGAATTCTCGAGCGTTTTTCTCGACCGGTTTGTTACCAATGGTTGGGCCTTCAAAGCCATTGCGCTGGGCCTAAAATGAATGAAAAAAAAATCAGATATTCTTGGGTGAGCCCCTTTCCAAGGAATTTTATTTACAAAGCATTTTACACTAAGTGTATTTGTTTGCTTTAAAGGAAGAAAATGAAAGTCATAGCATTCTGATTAGGATAAAAACTTTAAAAGCCCAGAGTCTTGTAAGTAGCGCCATTACACAAACAACGAACATTCAAACAATAGAAAAAAACCTGGAAATTGCATTCCATACTCAAAGAATCTCTTCGGAAGCTTGATTTTTATTTTGTTTGAAAAAAGATTAACGCAAGATCTTAGAGGAAAGAAATGTCAACTTACGAAATTTTAGTTAGCTGTTCAACTCCTCAATGAAAGGCCCACTAGTGGTACTGTTATCTTCTGTCAAAATTAACTCTTTGTGGTGCAGAATCAAAGATATTCATTGAAAATTTAAATCTCAAAATTTTGAACCTAGTGCATGGACATGAAAGCAATAGTTTGGTTATGGAGAAAGGGATTTGAGTGATTCCTACTGGTGAAAGTAAAAGTGAAAAATATCTCAGATACTTGTACATTAATCTTATTGTACCAAACAAAGAAACCCAATATGCAGTATAGTTCAGCTCACTGATTATTTGAACTTTAAATGGGATTTAACTATTCAATTTTAAGGTTTAAAAATGAAATCATGTATGTTTTTTAACATTATCTTTCGTGTTTATACCGCTTTTCTTCATTTCTATTGCAACCATAATACATGTTTATTTTACAGAAAGGTCATTTACTGATTAATGTTATACGTTATACAGGCGCAACTCCACTGCTTATAAAATGCCACAAGAACTGACGTAATTACTTTGTTCCTCGTTCACATTTTAATTATCTTTTATCGTTCATTCGAAAGAATTTGTTTTTTTACATAATTCAAAATTATTACAACTTTTAAGTTATAACCAATTAAGTCATCCCAATTCTGTTCATTTCTCCGCTTATTTCATTATAAAAGTAACGGACAACAGATAAAAAATAATAAATTTTATTCACAACACAGCGTCCTTACATCATGAAAATTTACATTGTACGTACATTGTTATAATAAAAGATGACACGTGTCATATTGCGACGTCGAGTCTTTGTATAAAAGTGTATAAAAGAATAATATTTACTCAAACAAATACACATTTCGTTACAGTCTCACTTCTACATAATGATTTCCGGTTTCCGGTCTCCGGCAAAAGGGCCCATATGGAACATTCCGAGGTATCTTATGGATTTGCCTAAACAAGAATAGCATGTTTATCCAGACCTAAGTTTTTGCATTTTTTGGCAAGAGCAGAGAAAAGCACAGAACTGAAAATGACATATAAATAACAAAACATCTCGGCCGAGATTTGTTTATTTTTGTTCTCTCATCACGTAGAAAGCATTCTGACAACATTTACATTAGCAAGGGTTTAGCGCATTTAAGTTCCGCGTGGCTCTCGGATATCCGTTGCATTTTTAAGACGTCTTTAAGGGTCCAGTTTTTATATATTCTAGAATATAAATAGTCAACAAGTAGTCCATATATTTCGTTGCACTTTGTTTCGAAATTCATGAAAACCATGGCAGATGTAAATGTTTTAAAAGTCTATTTCGATGTTGATCCTCCTTCCCAGATTTGATTAATATTTTACTGTTGATCTTGATACTGCATATCCTGCATCTCCTGAATTTCCTGTTGAGATGGCGTGTAGCCCAGTTTACGTCTCATTTCCTCGGCTAAGTCGGTAACCTTGATATCGGAAACGTGACGTTGTGCTCCAAATGATGTCATTCCCTTTTGGCTGTCAAATCTGTTGGTACCGTACTGTAAGCTGACCTCGGCGGCAGCTTCTCGGTCCAAGTCGTCAGCCCTAATATCAGCAATGTGACGGACTGCCCCGAAACCGGTCATACCTTTCTGGGAAGCGAATTGGTTTGTGCCGGATTGTAAACTGATGTGAGCTTTGCTGTCGTCGGAATATTGATCTGCTCTAATATCTGAGATGTGACGAACGGCTCCAAAACCACCACGCATTCCTTTCTGGGAGTCGAATTTGTTAGTTCCTGATTGGAGACTGATGATACCGGCCGATTCCTTGTCGTACTGGTCTGCTCTAATATCTGAAATATGCCTAACAGCACCAAAACCTGTCATTCCCTTTTGACTGGCGAATTGGTTAGATCCAGCTTGTAAACCAATATGGTTCTGTCCATCTTGAGTTAAGTCGTCTGCCCTGATATCAGCGATGTGACGAACAGAGCCAATACGCATGCCTTTTTGGGTAGCGAATTTATTTGTGCCACTCTGAAGACCAATAACCCCATGAGATTGCTTGAGCTGCTCGTATGAGAATTGAACTTGGTGACGCTCGGTGGGTTTGGAACCGCAGGTCGGTCCGTTAAAACCGTTACGCTGAGCCTAAAAGATACAAAGACCGATTCCAAATTTTAATGTTTTGATTATTTAATTTGATTATTCAATAATTTGGTTAGAGACACGAGTACTTCAAGCAGGCACTTGATTTCATCGGGATGTTTGATTCAGCTTTCCCAAAACTGCGTTACTGGCCCTGTTGTCATTTTTATCGAAATTATACCAAACAATCCTCAATAGAAACGACAAAGTTTAATTGTTGTATATGTTTATTTCTCATCTTTATACAATTTTGAAAAGTTAATGAAATTTGATTAGTTGTTTGTTACGATTATAGATCCTCGATTTGTTACATTAAATATTTTATGACACCAATTCGATCTAGCTAAGTTACTATATGATAGAAAGAAGCTCTATGGGCAAAGAAGAATCATACATAGATGAGGGAACTAAGTAAATTGTCAAAAACCAAACTCCCGATGAAATCTTAATGAATAACACTCAGATATACTATTCAATTCGTAAGCGTAATGCAAACACATAGCCCAAAGACTTTACATTGAAGAAAAAAAGATCTACAACACCAAAGCGACAGAAGAAAGTTTTATACAACATTCATTACAATCAAACAGCCCAATGTAAAAGAGACGCTTGTTACTTACCGCTAAAATCATGCAAAGCTTTCAAGATGAGCGCATGCCACTTCTGATGCCCGAAAAGTTGTTGATCGTTGAAAAGGAACCGTCGTAATCACACTATCTCTTTGTAAGCACAGAGAGTTGTACATAATGCAATTCAACGATTATTCCAAGCGAACATTTTATATGCAATTTTACTCGATATTTATTGCAGCAATTGTATGTTTGCCAAATGTAACATCTGTATCGCAAGCACCATTCAATTATCTAGAAACCATGCAAATAAAGATTTTAATTTGATATATCTTTTCATTAGATTAGAAACGTGCAAAAACAATCACGTTACTGATGCAAAAGCAGCACAACACAAATTTATCATATCCCTTCAACAGCTTGAACAATTATCATAAGACATGTTCTTCTTTTTTAAAAATAGATATATGTATTTCAGATATAAAGGTTTGGTGCAGAGGAAGTATGGTTGTGAGTGAAAAAATGGCGGTGTTGTGTTTGTTAAGTAAAAATGTTACAGGTTAAATAAGAGGCCGAAGAACCTTAATGGTCATCTAAATAACCAAATGCAACTCTCTTTTTCATATCTTCTCCTTTGTGTAACCCAGGAACCCAAATATAGCCCCCTCTAGCCAAAATGACCAAGAGGTGAATAATTTGAATCTACAATACCTGATGACGTTTTCATATCAAATTTGGTCATTTTCAACCTTTTTTTTTGAAAGAATATTCCCCCTATGCACTAATTTAAAAATCCCCCATCTATTTCAACTTAATCTTTGCTACGGAGCTATATGCTTGGAACAAACTTGATTCTACACTAAAGGGATGCTTGTATTATTTAACATCAGATACTCTTGTTCATGAAAAGAATAATTTCAATGATTGTTTACCCTAAAATTTACTCTGTATAACTTTGACCCCGAATTTAGCTCGATTTTAACAAATCTGAATCTACAGTATAAAAAGATGCTTGCGTATATATCTGTAAATTTATAGCCTTGCTATTACAAAGGAATTATCTGAAAAATGTTTCTTCATTTTTAACGACTGCTGTGGTCTCAGTTCTGATACAGGGGTCATGTTTTAAACAAATTTGAATTATCAGCACATTAGAGCTTGAAACTTTGAGACCTTGCTGTCCTGAAGGAAATTTGAATTTTTTCCCTGTATATGTCACCAAGTAAAATTTTTAAAGCTTTCTGTTGCTGTGTCCCTCTCAGTTTTTAATATCACTAAATAAGGATGTTGCTTTTATACAGTGACAAAATGTATCCCTTAGCTACAGTTCCTGACACAGAAGGATCTGTAAAGATTTAGGTTGTCCTAATATGGTCTTATTCTTGATTTTAATAAATAGGTTCATAATGATCTAAGCCAATTTTATGTTTTTCTTAATTACAAATGTATGTCGAATTGAAAAAAAGGAACGGCCTTATTTGAATCCCAGTCATTTCTGAATGCTTTGAAGTAGATTCGTTGAAGTTTTGAAGAAGAAATAAGAAGAAATCAAAAATGAGGAATAAAATATCAAAACTGACAAAAACAGATATCAAAAGATCACCACAGTAACTTAGATGACCTAAAATACTTTTCCAGAAATTTCTGTTGAAGGGAATACATAATCATTCTGAATAAAAACGTTAGTATATCAAGCAATGGTATGTGAATTCAACCAACATAATTTGCATATTCAAAGTGAAATACATGAATATCAGAGATAGTAAAAGTTATATAACCTTACCTCTGTCCCGACCTGCAGGATGGTAGCAATTACCATGGCCATGTTTCTGCCTTCGTACAAGTCCACTGTCTGGAAGAGGCTGTTGTCGGGGACACCGTAGGCATTGGCGCCTTTCAAAAACAATTCGATGTTTTCCATCTGAAAGGAAAGAAATCTAGCTAAGCAAATAGGCACAGGGGCTGACACTGTCTAACACAATTTAGCAAAATTATTGAGGGGCTATTTTTAATCAGGAGGACCATGGATTATAAGTGAAATTATTCTCTCTCTCTGACAAAAATTTTAACAGGACTCTTTCAAGTCACTTCAATCTAAGTCCCAATGGTAAGAAATTCCACAAATCTGGTTTTAAAAAAACTTTTTCTTTACATCAATGTTCTTTGTTTGCCGCCTGAATGTCCAGGAGCAGAGAAAATTTTCGAAAAAAATAATGCATTTTCACTATATGTTCAATAGAGCGACCCGCTTTAACACCAGCACCCCTGACCCAGGGGCCATAAATTTAACCATTTTGGAAGAGGCATCCCTGCTCATCATAACTATGCACTTAGTTTGGTCTTCTAGTTATATAAGGGAGAGAAGAGGATTTTTAGACAATTCACACATTGTCACTATATGATCAATAGAGCCCTGTCCTAACACCAGAACCCCTGACCAAGAAGCTATGAATTTCAGAATTTTGGTAGAGGACGACTCAATGCTTACGACACACCATCCTTTTTAAACTACAATTAAATGATCATCCTATGAAAAAGTAGTCCTTCATGTGAATAAAATTATATCACCTTAACCCAAGTATGCTCTGTTGCAAATTTGGTTAAAGATGGCCGAGTGATTCTGGGTAGGTCAAAAATATGAAGTTTACATAAGTACATATATACGAACATACTTAAATACATAAGTACATACTGAAATACATACATACTGATATACATGTACTCACATACATACACAGGACAACCTTTGATCAAAAAGCTTACCTGAGCCTCTGGCTCTGGTTAGCATGAAAAGATACATTTTAAAATAAAATAGAGAATTAATTCAGTCAGTTAGTGTATCTGACATTCAGAGCTTTTACTAAGTAATAAACTGATATGAAGTGAGTGATCATAGGATTCATAGTTCCTTTTTACTGTTAAATCAACAAATATGAAAATGCCAAAAACACTAGAGTTGTAGGATTTACAAAACTATGGTACAATGAGTTTCAAATTGTGCAAAGGCGTCTAACGAAGGACATAACAAACAAAACTGATTCATTTTTCTTAGTTTCAGTCATGCGTGACAATACAGACAATATATAGATTGAAAGAACATTTTTTTCCCAATTATATCGTCTAAGAAAAGCAAAACGTAATTCAGTAAAAAAAAAAGTTATATGTGCTATGTAGTCACTCAAACAGAATTAGGATTGACTATCAGCATTGAAAACAGGCAAGTAGTAAAGTTATGCAGACTACAGAAGAAACGGCATTTTTGTACTTTCTCTACTTACCGCTATTTCCATATTTTACATGTGGCAAACATGCATCGTTTTCGGGAAAAAAAGAGAATAAAGAAAGGAAGCAAGCTAAAAGATAAAGTGAAATTTATCACAATGCACCGCCTGATTTGCATTGTTGTAGTTTTCCTAAACAAAACTCAGGCAATTAGAAAGTAGAAACGGATATCTAGAGCAAACTAGTTGATAGCAAAGAGAGAGGCTTTTCTACAGAGCTACAACACTGACATTCACTGCTCGAGCTGCCCATGTACGTTACCTGCTTGAAGGGAAGAGGCGAAGTGTTGTATCTGAGCTTTATTTTATTACATTCCATGGGAAGGTTTGGTGTTCCCTCGTATAACTTTTGCAATAATCTGTAAATGCGTATTGCAACATTGTACCTTTTCTCTAAGAAACTCTACCTTATCGCTACCCTTAAAACTCTAGGAAAATGGCCGCCACCTCCAGACACTTGAGTATAGTCTGTAACAAAAAATCTATTAGTTTGGATTGGGGGTGTTACCTGCTTGAAGGGAGCCACGCTGGTGTTGTATTTAAGTTTCATTTTATTACAGGCGGCAGGTTTGTTTGGTGTTCCCTCGTACAATTTCTGTAAAAGTCTGTAGAAATAAACCAAATATAATCTTAATAAACACTTGGCTGGAATCGAGGTTTCTCTTGGAAAATCGGCAAAAAGAGTAACATACAAAGAAATCAACAACAGAAAGCCAATAGGATCATCTTACCAGCATACTTGTTTTTGTTTTTTAATTCTATGCATAAATGTAGCAATGAAACATAATACAGTATAGTACAAAAGTTTATTTAAGAGATGAATTTAATTTTTGAGAATTCATGAGGACATGAACTACGACGCTTCACGCCGGCATATTTCATGAAGCGCGTTAGCACTTCATGATAAATATGCAGGCGTAAAGCGTTGTTGTTCATGTACCTCATGAATTCTCAAAAATTAAATTCATATCTTATATTTACATTATTTTTCTGATGACTTGCCACATATTTTTGTCATTCAACGATTATTTTTGAAAAAATAGTTTGCATTATTTTTTTTTTACTTTAATCACATCAAAATGGAAGTATTCTTAGTCATCCCACTGCAGTTCATGAGAACGTGAACTTTTTTTAAAGTTGCAAAGAATCTTAAGGAAAAATATTTTGAAATGTAAATATTTAAATTTTCCTGTGATATTTTATGGTACGTACTTGATAAGAAGGACTCCGTCTTTAAGGTTCTTCTCTACAGTCATGGCACCCTCGCCAATGTCTTCATTCAAAAGCTGTTTGAACCACTGCCTAACTTCAGCCTCGGCCTGAGGGTCGTACTTGGCGCCCATCTAAAATCATAGATATCTGGAGTATTATAGACACTGTCTAATTTTATACAAATTTTATTTCTGCTTAAAAATATTTAGTAAATGTAGAATAAGTCAACTGGCAACATTTTTTTTTCGTGAAATACCAGTACAATGAAGTATAGAATAAGAAAAACATTCTCAAACGTAAAAAGAACACAAGAGTATATGAATATAGTTTTATGAACAATAATAGCATATATCTGCGAACATTGCAAAACAAAAGAGCTAAAGAGCGACAAATAAAAAAATCCAGGTACATTTAATGTTTATAACGATATTATAGACAAGTGGTGTTTTAACAGATGTTCTCTGCCAATGCGTGATCCTACAGTATTAACAGACTTCACCTCGAATGTTTATTGATAAGGGCATTGCATTGGTGATGTGGCTGAAAGGACCGTTTCATTTTCATAGTTAGCAATTTAAATAGACTTCCTCTAAGCTAAAAGCAAATTGTACTTCTGAGAAGTTCCCTAAGCTATGTATATTAACTTGTACAGTAAAAATCGGTTATAAAGAACTTCATTATAAGGAAATCTCGGTTTATACGAAACATTAATTTTATGAATCCCATATGAGACTTCCCACCATGTTCCTTTTGGGGATATACAGAAATTGGTTATAAGGAAGCCAAATTACTTCCTTATAACCGAGTTTTACTGTATACATATCAAAAAGTGAATAGTTGTATTGTGTTCATCATCTCTGGCTGTCATAATGTATTTTCTTGATTTCTAACAAACATACTTAAAAATTTATGTAAGGTTAACAAACATTAAATAATTATAAATATACAATTTAAAAAAGTCAATAATAAAATTTTCTCTTAAGAGACTAGTGGGTACAGATAATTCAAAAGAAATTTTCCAAAATTATGTAACAAAATTGTGGTGTTGCTTATTAGTAAATTAACTTGGATATACTAGTATGTATGCACTATTATTAGGAAGAACGGTGCAATATGGGTAAATATAGGCCTACTGGCCAAGAACAGCTTCCTCTGTCTAAAGTGATCAAAACATAATGCATATATATTTTCTAGGAAATTTGTACCACAGACAGGTGAAGAGGCATCAATTTACCACCAACTGTTTACATACATCGCTCTAAATTAGGCATGCGCATGTCTGATCCGACACATACGTTCGTGTATATTCTAGAGCTTCCAAGGCCGATCCACTGGTAGTTTTGGCGTCTTTTCAAATCGAGCTTGCGCTGAATAAGCAGTGATATGCCAAGAGTGTGATTGCAGAAGAAAATTGTTGAATGTTATTCTCCCCTATAATTCTTTTATCGTGATTTTAAGAGACCCGATGTGCTCCTGTAAATTTTTACTTTGGATTACAACGTTAACATTGTATGATAGGTGTTGCCTTAAAATAAGCCCCCTCAGTTAATTAAAATGATGGTGTCGATTTTCTTCTCAATTGCCCGCAAACAAAAGTTGTGTATTTCCAAGAAGAGAAAAACTATCTATATTTTGAATTGATAGATAAGAGAAACCAGGTGCTACCATTCCCTGCCCCAGAGTTTTTAAGTTCCTAACCGGTGACTCATCGGTTCGCAGCTTATCGTTTTTGACGTCATTCAATGAAAACTGTACATGTAAAGAATTCCACAATAAATCGTTTAAAAAAAAAACAGAGAAAGTATAGAACATGATTTGATGCATTATATTGATGTCTAAGTATTTAGGAACTTTAAAATTTTAAATTTGGGTAGTGGGAATTGCGAGTTGTGTTATGCCATTGAAAGGATATAAATTATCTAACGTTTCACCAATAGGGAAGTGTTTGAATGGTATCTGCTGCTGAAGCGATGAGTAATCATCCGTTTTAATTTGATTCTCTTTGACTCTCAAATATTCCTATGTTTGAAGATAATAACGTTAATTTAGACTAATGAAAACCAATTCTTCCTTACAATGAATCCAAAACATAAGCTTCTTGTAATTGCGACAAGGAAACTGAAGATTTTTTTTTTGCAGAATGTTATCTTGTTTTCTCAGCAGATGGGTGTTTCAAAGTAAATCTTCTTTTATCAGATATGTGATTCAACACATTAATCCTGTCTAGCATATGATGATGTGCTTTCTTGTGCTAGCTCCGAACATTAAGTCAAAAGTTTAGCTGAATTTCTTTTTTATTGCAAGTTTTGACCTTTTGCCGAAATACAATTACATTTGACTTTTAGTGTTAAGTACCTGAAATCTGTGTCTACAGAAGTTACTAATGATTTGGCAAGCGCTATACAATGACTTATATTCGCTATAAGTAAGCATGCCGCTATGATGAGGTCGCTACCGTATTTACGCATATTGGACAATATTTCTATGCTCCCTGAACATATTTTGTACAGCATGCCAGATAAATATTTTTTGGAATTGATATATAATTCTAAATTGTAGATATCTGTAATCTGCGCATGCCCTGTATACCCGTTTGTCTTGATGTAGTGAGCCTGTTCTCGATAAAGTTCGCCGCATTGAGGTGTGTTTGAGTCGACCTGTGCTATCGGTGCTTGAGGAAGCGCCACCTGTTTCCTGAATGTGAAAACACGCACAAGTGACAAAAAGAAAATAAACAAATATTGACGCATGCTTTTTTCTGGAAAAAAATACCATGAAATATCATGCAAAAATAATTTTGAAAAGCTGCTGAAACGATATCTGCATCAGCTATTGGTAAAGAAGTGCGCAAAAAAGCAGAATTAAGGTAATTACCACGAACAATGACGTGAACATGAAGCGAATATTTTATTTCTATGTTATGTTCTGATGAATACTTAAATAAATTTTTTCCCGAAAGTTATAAGAATATATTAATAAAGAAATTCCAATTCCGCTTTGACTTCTCCAAGTGCAGGTGATATGGTACAAGTAGGAAAAGGTAAAACTAAAGAAGTGGCCTGACTTTAGATTATGTTGTGTTGGATCAAATGGGTTTGTATCTACGTGTGTCAGGAGGTCAATTCCATTACCTACCGCCTTCTTAATTGTCAATTTCCATTTTATTTCGGCTTTTAATTCGGCCTGTAGTGTGAAAATACACCTGAGAATTAAAATTATATATATTTTACATAAAGTTCACAAGCTACATATTCTCGAAATTAATGCGGTTAAAATGACAACAAACAACATTCATGACTTTAAAAGCACACTGTAAGCTGACATAAGCACCATCCTTCATTTCATCACACACCGCATGTTGTAATGCAAGCCTATCTTGATTATCCTTTGACCACAAAAACTAAATAAACATGCATCGTTTCTAAGCCTCTCTGATAAATGTGTCTGACAAAAATTTGGCTTTAATGAAAAGTTTAGGCTAGACTGAAGCAATAATTTGAACAAAAATTTCATTCGTCTGGTGTCCTGACCCACGTGACAGTTTGCACGTGGACTAGCTGATACCCACGTGACGGTGGCGCGTGGCTGTCAAACAGTGGGAGGACGCCATTCACATTCCGCGAGTTATTGGGATTGTTGTTTATTTCCGGGTTTCTACATCAAAGTCAGCAAAATTTCTTACCAACTCATCAGTTGAATGTTCTTCATCGAATGTTGATGAGTCAGCATATAAGAGGGTGTGAATTCAAAGTCTGAAATAATCTAAGTAATTCACCAAGTACTATTTGTTATTTTGAAATGGAAATTTAAAGCTTATATAAAAGCTTATATAGTCAGATTCCTGGAATACTAGATTTTTTAAATCATAAACGTATTCACGCAGCGCAAAAGAATTCCTTTCCAGTTTATTTTTAGAAACATTCCAACAAAACTCTTTTCTCTTTCAGCGAGCCATAAGAGAGCAAGTCGGATCAAGTTTCATTGCCTCTGAATCTGCTGAGCTTGGTGCTGATAGATGTCAATTACACAGGAACTCACATTAATATTGTTTTTCTATCCAAGATGTAACACAATATTACCGATATTTCATACTGTTCTTTCAAAAAATTATTTAGATAAGACTTAATGTTTTATTGTCCTGTATACGATATACTTACATAGAAATGTCACACAACTCATATAAAAGAAACATAAACCCATACATAAAATCCTCAAATATAATTACATCCATTCCTTTTGCATTACTTATGTTAGAAAAGCATAATTACAATTCTTCACATTCAAATCCTGAAAATGATCAAATAAACACAAAAACACAAAAAATACAAACCTTGCTCGAAAGTGCACGATCCATACCCATGGGTTTCATACGGTCAGCCATTTTTGAATGTTTTTTTTTACTCTAACTATTAACTAATTCACAAAAACAGAGTCTTCCCGTGCACCAAGGCCTATCTCCCTTCACAGCAGATGATAAAATGGAGGTAAAGTGACAGAGGATGCACAACAACTCCCTCCTACTGCCTTCCCGACTTACAGCACCGTTAACAATTGCTGAGCAGCGAGTTTCGTACGGACAGAATACCTAAATAGAGAGGAGAAAAGGGGGAGCCACTTCTAAGCTAACGTTCTGGTACACGAAACGATCGAGTTTCAGATTGCGACATGCTTTATCCATATATGAGCAAAGCTTGTGAACATGTGATGTAAAATAGGCGGTACTCCTTAGCAACGTTTACCTCCGATTCCAAACTAATGGAAGCCATTGCGGTTTCCTAGAATGTAACATTGAAGCTGATTGGTTGATGGTTTTCGAACTTCCTGGAGTTCTTAGATGCTCTCATGGCAAGCAAATTTGATGTAAGTAATCATGCTAAAGACCGAACTGGCAACATTCTTCCTCGCACTACGTGGTCGTTCAATATGCCCTGACAATACCAGGATATCTTGCCGATTTACTGTTAAATGACTGTGCAAGAATGTCTGATCAAACCCCTTAAATATGTATAATGTATGATCATAAAATTATGAATTTATCCTATAATAATTATTTCTCAAGAAAGAGAGTAGTGATCAAATCCATCTGCGGGTGTTACATGTGATTCATGGACTATTAAATTTCTTCTGTACATTTAATATTCAAATATACTTGAGTTATGTGCACATGTACACTTTTGAACAGCAGCCAGACTTTGTCAATTCTTTACTTTTTGACATTTACAGTAAATGAACAGACGATGACATACACAGATAAATAGAAATATGTTTTCTTAAACCGCCGAAGAGTGCAGTTCTCGCAGTGATTGGAAATGGGGCTCATGACCTCCATCAGAAGGAACACTATCTATTTGAATCTGGAAACGCAATCAAAAATCGGCAAAAAGCGGTACACATAAAATAAACAACTGGCGCTGTTAAACTGAAAAAGCTCTTTAAAATGTAGAATTCGTCTCTAAATTCAGAGACAATTAACATATATAATATATCTGATCATTTTTTATTTTATTCTTATACTTACAGAAATCTGTTTTTTATGATTATGCAATCGTTTCTGTTTAATTTTCTTCTATAGCACTGAGCATAAAGTAAGCAGACTAATAAATTTTACACTTTTTTGGATGTCTGACAATCACACTGCTAATGAATTCTAAATATTCCTTCATCTATGATTCTAATGAACATTGTTAATATCAAGTGATAATAATTTGAAAAAGCAAAATATGAAAATATTTTAAAATTTCAAGAAGTTCTGTTACCCCGGCAATGGTTTGGGTTTTTTGTTTTTTGTTTTGTTTTGTTTGTTTGTTTTTTGAGTAATTTTTTTAATAAAAAATCATAAAAGGGAGAAAAAAGTAATGTATCAAACATATTTACTTTAATTGTATCTAATATTAAGTGGAATACTTCGTGCCCAGACTGAGTGTTTTACATTAAGTCTTCCTCTTCAGTATTTTCGAAGAAAGCTTAGGGAAAATCTCAAATCGTTAGCTCCACACAGTGAGTCTATATTTACGATTTTATCATTTATCTAGATGTTTGTTTAGGATCAAGATCATCTTCCCCCCTACACACGTGGCCGCAATCTGCAGGAACCTATTTTATTGTGTAAGATAGAGTTGCAAGTGTTCTTTCGCTTCATCTTGTTAGCGCGTTGTTTACTCGGTAGCTGCCATTGCATGTTCAATCAGGATCAAACCGGTAAAATCTCCCTGCGCATCCGGCTTAACAAGAAAATTATTCAATCAAATAATCGTTGAAAATCTATACATTTGTAATCAGTGTTTGTGTAATTGAAAGGTACATGCATGATCGTCACACACGCCGACGTAATAATATAAGTCATGGGCGTTCATCATGATCTCATCTCCATCATGCATATTTTGGATTGGAAGAATTTTGTCGGAATTTACGTTACATACCAGCAAAACAAAATACACGTAGATTAATAGCCAAGTACGGATCTTTGAAATAGAAATATGAATTCAATTCAAAATCATTAAAATAACGCACATCTTATTAATGTATATTAGCAAGATGTAAGATACTCAGATAAAATTTATAAAAGTGTACATGCGCTTTCAACATATAAAGGAAGAAGCGTTCCTTATATCTTTTTAAAAGTTATTTGTATACTTTGCTCTTTTTGTTTCAAAATAAATTATGCCGTTTTCCTAAACATAAGGGTACAGGTAATAATTATGCATTATAAAAAGATGATAAACAAAGTCTTGGTCTAGAATCTCGATCAAACGCCCTAGGAGTATGCATTTTACAAAATCTGGAGTAGTGTCATGAACAAATTTTTAATTTGGTAATTCGATTTTTTTAATTGGTGATTCAAACGTTCGTGTATAAATTTTGAATTTGATAATTCAAAATTATAATTAAATTTTGAATTTGGTAATTCAAAATTGTCATTTACAAAGTTTTGAATTTTGTTATTCAAAATTATACTGTACAAATTTCGAATTCGGTAATTCGAAATTGCCATTTACAAAATTTTGAATTTTTGAAAATTGTCATGCACAAATTTTGATTTTCCATTTCTAAATGTAGTAAAGCACAGTAAGATCGATGTTTAACTTACATAAAGTGATGTACAAATTTGACTTGTAGAAAGGGCATAAGCAATATGTTAAAACATTTAGAATGCAGATAAACTTTATTCGATCATCCTAACACATCAATCTCAATACTCAAGGGATACAAATTCATCATTTTTGTAGAGCTACATTATTACATATAAATGTAATAAATAAAAAAATTGGAATTTGTATCCTTAGGATTTTTTTTAATTCCTCATCAAAGGCTTGGAGCTTGAAATTTATTTTTCTAATAGTAACAAATTATGCTTGATACAAAAAAAATAAATTAATTCAATTATCTATTTAAAAAAGAAGTTTTAAAATGTTTGGAGTTGGCACACACAACGAAAGAACGTCGGACGCATGCGAGCGACAAACGATGCAGGTCACATGAACGGAAGACGTTCTAACGCAATAGGAAAGGATTATTTGATTAACCAATAAACATGCATTGACAAAAATTGCGATACCAGAACATACAAAACTGCTTACCCTTTTTTTATTGTGTCAGTCGAGTAATGTATTATGTAATGTAATCATAGAAACGAACTCTCAGGTACCGATTTAGCTAGAAATCTTAGAATAAACTTGACTGAATATTCAGATTGTCTTAATTTAGGCGGAGACCTACCATGCAGAAAAATTACTGCTCGGAGCATTGTCTCTTAATGTGCATTATGCGCGTCAGTTGCAGTCTTTTTTCAATTAAGAAGTAAATTTCATAGATTGGTGTCATCTTAGCATTTTGCAGGTTCCAAGTTCCCTTGCTTTGTGGTGTTTTATTATTTTTTTTTCTTATTTAGACGATAAACGACTCTTGTATGTGACTGAGATTATAGTGAAAGAACATTGGCCTACCAAATATTTCTCTGCCTTTTTTTTAGTTTAAAAAAAGATAAAGTTGTTAAGGTACATGTATATATTATATACAATGTATGAATTCAGATAAACCTGCATTTTTATCTTCTTTTTTTAATTGCACTAATAATTAACACCACATTTAAGAAGGGTTCGAACTAACTTTCTTAAAAACATGTATTTATAACATGCTTCGTATGACATGCAGGAACTTCTCCAAGTCTTAAGTCTTATCTATAAAATAATATTCCAAGACTTTTTGTGGTTTAACCTTGAACTTATTCTAGTGACCTTTGGTAAAACTTCAAGACGGCAATGGGTACTCATTACATTGCCAATTCTCCCTATGATAATTACGTATGTGTAGTTGTAGTGTAATGTAATACCAAACTGTCTAGAGTCTGGCGTCAGGACAAATAGCCTTGACATTTTATATTGAGGCATAGGAATATCATCACACATGAGATGATTTTTTTGTATGCCGAGGTCTTCGGATTTTATCATGTCAGATCTTAAGAAAACTAGAAATATTTCCATAGGATATGAATGCATCATCCCAAGTAACTTGTAATGCAAACAAAAAGAAATGCATCTTGCTTCTTCAGTCAGAGTTAAACGTAAACTGTGATGAAAGAAAAAATAATTTTCATTTTTTTCATACCCTTAGTATATTTGTTTTCTTTTGTTGCATGGTATGTAGTGTTGATTCACTCTATCTAATAAACAGCTAGCTGAAGTATCACAGCGTTCAACCTCTCAAATGTAGTAAAATATGATCTCTTGAGTGGCTGAAATGTAGACATTTATCTATGAAGTAATCCTCATGATTATGAGGCACTCTTAGACTTACGTCAAAATTTCAGTAACTCATAAAAATGAATATTAATAAATTCTTTTAAATTAGAATTAACAACATAAATAGGAAACAATTACGTTTCAAAATTTATGTTTTTCTATAATAAAAAATTAAGACAATGTTAAAATTCTGACTTATGTCTAAAACTGCTTTTTGATCCTGGGGTCTGATGGACAAAGAGCAAAATGAGGAAAAGGTGAAATTCTATAAGTAATAGGAAAAGTCAAGATAACAAAATAATATTACAGTTGAATTGCTTTCACCAATAGGTATCTTTCTAAGAAGTTTAATTAAAAAAATCTTCAAAAGTAAACTTGAATGGGTTTTTTTTAAGTTCACGGTCAAAAGAGAATTTAGGTGAATTGCTCTTTCCAATATGTATCTTAGTACAGACGTTTGATTATAATATCTTGAAAAATGA
Source organism: Saccostrea echinata (assembly GCF_033153115.1). Taxonomy (NCBI): domain Eukaryota; kingdom Metazoa; phylum Mollusca; class Bivalvia; order Ostreida; family Ostreidae; genus Saccostrea; species Saccostrea echinata. Next base: position 24,137,122 of record NW_026889774.1, read on the forward strand.
AGTTACAGGTCATACGGAAGGTCAAGGTCCGAAAATTAAGTTGAATTGCTCTTACCAATCTGTTACAATGTATGGTTTTATGATGAAAATGGCTTGAAAAATTTCTTTGAAACTATGATAAATGCAAAACTATATGTATCAGAGGGACAAGAATGTCCCCTTGACATGCATTATTTTTTTATAGCTATCTGAAGGTCCAAGATTATGAAAATACTTAAGCTAGGGGAAATTAAATGAAACCAAAATAAAACCTCATATTCCTGAATTAGTTGTCAAAACTACAACTTTCTTTGGCTGTGTGAAAATTGTGAGCAACTACAAAAACTGTTTTAAAAAAGTCAAGAAAACAGTAATTAATTTTCAAACTTTCTTAAAAATTGGTCAATCCACATGAAACTCAAACTTGATCTGGAAGTCATCAATACAGCGAGGCATATCAACCAGAAGCCCAGACTGAAGCTCTATTAGTTGAAAAGCAGCACTTGGGCTTGAAATTATGGCAACACCAATAAACAGAATTATGATCTTTGTTTAAGTCTCTTAACACGTGGCAAGTTTTATTGAAATCATGCTAAAAATGTAGAGTAGCGACTTGAAAGAACTTCATAGAAATTTCTAATTTTAGTAACTATAGCAACACTGTTCGTTGAAGTCAATAACCAGTAAATGAAATGATATGTTTCTTAATGTAGTCTCTGTGTAGCAAGTTTGACTGAAATCAGATCATAACTGTAGAAGTAGTAATTTGTTTGTTTTTTTTGCAGACAAACAGACAGACGTCACGATGGACACCTTACCATCGCATAAACTCTTCTGATTTCTGAACAAGCAGACGAGCGAATTATTGGAAATTTTCAGTCTAAGGGCATTAACCTTCGTGAAAATGGATTAATCGATTGCAACTCGAGCTTGATCTAATGTCATCAATTTAAAAACACATACCAACAAGAGGCCCAAGGGCAAAGAATCGCTCTTCTGATAAATTGCTCAACGGTGTCACTGTGACCTACTTCTGTATTTGTAAATCTTTGGGCTCTAAGGCACCAAGGTGCACCAATTGACAAAGTTTGGTGATTTGTAAGCCTCTTAGTAAAAGATTTGGCTAAAATGTTTTATAAATGAAAACTTAGAAGGTAGGTAATTCAGTGACCTACTCTTTGTTTGACACACAATGAAGCCTCAAGATGCATAACTGACAAAGGTTGATGATCCTAGGCTTCACAATTAACAAAATAGCTTCTAAAACAATTTGAATAACTGCAAAATTCAAAAAAGTAGGTCAGTTTGACCTAATTTTGGATCAAAATATCCCAATGTCATAAGATGCATCAACTGACAAGGTTTGATGATTCTATAGCTCTTATTATCAAAGATACAAAGTTTTGACAATGAATAATGATAAAATGCAAAAAAGTAGGTCACTTTGGCCCGACCCTTTTTGGATCAACATTTCCTGAAGTCTAATATGCATTTACTGCCGAAGTTTGATGATCCTGGTTCAGTTAGTATTAAAGATATGAATATTGGTCAATGAATAATGATAAAATGCAAAAATGTAGGTCCCTGGGACCTTATCTTGGATCATCATATCCTGGGGTCCTAAGATGCATCAACTGACAAGGTGTAATAAAAGAGTCTGAAAAACTTATGGAATGACAATGACAGAATGATTTAATATCGGACGGAAAGGGATAACACCACAAGCCCCGATCATTTCATGGAATAGTGAGGTGAAGTCATAGGCAAGGTTAAGATCAGTAAATGACACAGTTGAATAGCTCTCATCAAATCAAATCACTGTATGAAGTTTGATGAAAATATCATAAACAGTTTCTTTAAAACTAAGATAAAAGAAAATTGAGGAATATTGAGGTCAAGCTCATGGGGAAGGACACTTGGTGAGAAAATAATGATATAGTTGAACAGCTCTTATCAATATGTATCAGTGTATTAATTTTGATTTAAATATATTGAACAGTTTCTTTGAAATTGGGCTAAACGCAAAGTGTGGCGGACGGAAGGACAGAAGGACGGACATGACAAACACTTACTAGTATATCTTATATCTGATAGTGACTTGCATTATAAAAAATCCACTGGACAAAAATGTCGAACAGATTGACAGACAGACACGGTGGTTCCAGTGCTAAAACGTCGTTTGTGAGAACAAAATATTTGAAACATGCGTCAGAATAATGACCATAAATTCGGCCTTTTTCACAGCCCACATTTCCTCGTCATTTTTCTGCGTGAATGACATATAGCGGAGAGTATGAGGAAGATGTACATCAACAACTAGAAACACTCATGCTACAGGTAATTAGGCGAAGATGTTTAACAGCGCTCAGCTCCAGCGGCCTTGACAGCCGTACTCTAAGAGAAGAAGTGAACGCTGCAGGGTTTTTTTGGGGTTTATTATTTGTTGATGGAATACCTGATAATTACTATGGCCGAAAGAAAAATATTTTGCAGAAATCTCTTTCTTTTTGCTTGAAAATTTCCTTGGTACATAGTTAATTATTTTATTTGATAAATTTACTATAAAATATAATATATGTACATTGTACATACACGTATACTTATAATATCATCTGATATACACCCAGGGAAAAAATATCCGTTGTATGATCGTTTGTATGTTACAGTCTTTATCATAAACATCGTAAGAGGTAGAAATATTAATATATTGATATTAACACTGTGTATTTTTTATTATCAGACTTTCAAAGAATAAAAATACATTGAGGTTATTGACCCTGGATTTGACCTTTGACCACTTCAGATAATTCAAAATAATTTTTGATGTGAATATTTTTAACCTTGAGCAATATGGTCTTTGATATTTGAATACATGTAGTTGCAAATAAACGTATTCAAACTAAATGTTTACCTATTATAAGACTTTTAGAAAATGAATGGTTATTCATTTTTTGTTCCACCGGGGGTGGGGGGTGGGGGGGGGGTAAGATTCATTATGCATTATAGCCCTTATATTTCCATTCATATTTTTAAAAATGTAGATGTAAAGCACCTAGAGTGTCTGGTCCTTGCATGTGATTTGTTTTATAGCAGTGATGAAAATGAAGTTTTCGGTAATCAACTTTCCTTTAATCAAATACATTGCACTCGGGGCGATAAAAGTACATTTGTACGTGGGTTATGTATTTTTTTTTCTGCAATAGTGGCATAGTTAATTTTACTAACAAAGAAATTTAAATTTTATGCCCCAATAATCAAAAATTCGGGGGCATATAGTTTTTGCTCTGCCCGCCTGTCTGTCTGTTCGCAAAAACTTAAACCTTGCCCAAAATGTCGATTGGTTGGAGCTAGGACTTTCATATTTCACAAGTGTATTGCTTGTGACAAGACTTTTCTTTGGATACTTACATATTTGACCTCTTGAACTTGGACTTTGACCCAGTTTTGCATAATTTTACCGAACTTTAACCTTAGCAACGACATTTGAATTGTTGGAGCTAAGTCTTCCATCATATTTCGAAAGTATATTCCTTGTGACGAGACTTTCCCTTCGATAAAAACAATTTTGACCTTGACGTCGGTGTTTGACTTACTTTTCCTAAACTTAAATCTTTGCCATAACTTTTAAATGTTGGAGCTAGGGTTTTCATATTTCAAAAGTGTATTCCTTGTGACAAGACCTTCTCACGGCTACCAACAATTTTGATCTTGACCTTGGAGTTTCACCTACGTTTGAAAAACTTTAACGTTGGTCATAATTTCTGAGTGTTACTGCAAGGACTTTCATATTTCACAGGTGTATTTCTTGTGACAAGACCTTTCTTTGAATATTAACATCTTTGATCTCTTGACCTTGGACTTGTATTTAAGAAACTTTTAAATTTACGTTCGCCATGAACTGCCATACGGAGGCATCAGTGTTTCACAGACACATCTTGTTTACATTTATGTCCGTATAAATAATCATATAAAGTAGGATTGAATACGTTAAAATGGTAAATGAGTATTTATTATATTCATGTTATAAGAATTTGCAACAATTTACATGCAGAATGTTTGCTTAAAGTTCTTTAATTAAAGGGGGAGTTTCGATAAGGCCGCTTATCGGCCCACTTACTTTCATAAAAATAAATTTCGTTTTATTTTTTCAAAATTGGTTTAGAATTCAAGATATATATGTTAATTTTTGGTATTTATATTCCAAGAGTTTATATGAGATGAATTCACACCGTAGTTGGCACATTCTTAGATGTACCCTCAAATGATTTAACATTAGGCTAATGGGAAAATATAAGAGGGTGGCATTTATAAATCGATGGTTAGAATATGAAGTGCATGAGGGACACTCACCTAGTTTTCTTCAGTAATTAGATATACACTAATATCTTAAAATATGATGATGGTCGCGTGTGCACTTCATATCCAAAAATTGAAAATTGTCTAAAATTTGCATATCTAAAATTAGAGGCTCCTGGTTACTTGATCTGACGCCGTGTTAAAATACAAAGCCAAAAGTAGCATATTTTTTCTAAACCAAAGAGAACTCTCGAAAATATTAACATAAGAAAACATAATCGTATCCTATCGTTATTTCCATACTTATTTCGTCGCCCGCGTATTACTATAACGTCACATATTTAGCTCACCTACACGAAGATGGGGGAGCTTTTGTAATACCATCGTTATAGGCGTTCCAGGTTATTAAAAGTTTTTAATCATTTTCTTCATATCATCAGAGTCGCCTGATCTAGTGTGTTTTCTTGTCATCTGTCGGGTTTCAGATGCTGCATTTTCAGTTAAAGAATGTCCAGGTTAATGTTCTTAAAGCAGGTTAATGTTTATGGAGCAATGTAGCTATAAGCACTTGTTGAGAAGACGTGCTTCATGATGCATCTTCGGATGCACACTGTCAGACTTGCTTCAGACGCTAGATCTGGCTTACATTTTCTTGATGAATTCTCAGGGTATATATTTTGGAGTAACTTTTCATGTAACTATAATCCCTATCTTGAAGAAATATGCACCGATGATGCTACAGATGCCGGATCTTACATTTTCCGAATGACTTACTGAACTAAAGAGAAGTTTGAGGATTAGTCCATTCATTAACCTTCTTTATCAAGGATATGTTTATAGCCATTCCTTTGTATAGAAACTCTCCTCGCTTCAATCTGTTAGAGAAGGTTCACATATAATTCCGTGTGGTCTACATGTAGGGAACGTAGATTACTTTTAAGACTGGATGTTGATTTGTACGTTTCTGCAGGATATGATTTAACACATACATTTGGTATTTACAAATGTATTTTAAATTGCGGCTATGGTCTAACAAATCAAATAGTGACTAGAGTTGGTGAAACAACATAAGCTTCAAAAGGAAGTTGGGAAGCGCGAGGAATTACATGTAGGTCCTCGCTTGCCTGAATTGTCTCATTTTTGCTGAAAACATAATGCACCTCTTTATGTGCGTAAATACTTTTAAGTTTAAGAATGAATAGAAGACATGCACTCAGTGTATTTTAGTTTTTTTTATCATTTGGCTATTTATTCACGCATTCTGTAAGCATTAGCAATAATAGTCCACTATCGGCACACCAAGTATAACCTGGTTTCCATTAAAAATTGAAAATGCCCTATTTGAAAAATCATTGAAGCGGAAGAAAATGCAAACTTGATCTATAACTCAAGTTTAGCACATATACCAAAACAAAAATCAGCTCAATATATGCGATTTTTTTTTTAGAAAAAACAAAACAAAACAAAAAAAAAAGCCGTACCCCCCCCTTTTTTTTTTAAATTTGTAATATTCCGTCCAAAATCAATGAAGCAGAATTTCAAACTCGAATTCCAAACTCTGTTTCTCATCAGGATGCACTATAAATACCAAAGTCAGCTCAATATCTGCAAGCGTTTAGAGAAAAGTGCGAGAAACCAAGTGGAACAGACTGACAGATAGACAAAGGGACGGACGGACAAACAGGCGGACAGACGATGAGGAAACCTATAAATCCTCCGGCTGATAAAATATTTTGACTGGTAGTAATACGCTTGGTATTATTAAATACAATGTACATTGCAGACTATGATTTTTTTAAATATACTTTAAAAATATAAATAGCTGCATTTTTTTTAATCGCACCGAATTCCGAAATCTACTAATTTCAAGAATTTTTTTTAAAATTCAATTTAATGATATTACGGTACATTTTTAATACTATATTTAGCACAATAACTTTAGTTGACAAAAATGTGTTGCAAACAGTGTCAAACACCTGTCAATGACAGTTTAAGATTATCTATCTCTTGTCTATATATCTTTACACTTGCTTTTCTACGTACGGGAAAATGTTATATATTGATTATTAAGTCTAAGTATAAACTGTCGATTAATTCATTTTTTGAAAATTCCTGTCTTTATTATTCATATACGTTTTATATGTTACATTCATCCTCTTTGAAAGAAGAGTTACAATTAAAACACGAGAAAAATCTTGCACCTTAAAACGCATTCAAATAAAATAAATATCATTAATTTTCTGTAAAGAAAAATATTGAAATATGTTATTTGATGCCTTTATTCACATTTGTAATATTTCATTTATGATTTTGACGTTAAATAAACTCCATTACCCCCTTTAAATATGACCCCTCCAAAAACATAGGGAAGAGGGTATACTTAAATTTTTAATTATCACGTGACCAGAAAATGTGCAGTGTAAATTTTTTTCATATTTTTAGGAAGATAACACTTTTATCTACAACATATCACAATTTCATTACATTTCTTGAGGGGCCGAAAAACAGCTTTATCGAAACTCCCCCTTTCAATATCATCTTCATTGACAACACTTTTCTCACGAACACCATATAAATTGCTAGTCAACTTTATGCAATGATAGATTGATTGATTGTATGTTGTTTTACGTCCCATTCGAGAATTTTTCACTCATATAGACACCTCACCATATCCCGGCGAAGGGCTTCAAATTTAGACCTTTACTCGGCATTCAGGGTCATTGAGCTGCGAGGGTTATCGTGCCAACGCCTACCGTGACACGGGGCCTCGTTTTTAAGGCCTCATCCGAAGGACCAGCAACTTTCACTTCAAAGGTCGAGCGCTTGGCGAATTAGGAACAGTTGCTTCCTATTTTTTATCGACTTAGGGCAGTCGCGTCCGTGATTCGAACACATGACCATCCGATCACGGAGCGAGCGCTCTACCGACTGAGCAACCATGAGGGTAATATATGTAATGTAATGCAATACTCAGTTGAGGGGGAAAGGCCAAAGACCATAACCGATTTTATTACAAAAGTTTGTAGCTTGTTGAGAAAGTCATTAATTTTCAGTTTGCTAATACAATTTCTTCGTTACATTTCTCTGAAACTTGTAAGAAGAGTCTTAGATTTTCCGGATCAGTTTGACTTAAAGGTCGAATTATACCATTTTATAAATTTCTTACGAAGTTACTTCTCGGAAGCCATATTGCCAATATGTAGCGTAAAATGGACACGGATCTAAAGAAGTTCTGGAGCAATTATGTTCATAATAAAAAAAATATCATCCGAGTTCCCAATGTTTGCTTGGGAAACTCTATCAACGCCTAAAAGCAAGCTTGATTTCATTTACGCATTGTATCTTGGTGAAACAGGAATTTGATACTAGTATTACAAGAGGCCAAAACAGTAAATTTATAATTGATTTAAATTTCCAAATCTGAGGGAATTATTTACTCTTCATGTTACCAAAAACAAAATTAAAGGTTGCAACCTTAAAGCATCAACCATATCGGAGTATGCTATCATATTGTAAATTTTGAATTTACTAGATGGGGGTAATTGCAAAATTTACAATATGATAACTAATTGAAGCTGCATGTCAATATTAAATATTACTGGATAGATATCATTAAAATTATGAATTATTAGATTTCTATTCAAATTCAAAACTCTTAGCTCTGTGATCTTGACTATACTTGGCTTACTTTCCAAGTTAATTATTGGCAATATATAGAACAAAATCAGCCCAATAATGAAAAGCTGCGACCTTGGTGACAGACAGTATACTGTAAATAACCTGAAAAATCTTTAGCCATTATTGCTAATGACTTGAAATTTAATTGATATAACCTTACTAGGACTTTAGGTCGGGTATATGATTATTGACACAATTTCCATATTTCCTTCACCTTGAGGTCAGAAGACGTGATGGGGGGGGGGGGGGTGTTTCAATATTAGGCTATATATACAGATTCGCATTTCTATCAAATTTAAAGATTAAAAAATAATGGCTCAAGCATGAATACAGAAGGACAAACAGATGGATAATCACTCTGTTAAAAGCAATGTGTCTAAACAAACATGTGTAGAGTGTGAGAGAGAAAGGAATTAGTGCATATCTGTCAATGTCAGTAGTAACTATATGTACATTGCACATGTGCACACGAGTGTTCTATTATTCTTTAAAGAACGATAGCAAAACGGGCCAGGAATCCAGTCTGTTTGTTTATTAAGCAAATGCTGATCTAAAATGATTTTATTTATAGTAACATGCAACCAAGTGATTGGCAAATGGATTGGGTTTTTCTTGCAGGATAGCAGCGTAAATCTATCCTTGTTTTGTCTCGGTTAAACGTTTTGGTTACTATCTTTATATCGTTTTGGTTATATCGTGAACTTGACTGTTAGCGTGCACGCTGTATACATGTATGAACTTCATGCTAATCAGTACAATGGTGATTCCTGCAAATCATTACTCTCTTTCAAACTGGTGAACAAAGTTGTACGAGCCCTTTCAGAAAGAAACAAGATGTGTTTGGAAAACACTGATGCCCCCGTAGGCAACTTATAGCGAAGGTTAATCTTTCTCAAATGCAAATCAAATATGTTGGTACCCAAAGTAAGATCTTGTCTCGAGGAACATACCTGTGAAATATGAAAGCCCCAGCAGCAACCATTGAATAGATATGGAAAAGGTTAATTTTTTTCAAAAGTAAGTCAAACATGAAGGTCAATGTTAAAATTATTGGTGCCCAAGGAAAGGCCTTCTCAAAACAAATAAACACGTGAAATATCAAAGCCCTGGCAAAAACCGTTCAAAAGTTATGGCCAAGGTTAAAGTTTTTCAAAAATATGTCAAACTCCAAGGTCAAGGTCAAAGGGTCAAAGTTGTTGGTATCCAAAGGAAGATCTTGTCAAAAGGAATATATATGTGAGGTATGAAAGCCCTAGCACCAATTATTCAAAAGAAATGGTCAAGGTGAAAGTTTTCCAAAAGATGTTCAAACTCCAAGGTCAAGGTCAAAGGGCTATAAGTGTTGGTATCCAAAGGAAGGTCTTGTCACAAGGAATACACACTTGAAGTATGAAAGCCCTAGAACCAACTGTTCAAAAATTATGGCCAAGGTTTAAGTTTTCCAATAGTAGGCCAAACTCCATGGTCAAGGTCAAATTGTTGGTATCCAAAGAAAAATATTGTTACAAGGATTGAAAAGAACTGGGTACGTTAAGTATAATAGAGCGGCCCTGTCTCCAAATTTGATTTCAGTTTTTTACAAACATGCCGACGATGTGTCCTTTCAAAATCATTTTATTTTTTTTAATTATCACGAACCGTTTTTCCATCAGAGGTCTCGAAAAATGGGGAGTTTTCTTTAGAAATTACAAATTTTGACGTGATAACGTCATCACGGCGTTACTGATTTTAACGTTACGTTAAAAGAAATCTGTCAATTCTCTGAACTGGAAACTATTTACTTTAACCTGCCTTATGTTCCAGAAAACATTTTTGAACTTTTATTTCAATTCATCGTAATGTATCTTTGATAGCTGGAAGGAGTAAAATAATTTAAAGGAAATATAATTTTTTACAAACAATTTCATCAGACAAGTAATGAAGCTTGATTCATCCATACAGACGAGACAAGGTAGTACTTCTTTTGAAATTGTGCTCGTATCAAATTTATCATTTTTTTATGTAAAAATGTCCTAATGATTTCTTCAATCATTTTCCGCATTGTCTATGAAGTTACACTACAATTTTTAAAGATACATGAATCAGTATTAAAAAGAAAATTGGAACGTCCCATATAAAGTTGTCAAAATTGGATTTTTGGCAATGAAAAAACCATCAACATCACTCCCCTTTTCCATTCCAACAAATTGCAGCGCTATTAATTTGGGGTTTTTTTTTTTGTTTTTGTTTTGTTTTTTTTTTTTTGGATAAACGTATAAATTACTCACTCTTACGGGGTTACGAGGTGTCTTAAACTGCGTTAAAAAAAATTTCTCTGATGATAGGATTTCTTTTATAGATCGTTATTTACATTGTATTCATTCCAGTGGATCCGCTTTACTGCACGGTTCATGTAAAATACCCTAACCAGGAACAATCCCCAACATACTTACACACAATTACTTTCTATGTTAAAACCACAAGAGGAGACCGGTTATATGAGTCCTGATTGATGAGGCCATTCCAAGTTTTTTCTTTGTTTAGCGTCCGTCCTAACCTATCTTCCTATCCGAGAAAACACACAAACCAAAAGGGGAAAAAAGCAGCATTTTCAGAACAGTTCTAGAATTTCTTATTATCATTTGAGACCTCTCCTCGCCTTAAAACTTAGTTTAACTACTAGTTTTTTTTTTTAAATAAAAAAAATTAATACACCACTTAAAAAAGAGAGATGTCAATCCCAAAAGAGTAAAATGCATTTCAGAGATTCGTATTTGTTGATTTTAATTTGAGCTAACTTTGTGTTTGCGTTTCAAAGATTTGTATTTACCAATTTTAATTTGTGTTTGTTTTTAATTTCATAACCTCAAAACCAATTTGTCCGCGTACAATGCACATAAAAAAAAACTTGGAATGGTCTTATCATAACTTGCATTACAGACCTTTAAAAATGTTGCTTCAAATAAAAACCGTGAATCTCCGAAGGCTTAAAAAAAGGGTGTGCGATTTGTTTAGATCAATTTTACGATGAACAAAATATATTATATAACCAATGCTAATAATTTAATTTTAGAGACAAACACATTACTTTGCATGTACATATTCATTACTTGATTCACATAATCGAAAATTATATGCCTAAATCTGCGTAGTGAATTCGACAGTAAATGCACACGAATTCTCGGGAAGGGATTCAGAAGCCTGTAGTACACTCTTACAGGCATAATTCCCTTAAACTAAAAGTTAAAAAAAATAAGGATATAATATTATATGTATGATTTGCATATAGAGTTTATCCGCGTCAGCTGTGAAAATATGCGCATGTCGTCTTCAAAGCAATGCAGCATGAAACGGCAGACACTTGCATTGATATCGATCAGTAAAAGATCGATCAACGGTCACAGTCCAGTGGGGAGCCAAAGGAAATTGGAAAGGGATGTATTTAGTTTTAAATCAAATTCTTGATATAATTTTTTTATTGATACTCATTACAGTACATGTATAATTTGATTATCAGTAAGCCTCCCCCCTTCTATTTACATAGAGACAAAATACAAATAATTGAAATGCAGAATAACTGAACACTCACATAGAAAAATCAAAATTCACTTTCACGTCCCTTTTTATAAGCTACATAGAGATTTTATTTCTAGTTCAGTTATCAAATTATACGAAATCTTATGTTATTTTGTTACTTGTGGGAACAATACGCAAAACACGTCACAGTGCTTCTTTATAGAGTTATCCTTGCCATTCCCGGATTATATCACTAGCTTGATTATGTTTCTTTTTCATGTAAGTGTCTGATAAAAAAAAAAATCTTAAAAAATATACCTAACAAACTGCTGACATGAATTGCAAGACGATACATCATAAATAGATAAAGATTTTCTTTAGAACTCCTCCCTATGTTTACATGTTACACAGCCGTAGATACATGTATTTGATATAATTTTTTCGGTGACAATGATAATTTTATCACTTGCTTTGCATAAATTAACTCTCTGGAGCATTTCCTTGTGCATTTGTCCTTGTAGTAAGGATAAAATACTTTTGTTTTTGTTTTTTTCTGGAACGGATTATCATCACAGACGGACGTTGAATCTTTAAAATTTAGCGATAATGTGCACCGCCGTTTTCACAGACGTGATATTGGACAGGACGCTCCTCCAGTCCCGATGAACATCTATTGGAATACTAAACATATTTCCTATGAAATATATTACTATTATTTTATGGATAATCTGGATAAAATCCTTTTAAAAATACTCGCTTACTTCAAGATTAACAGTAGTGTAAATGTAGTTAATATGTACATTCGTTTTTTATACAGATAAATATCTAAAGAGTAATCTTTTTTTTTTCTTTTTTTTTCATTTCAAGACTTGGAATGCCTTAAAATGTATTAGGCAAACAATTTCTGAAGAAAAAAAAATAACGAGTTAAACCATCGATTATATGGAGCGGAAAGGGGGTGTCTTGTCGACAAGTAATGCAAGATCGTGTTTGTATTTCTTACAGAACTGCATGGGAACAGATAATCTTTATTTATGGACAATAAAAAAGGTTCATTGTATCATGTTTCACTTAAATTTTCATAGAAAATACCGAAAGCGTACACCACTGTATACGTTTTTAAGCATTATAAACTTGGTAAACATAATTATCTAAAACTCTTTGTAAATTATAAATTAAACCCAATTTTACTTGAAAACACTGATGTCAATATTCCGATCAGCATGATAAATGTATATATAATTAGTAAGTGTAAATACATGTAAGAACTTTTCCATTCCCAGCTGCTGACCTTCAATAAGTAAATGTAGGCCGGCAGTGGCAGATTTAGAAGTATTTTGTCTTAGGCTATATAAAACACATCCTGATTATGCGATAAAACACAAGAATCCTTTCTGACATAATTAATTTTGTCAAATAAAAATCTGCAACAATATAGTGACAAGGATAAGTTTTGAAAAGAAATGTTCAAATGGTGTCTGCTATACATGTAATCCAAGCTTCTAATCTACCCCCCCCCCCCCAAAAAAAAAAAAAAGTTAGCTATTGTCTTTTGACATTCATGAATCCCAGACATATATAAATTGAAAACGAATAAAACATGCTTAAAAAAGCTGATGATTTTCAATAAAAATGTTAAAAATAATCTTTTCTTAAAGTCAAATAAAGTCAATGTCCACTATGAAGGAGACGCGCGTTTTAATTGGAGGTACATGTAGTGTTAAATGTAAATTGATTGTCTGAACCATCCCAACTTATGTCGTTAAATTACTTTTTCACGCTGTAAATATTGATTGAATATTTATCATAGTTGCGAAGACTGAAGAAATTGTTTCAAGTATATATTTTCAACATGATTGCTCATTGTGACGTCATTTTTTTCAATGCATTGCGTCACTAATTTACATGTAATGTCTCATAGTAAATTTCACTGAGAAAGGTTCATATGGTTTTCATTTACATAAATAATTGTATTAAATTAATTTTTTTCAAATGCAGAATTGAATTTAAAAGACAATAGAAAAATAATAAAGCCTTCAGATATAGAATTAAACAATTAATTTCTTTAAAAATATAGATTTTATTGTGGAGAAAAGGTGACGTCTATCCAAAAATGCAGCATTTTTTACTTCAGTTTTTTGTAAAAACGGATGTGGCCGCACTTTTGTAAGGTTATTTTTTCTCTTTAATATTAAAAATCTTAGTGTATTTGTTCTTTCTGCAAAGTTTCGCATACATACTCGGATGCGGCCATATCGAAATATAGACTTGAAGAGGAGGAAAACGTCCAAAATAGGGGAATTCCGGAATATTAGACCAGTTTTGAACGTTATATAAATAAAAGGGCACGTGAGTTGAGAAAAATTTATTCCTATTTCAAACACAGGTAAACCTTAACAATTAATTGATACAATTGATAGAATGTAATCGTGCATTTGATTTTTGCTGATTTTACAGGGCCGTAAATCGGTCTTAACGTACCCAGCTCTTTGAAGTATGAAAGCCCTAGCACCAATTGTTCAAAAGTTATGGTCAAGGTTAAAGTTGGGTAAAATTTTGCAAAACTGGGTCAAACTTCAAGGTCAAGGTAAAAAATGATGGTACCCAAAGAAAGGTCTTGTCACAAAGAATATACCAGTGAAACATGAAAGCCATAGCCCCAAAAAATCAAAAGTTATGGGCAATGTAAAAGTTTTTGCGGACAAACAGACAGACAGAAGGACGGACAGGGCAAAAACTATATGCCCCCGAATATTCGATTACGGGGGCATAAAAAAATGATTTTTTTTCCATTAAATCCGTTATCTTCTTTTTTCATTTCAAAGGAAAGTGGCCAAATAAAACAATTGTTTTAAAATATCTTGAAATACACAATAACTCAAATATCTACATTATACTTCATAATTACAGTTCAGCCACATTCGCCGGAAATTCCCCAAAGAACCGATTTTGATTTTTATGCTCGTTTTCACAACACTGTCGAAAATTAATGAGAAAATTAAATACATTTTTGACAAATATATATACTTTTGATTATTTTATTCATTTAATAGAACATTTTTAAAATACATTTTAATAAAAATTAAATACTTCCGACTATTTCTATTTATTTAAGGACCCTCTATACACTGATGAAAATTTTTTTTGACTTTGAAAAAATTATATAACGTAAAGGAGGATATTTTGAAATTAATTCATTTTTAATATAGGGAGCGTGCCTTTTTTATCCGGGAAAAATCTTCAAAGACAATGAAGTAATGATTAAGAAAAATCGCCTTTCCTTACTCAGATGGAGAAAATACATGCAGATAATGTCTTCAACTAATCTATCTTGGTCTAATATAATGTTTAGAACACTTGAATTTATTTTAAATTATGTCATACAGTGCAGATTACAATTTATTCTATTTTATGTCAAGTAGCGGGTCATTCTAAACTCACAAAAGTACCCTGAAATTAGGGTGCAGTGTAGAGAGGGTCCTTAATAGAACACTTTTTAGAATACATCATGTATTGATATCTAAAAATGTATTTAATCCAGAAATGGTCAATAGCGGGCCAGGCCGTTTCACAGTTTTGTCAGTAAGAGTCTTTCTAAAACAAGAAAAACAAGAAATTAAAAAAAAAAAAAAAAAAAAAAAAAAAAGACGGTGAGATCGTAATTATTTATATATATAGATGATGTAATTGGTCAAGCAATTATTTAACAACTCTCACAACATTTCAGGCGAATTACAAACATTGAGATAGTAGATAATTAGAGCGTGCATACATTCCCTAACGAAGCAATACATTTCGATATGCTTTCTTGGAGAGACAGTATCAGCAACGTCTACCTCCGCATGACATATTGCCAGCATATAAAACAGGCATGCAGAAAATCTAAACCTTAATGGAGTAATCACAGAGAAGAGCAACTTCTAAAAACCTTCTTGTACAACTAGAGTAAATTTCTTTTACGTTTTTTTCAACTCGACTCTGATCTTTTTTTTTACTACAACAGAACACACGATCTATCAACATGATGTAAAGATTCTAAAAGATGATCGTCAATCAATAAATTTCCCCTTTATCCTTTTCTAAATACAAGAATATCTTAGAATCGAAAAGGTGAGTGTTAAATACTTGTACATCGACAAACAAATCTAAATAGCCTACTGAACTTAGTCACAATAGACAAAATAAAAATACAGAAGATTCCTCAAACGTAAGCAAAATGCAATTTTAAGTAGTGGTGAACATATTATTGGACTATACTACATAACTTGTCTAATAAGGTGTAATCATGCTTCTTAATACATTCATAATTATAGTCAATATATTTTAAATAATTTAACGCCTTACATTAACATCCTGAAATGGTAAATCTGGCGCGTCGACCCCTCTTCCCCCAAAAAGTTTTACCATACTCAAGCAACACAGTGACTTAAAACCCTTAGACAAATCCGTGAACTGTAATTCCCAGAAAATTTTCCACCTTTTAGGTAGTACGTTTATTTTGGAAAATAGCATAATATTGTTGTAAATAGGTGTCTGCAATGTCTGTTTCGCAGTAACCATGTTTTACTGTATATCTTCAAAATAAGTACTAAAGTGTACATTGAGGCATCACCTTGTTACACTGAAATAATTCTTCCATTTCTTTCCTTAAATGCGCTTTAATGCATGAGTACATAGCTGACGATTGTCTTAACAGTATCAATTATATACAAAAAAAAGAGGCCTATGGGTCACAACACTCACCTGAATCACATTAGCCTTGTTCTTCATCGTAAAATTTCAAAAAGATCTTCCCCTCTTTATCTACATTAAAAATTATGACCCCCCTATTGTGGCCCCACTCTAACCCCAAAGGAATTTGAATCCACACAACACTGAAATGCTTCAATATCAAGATGACAAAAACAGTCTTCTGTTTTGTTGGAGATTATTTCCTGTATACATCATGCATTAATAAAATCTGATCCGAGGGGCCAATATTTAAAAAAAAAAAGTTCGATTTCACACAGCTTGGGAATGTTTGCATATTAATGATTTGCTGGGACCTGCTACTCTTGAAACAATTTTTTTTGTACTGAATTCTTATATACATGTTAAGCTTTGATCTCTTATTGTGGCCCTACCCCATCTCCTGGATCCATGATATAAAACGATTTGCACTACCTGAGGATGCTTGCCTTTTCACATGACTAATCATGGCTAAGCAGTTCATGAGAGGAAGATTTTTAAAAGATTTTTTTCTTAATATTCCTAGGTCTTTGTTCCCCTATTCTGGCCTCATACCAGAGCCATGATTTGAACAACTTGAATCTGCACTACCTGAGGATGCTTGCATATCAATATGATTAATCATAAGCCTTCTGTTCTTGTGAAAAAGATTTTAAAAGATTTTCTGTGTACTTAAGAAAAAGATTTTTTCCCTATCTATCCCAGTGTAAAACTTTGATCCCCTATTATGGCTCCACCCTTCCTCCACAGGGGCCATAAACTGAACAAACTTAAATAAACACCATGTCAGGAAGCTTTCATCTAAGTTTCACCTTTTTGGTACATTGGTTCTTGAGTAGGAGATTTTAAATGACTCCCTCCTATTTATGCCTTTTCTTACTTACCTCCCCTTGAAGGGAGAATGTCCCTTCTATGTATTTAATGGAATCCCCTTCACCCAAGGACACTCTGTGCCAAGTTTGGTTGAAATTGGCCATTGGATTCTGCAGAAAAGTATGAAATCGTGAAAAGTTTAAGACAAGGGTGACAACAACAATACACAAAGATGATCAGAAAAGATCACTCAAGCCTTTGGTTCAGGTGAGCTATAAAGCATTTCTATAGATAGCTTGTATTTTTTTCTGTTTGAGAATTATGATTTAAAAAACAGTTTGACAACCAACAGATTTTTTTTTCATGAGAACACCAAATTTATTCCATAATTTATTAGTAACAGCCTGACTAGAAAATCATGATATTATTTAATAGACAGTTGTTTCACAAAAAAAATCTGAAAGTAGCCCAAGAAATCAAAGGTATCATTAAATACTTAGAAGTCAAAAGCATATATATATATATATATATATATATATATATATATATATATATATATATATATATATATACATGTATATATATTATATATATATATATATATATATATATATATATATATATATATATATATATATATATACACACAATTGAGTGTCGGCATCTGGAACACTGATATCTTGAATACCATGGATATGTCCAAGTGATTTTTTGGAAGTCGATCCTAATCACTTATTCTTTAAGTGTTTTACCCCTGATATCTCGAATACTCGGATATCTTGAAGTATTTTCTCATTCCCATTGAGTTCAAGATAATGAGGTTTCACTGTATATATAAAAATAACTTTTCAAACATGTACATAAAATTATTACACTTTCTGGTTTTGCTTTCCAATCTGGTTAAAAAATAAGTATTCTTTTTCATCATTTTAAAAACATGATGGATTCTATGGTTATTTCTGTACATATTTATTACAACATAAACCAAATGCTGTAATTATTACCAGACTCCATTTACTCCTACATGTATCTATAAATAGCATTTAGTTCTGGCCAGTGTACATTTACATAATAACACAAGAGGGGTCAAATGTGCTAGTTACAGATAATTGGCTACAGTAAGATTTAATACACTCCCTTTTGAAGTGGGCACATCTATAAAGTTATTCAATATATTGCTAAAATGTTTTTATGCTGCTTTACAAAATTGCTGTTTTTACTTTCCAATGCTTAACTCTATCAGAGAATTCTGATAAAGGGGAGCTTACAAGTACAAGTTCTTCCTACATATAACTAAAAGTGAATTATTTTCTGGAAAAGCATTGCTTCTTTTATACACTGTCTAATAATTACTAGTAAAGGTTCAGTTTCAAATACTAATTTCACTTTTTAAAATCTCACAACTATATAGGTAGGAATAATTGCCTATAATAATATTGAAAGTTTAAAACAACAAGAGGCCCAAGGGCCTTAACAGTCACCTGAGTACAATACAACAATTTAGAGGATCCAAACTGATAAATGAAGCTTTGTTGCCCAAAAGCAAGAAATATAGTATGATTAGCATCAACAAAATAATTGGTCTAGTATCTATCTGTCTCCCATTTATCACTATTTCCATGCAGACTATTTAACAAATTGTCTATTTTTTAATCCCATACTCTTACTTCTCACATTGGCCTCTCTTGGCCTTTGAAGAACATTTAAAAAGACAAGTTTTTTTTGTCTCAATTTTATTCATCTATTATTTCCAAGTCTACCTGATCATTAAAACTGTGAAAGTACTTTTTTTATTTTACAATAAATATTCTTGCATAATTCTCGTATTCTATTAACTTTTCAAATACATTGTTTACAGTGATTAATTATCAAAGGTGAATGGCAAAGGGGAATAACTTTGCTCAGCTAGACAGGACCAGAACACTTGACTAAATGGTCCAGGTGTTCAAAATTCTGGTAAAAATACCTAAATGCATATTAAAACTTCTACTCTGTTTGCCTCAAATATGCCCAGAAGCATAGAAGATTTTCAAAGAAATGCATTTTCACTATATTATTAAAAAAATAAAGCTCCACCTTTACACCAGGACATCTGACCAAGAGGCCATGAACTCACAATTCTGGAAGAAGCATCCTTGCTCATCGTATCTATACACTTGTTTCTTTGCTTTATAACCAGTAGTAGAAAAAATATTTTGAAAGAAATTATGCATTTTCAATATATAATCAACAGAGCCCCCCCCCCCCCCCCCTTCACCTAACCCCTGACCCAGGGGCCATTAATTTCACAATTTGGAAGAGGCATTTTTTTTTTATCATAACCATGCACTTCGTTTGTTTGAATAATACCAAGGAGCAGAGAAGAAGATTTTGAAACAATTTATGCATTTTCCCTATATAATCAATAGAGGCCCACCCTAACACCAGAACCCTTGACCCAGGGGCCATGAAATTCATAATTTTGGAAGAGGCAACCATGCTCATTATAACTCATTGTCACTATGTACTTAGTTTATTTAATATCCAGGAGCATAGAAGATTTTCAAAGAATTAATGCAATTTTACTACATAATCAATAGAGCCCCGCCCTAACACCTGAACCCTTGACCCAGGAGCCATAAAATTCACAATTTCTGAAAAGGCAGCCATGCTCATCATAACTATGTTCTTATTTAGTTTATTTAATATCCAGGAGCAAAGAAGAAGATTTTCAAAGAATTAATGCATTTTCACTATATAATCAATAGAGCCGCGCCCTAACACCAGAACCCCTGACCCTGAGGCTATGAAATTCACAATTTTGGAAGAGGCACTTTTGCTCATCATATCTATGTACTTAGTTACTTTATTTAATACCCAGGAGCAGAGAAAAAGATTTTCAAAGAATTAATGCATTTTCACTATATAATCAATAGAGCCCCACCCTAACACCAGAACCCCTGACCCTGGGGCCATGAAATTCACAATTTTGGAAGAGGCACTCTTGCTCTTTATAATTATGTACTTAGTTAGTTTATTTAATACCCAGGAGCAGAGAAGAAGATTTTCAAAGAAATAATGCACTTTCACTATATAATATATATAGCCCCACCCTAGCTCCAGAACCCCTGACCCTGGGGCCATGGATTTAACAATTTTGGTAGAGGGCTCAATGCTCATTACAATCATGCCAACAGTTTGACTGCTTGATGTCCAGGAGTAAAGAAGAAGATTTTTAAAGATTGCATTATTTTTGGTGGTTTTAGCCCCACCCCTCAGGCCCTAGGGGGGCAGGGACCATGAAATTCATAATTTTTGTTCCCCTTCACCCATAGATGCTATATGCCAAATTTGGTTGAAATTTGTTAACCAGTTTCAGAGAAGAAGCTAAAAATGTTCAAATGTTAACACACAACGCAGGCCGACGGACGAGAACGGATAGCAATAGGTCACCTGAGTGACTCAGGTGACCTTAAAACTTCATTCATAACAACACAAATAAACTATGTTTAAAACTTAATCATATACAAAATATCATTATCTTATCATTTAATGTAAGCATTATTAGATTTTATAAGTACCTCGTTTTATATATGAAGGGCAATATAATTCATATAAATATATTTGAAAGAACAAATATGAAGGAGAAACATAAGTAATCAAAGATTACAGAGCTCACCTCAATGAAAGTTATCTTTAAGTACGGCAAAGTCTCGCACAAACAATTGTTCTGGTACTGAGCATCCATAGATGCAACATTTATGCAAGTTTGATCTGGGTAGGATTTTTAGTTTGGGAATGGACTAGCTCTGTCATATTTTTCTGTTTTGAATCATCTGGGAAATGTAAGATTCAGCATCTGAAGCAAGTTTGGTAGTGTGCATCCCTAGATGCATCATCCATGCAAGTTACGTCACAATTAGGCTAACAGTTAACTGGGAATGGACCTTGTAAAAGAAAAATAACACATCTCTGATTTCCAAAATCTTCCATCATTTGTAAAGCATCCATTACAGAAAACTTTTATCTATACATGACTGTTCATTAAAATTTTGTAAAGGTGACATCAAACTCATTCACAAATAATTTAAAATACGTAATCTTAAATCATGACTGAATTGTTCAAATATAAATTCATGATATAAATGCAAGCAAATGAAAGCCCATGGCTCACAGAAGATAATGAATTTATTTTGATTAATATATACATATAGTGGCAGCCTTTGGCATAATTTTTTTTATTAATATTTCCTACATTCAACAATGGCTTTCAGATGATCATATTTGGAATTCACTAATCATAAAATACTTTGGAAAGTTGATACCTTATTCCAAAAGCAAGAACACTGCATAAAACCTGCAAAAACAAAAAAAAAATCCTTAAAATACTGTAATATTAAATATAAGTTTACAAACATTTCAATATAACCAAGTTTATACATGAAAAGGCATGTATTCAAAAAAAATCAAATTGACTTTGGAAGAAAAAAAGGTTTCTTTAGAAATGTTAAGAAAAACAACTCTTATTCATTATTGAATACCAACTTTCCTCTAACACTGTAATTGCAATAAAACATGCATATACTGAAGAGCCAGGGAACTTTGCTTAGTTATAAACATAATTCGTTATATCCGTTAAGTTTACAATATATTTTAAAGCCAAGGGAACTAGGAGTCATTTAGCTGTATGTGTCAATTCATTATTAGCAAGTTCACCATAAGGGTGTAATACTGTACTTTCTTTTCAACCCCAGCTTTCCTCAGTTCAAAGAAGTATCAAGGCAGAGTTTTTTTTAGGTCTTCATATCGGCCTGTGCCCTTCCATTTAGGAAAATATAGCAACATTTGCTTGAAATTGGGAAAACTGTTTCATACAAAGAAAAAGGAAAAAAAAACAGTGCATAAAGCAGGTATAATAAAACTTTTTGAACTTTCAATTTGAAAAAAAAAAAGGTTTACTTAACAATTTTGCGGGAAAAATTGTAAACTCCGAGGACCTGTGAAGGAGATTTATGAACAAAAAGGCCACCCTGCTTTGATGTTTTTTCATTGATTGGGAATTTTAAAGCTAAAAATTGCAGTAAATACCACCTTTTTAGCATTGGGAATGGGGCCTTATTTTGGTCCCTACAGATCCTGAAAAAACCCTGAAGGATGCAAAACAAAATATCCAGTTAATTTATTCTTTTGCAATTTCATCATTCTCAAAAAATTAGTCAAATATTAAGGAGAGTTACTTTACAATGCTTGACATAAAAATTAATAACTACTTCAAATATCTTTGTTATCAAAGTTCAAGATTCCATGACCCTCTAATAAGAGAGACAACTCTTAGTGGGATTCAACTAGATGCATCAGTGAGACACAAATGCCCCCCGCTGACATGCAAGTTTTAAATATGTGAAAGTCCAAGAGTGTGAAAATAGAAATGGATAGAAAATACAAAAGTAAAATAACTGCTGCTTTTGTTTTCTGAAATCACTTGTCTATACCATAACATGCTTGAGCTATGTGATGCGTTGATCACTTACATGTACAAGCAGAGCAATAAAAAAGGCCAAAAACAGTGAATACTTTAAAATTTTCAAATTCTAAGGGTCATATATTCTTTTACAAATGGGTCAATCAATATGAAACTCAAAATTGATTTGTAAGTAATCAATATAAAGACATAAACCAAAGATCATTGTCTACAAGCAGAGCAACAAAAAATACAAAATAAAAGGAACTAGAAATTTTCAAAGTCTAAGGGCAATAACTTTCATAAAAATATGTCAATAAACACGAAACTTGAAATTGATCTGTATGTCATTAGTATCAAGACACATACTAAAAATTAGCTTATTATCTACATGTACAAGTACAGCAAAAAAAAAAAAAACAAAAAAACAAAAAAAAAAAAAAAAATCTGAAAAACAATGGATTATAAGCAATTTTCAAAGACTGAGGGTCACAACTTTCATAAAAATTGGCCAATCAATACAAAACTCAACTTTGATCTGTAAGCCATCAAAATCAAGATACATATCAAAAATTAGCTCATTATCTACAAGCATAGCAAAAAAAAAAAGTCCAGAAAACAGTGAATTAACGGTATTAGAAATTTTCAAAGTCTAAGAGTCACAACTTTTGCAAAATGGGTCAATCAATCCAAAACTCAACCTTGATCTTAAGTCATCAATATCAAGAGATACCAAAATAAAAGCTCATTGTCTTCAAGCTTAGCAAAAAAAGCTATGATGGAATGACAGAATGATGGATGGAATGGGGTAACACTATATGCCCTTGCCATTTCATGGCAGGGATATGAAAAAAATGTCATGTTAAAACTTAAAAAGCTATTTCTGTCAAATTTTGCTCTGCAAGGAATGCTGAAATTATGTGCAATTCACTTATAAATCATCTCTTTTGGAAAATTATTAGCGTTAAAGCAAACTTTTATATGAGTGAACTGAAGGTTCATGAGCTTAAATTTGTACTTATTGATTACCTGCATTGTTAACAAAATAATGACTAGTGTCTTTTCATGCAGAGGTCCACAGAACTTCAGCACCAAGTTAATTAGAGTCATGTTATTACACTCGATATACTGTTTATCTTCTCCAACACCTTCCTTCACTTCAAGGAGGAATAACATCCTAAATACGGTCACGGACAATTTCCCAATGATGTTTAATTTTTCATATTTAAAGGTGGTTTTACTCATACCAACAGTGTCACTTGCTGGATCATATCTACCAAAACAAAAAAAATCAAGTAATTTCTTCCATGTTCATTAGCACATGATAATGAAAAACATATCCACATGTAATTACTACATACTTGTATATATCTAAATAAGATTTTGCTTAAGAAATTTTGATATAGACATTTACAGTTTCTTTAAACAAGGGGCCAATGGGCTACAATGCTCACCTAAGTTACTATGGCCCTTATTGTTCTTCATTTAACAATTTTTTTCCCCTATATATTCCCATGTTAAACTTGATCACCTTTTGTAGCCCATCCCTATCCCCAGGGGTCGTGATTTGAACAAACTTGAATCTACACTATCTGAGGATGCTTCTTAATAAATATGATTGATCATGTTTTTGCTGTTCCTGGGAAAAGATTTTTAAATAAAAAAAAGATTTTTTGCTATGTATACCTATGTAAAACTTTGATCTCCCACTATTGTGGCACAACCCTACCTCTGGGTATACACTACCTGTGGATGCTTCCATATGAATATGCCTGATCTAGGCTTTGCTATTCTTGAGAAGAAGATTTTTACAGATATTTCCTATTTATTTCTATGTAAAGTTTTGATTGCCCATAGTGGCCCCACCCTACCCCGGGGGTCAAGACTTGAACAAATTTAAATCTACACTACCTGTGGATGCATGAATACGGCTGGTCATAGCTTTGCCGTTCTTCATCAGAAGATTTTTAAAAGATTTCTCCTATGTATTCCAATGGAAAACTTTGACCTCATTGTAGCCCCACCATACCCCCAGGGGTCATGATTTGAACAAACTTGAATCTACACAACTTGAGGATGCATCCTATAAATATGATTAATCATGGCTTTACTATTCTTGAGATGAAAATTTTTAAAGATTCTTCCTACTTTTATCCAAGTAAAACTTTGCTCGGCTATAGTTGCCCCACCCTGCCCCTGGGGTCATTATTTGAACAAATTTGAATCTACACTATCAGAGGATACTTCCATAACAATATGACTTATCATGGCTTTGCTGTTCTTGAGAAGAAGAATTTTAATTTTTTTTCCTATTTATACCCATGTAAAACTTAGATCGCCCATAGTGGCCTCACCCTACCCCAGGGGGTGGGGGGTTGGGATCATGATTTGAACAAACTAGAATTTACACTACGTTAGGAAGCTTTCATATAAATTTCATCTTTTCTGGCCCAGTGGTTCTTGAGAAGAAGATTTTTAAATGACCCCACCCAATTTTTTTTTTTACTTTTTCTGAATTGTCTCCCCTTAGAAGAGGGTGCAGCCCTTCACTTGAACAAATTTGAAACCTCTTTACCAAAGGATACTCTGTGCCAAGTTTGGTTGGATTTGGCCCAGTGGTTCTGGAGAAGAAGATGGAATTGTAAAAAGTTGATGACAACGACAACAACCACGACAGACAACGGACAAATTTTGATCAGAAAAGCTCAATTGAGTCTATGGCTCAGGTGAACTAAAAAGCAAGCTTATTCAAAGGGCAGATTTAAACTTGAGATATCATTTGAAAACAATTTGTAACAATATGTATACAAGTTTGTGACCTTGACCTTTGAATCTTCGTTTGAAGTCATTTTTTTAAAAAGGGGGGGGGGGGGGTCATGCTGGCATTTTCTTTTCTAGAATTTATTTCTAGCATATAGTTAGTACTTGTTTTAAGCAAACTACAGTAAAAATTATAAAAATGAAATATATAATATATTGCTTACTTAGGTAACCGGTGTCTTGGACATGGAACCATTTTAAAAAGCTGTGGTACTGAATATATAAAATTGAAGACCTGAGGTATAAAGAACAATAACATTGTCTTGCTAAAGTGCCCTAAAATTGCCACTACTGCAAATGTCATTCCTGAGAAATAGCAGAAAGTGTCCCCCACAAATACATCTGCTGGGTACCTGAAAATAATACAAACATCTTTAAATTTACAAACATAGTCAACACAGCCAAAAGAAGACTGATAAAAATAATAAACACGAGAATTGATGCTATATTTACCAGTTATGTATGAAAATGGCTAAACAGACAGCTGTGTATGGTAGAATAAAATATATGCTGAAAATATGTGCCTCTCTGCAACATCCTAAAAGAGATTTTTATATGCAAACCCTTCATGCTATATTGAAGACAGTTTTCTATTTAACTAATCTACGTCATCTTTTCTCTTAGCTTTTGGAAAAAAAATTAAATGCCTCAAAATTACTGAATAACTTTAATTTTAAATCCATACTTAAATGACTATACATAAATGTATAATGATTATCAATACTTTAAAGTAATAGACTTTTACCATTCAGCTCCAAGAAATTGAAAATAAGTACAGAAAGAGCTATGATAAGAGATTGTCCAGTTTCCAGTCCATTCACACCAGACAAGATGTTTATTGCATTAGTGCAAAATACAGCCAACATTCCCATGTACACATAGTACAAAATTCCTGAAAAAAATGCATCATTTTATATATTTCAACAAACTCCAATGACCATATGTTTATCATCTAAAATAAAATCATGAAACAAATACTCAAAAATGTTAATATTCCACAGCAAATATCTATACATTGTACTTGCAATTAATATTTTCAAGAGGAATAAATTTCTTACCTAAATTAATATCATGACCAAAATAAAAGCGCAAAGGTTTAGGTACGATTATAACTGTTGAGTCAAAGTTCACAAAGTAAACCATCAGTAATGGTAGAGAGGCCATAGTTGGCAGAAACAGTTTGTGTCGCCATTTTAGCTCCAAAACATCATCAGCAAATCCCAAAAATATCATACAGCATATAGACAGAAGGGCAGCAATGTACTCAATATACTGAAATAGAGATTTACTGTAAGTGTGAACACTTCACAAATAAATTATTTATATCATCTGAAAAACATTGGTAAATGTGACTAAAAAAGTCTCAGGGCAGAATGGAAAGAGGGATAACTTAATTCTTGAGAAAAAGAATGACTATTTATGACATTTACAGACAATCTAAAAATGATAATTATTTGAGTGTTAATGAGGTAGTTTTTACAGTCTGTTCAACTTACCTCATGATGCGGAAATGAATTTCCAGAATTGTCTGTCAAAATATGCTTGTAAAATGGTACTGGGATAAATAAGAACATGATGACCAGGAAAATGGCTCCACATATCATTCCTTGAGATTCGGGACTACAAAAAAGCATCAACATTGCCTAAACGAATGATTTCATGAAATTAAGAAAAAATTAACTAAAATAAGAAGTACACTGTCAGGACTGAAGACAATTACCTTACTGTGTATAATGTTTATATTCTGCAATTTGAATCTAGGATGGGATCATTTAAAACATTTTTTGGCTGTAGATGAACAATATCATACACATGTACATACTGAGAGCAGATTTAAACTTGGCTGATATAAGATTTGTTGTTATTTGAATAATTATTATCCAAAATTAAAACAGTTCAAAGGCTAAAAATAAATGAAAGTTACTAAAAAGATTCTGTGTTTTGAATGGTAAATGTAACACTTGTATCCACTTGGGGAATAGATCATTGACCTACTTTAACATCTTTAGCAGGGTCATTTGATCCCCCCAAAATTGGACACATTCACAATTTGAAGCATGAATGATTAATAGTATGCATCCTTAGTAACATTATCCATACATTCATTCAACCAGAAAAATATATGTGTTACATGCAGCATCTGATACATGACTAGTAGTACATGTATCTTATGTAACATTTATGTAAGACTGAAAAAGTTGGAACTTCTTACTCCAGATAAAATGGTTACATAATACACACCGGTATATCACTTGAAGAATCGCCTGTTTATGCACCTATATGCAACAATAAACATTTATGCAATATTAGTTAATCTTAAATATCTTGTTTAGTCCATAATTTTTAATGGAGAAATTTTATAGTTCATACTTGGCACAAAGTAAGGCTATAATCAAAGGATATGTCATGACCCTGGACCAAAGTCTATATTTGTATCTGTAAGGTAAATGCTGTGGAAACCAAGTATGGTTTATATACAAAGGAGGAGAGAGCGGCAGATATAGTGATGCTCCAGTAAGGTGGTGTTTAATACCTTTATACAGTCCATGTGATTTTGTTAAAATCAGGTTTAAACAAGGTAAAAATTTGTCACAATTACAATCTGGTCCCCATTAGATAAAATGAATGTTCTGTTGTTAAAATGGTATCCTATGGACCTTGTGGTGAGGGGTTGTCCCAAGACACAGTTAGATTATTCTAAGTAGGCCCCCATGGCCATGTTTGCGGGTAATGGTAATTGAGTTTCAAAAACATTGTTTGACTTGAGTCTTTTAGAAGTGGTGATATTCAATCACAAGAAACTTAACCTGCAGATTTGTGGCTCGCTGGTCTAAAAAAATATTGGGATGGATGACCAGAGAGCCATTGAATAATGTGTATATTTACTGAGATTTTCAATAGCCTCAATTTCAGGATGAGGAGGGCTATTAACAGCGGTTTGGGGGAATGTTTTGTTTTGGAAATAGTAAAAGAATATGTTAGGAACACATGGACAGTAATATTTTGAGATGGCAACTTATATATACGGGGAAAAAAATCCAGAAATAGCACACTTTCTTGTGTGCAATAGATATACACTTTTTTCAATGGGGGACACTACAGCTCTCTGGTCATCCACCCATTTTTTTTTTCAGACCAGCAAGTTACAGATCTGCAGCTTAAGAAACTTGAGACTCAAGTGTATCACTACTTTAAGTTCAAGTTTAGTATGATCATCACACAGCAGATTTATCACAATTGACATGTTTGGGGACAAGTATTTACGAGATGGAAAAACTTTTATCAAAATACGTGAGGTCGCGGAAAAGTAAGATTGCACTCACATTTGTTTCTTTTCCCTTTTGCTCATGTCAATGCCAAAGAGGTGTGCATTGATAAACATCGTTCTAAACTTCGGAATGATGTTATAACACACAATGAACCCCATTGCCGACATAATAGCGTTTATCAGAATATGAATCTGTGTGTCAGAAAACTCCATAACTGTTGTTTTCACTGTTTCACTGATTTCTATCTGATGCAAGTTCTCTGCTAACCACCATGATACCTCTCGCGAGATGATACGTAACTAACTTTCACTTTCAATTTGTGGCACGGACTCGGTTGTATTTGGCGCCATTTTAATTGTGGGTGTCAGAGCAAAAGGACGATAAAATCATGTCTGGTCGTGGAAAAGGAGGAAAAACAAAATCTAAGGCAAAGAGTCGCTCTTCCAGGGCAGGTCTCCAGTTCCCAGTCGGAAGAATTCACCGACTTTTGAGAAAAGGTACAGTATATTAACATGGCACACTATTTCTTTTTTCTACGACTTAATTATTGTCTTGACAACATGGACGTCATTATCATGTAAGAAAAATATATTTTGACAGTAGTATCAATTATTACTTATAAGACTGAATTGTATGAGTTGCGAAATTATGACAATGCATATTTCATATGTTCAATGTACTTGGAACATCGGCAACATAAAAAAGGAGGATACGATTATTTTTGGTGTAATAATCAATAAAATAAGAACATATTGAAAAAGTAACGAATATTTTTAATTAATAGGGAACTACGCGGAGAGAGTTGGTGCAGGTGCCCCTGTATATTTGGCAGCAGTGTTGGAGTATTTGGCAGCAGAAGTACTCGAATTGGCGGGAAATGCAGCTCGAGACAATAAAAAGACCAGAATTATTCCCAGACATCTTCAGCTGGCCATCCGTAATGATGAAGAGTTGAACAAGCTTCTTTCAGGAGTGACCATTGCCCAGGGAGGTGTCCTGCCCAATATCCAGGCTGTTCTCCTGCCAAAGAAAACTGGATCAGCAGGAAAGAAATCTTCACAGTCCCAGGAGTTTTAGTGTGGGACCAAAAAAGAAAATTTGACTCTTGACAGAAAGTTCATAATGACATCAGAGAGATGAATGTGTTGTGTCCTTCATAATTGTTGTCCAATCAACAATTTACATTGATTGAATGACTCAGAATTCATGGTCAATCTTCGTAGTTTCTTAGAATTTTTTTTTTGTCTTCATAAACAGTTAATATTCTGTATCTTCAGTTATTTTAAATGAAAGCAAAATCATGGCAAAGTGAGGGGCCCTGCTAAAGATGAACTGTGTAGCATGAATTGTTTTAATAAATATTGTTTGTTTTCTTATTAAAATTTTTCATTTTTATTCATACGGTGGATATTTGAAACAATTTTGCTTAATAAACAGACTGTTAAAGCTGCAGGAATGGTGAAAAGAAGGCTGGGCAAAGTAATGTTGGGAAAAAAAAGAGATTAAGAATCAGATGAAAAGAGTTTTCATTGTGCAGATCCTATATTTTGTTCTGCTGTTAGATTCATAAGCCTACACTGCCAAAATGATAATTTGCTAAACTATAATGCAAAATTAAATTCGAACTTTGCCAAAAAAAGTTCATAACTCTTTTTTAAAATGTAAGGACACTTATTATAAACAAAAACGTAAATGCACAGATTGGTATAGGCCTATATTGAACTTAGTGCATCAAGTAGAAATTGTAGACTTTGTATAAAGGTGTTCAAATTTCCTATTTGCAATCACCCTTATAAATCTACCATATACAATTTTAATCTTTTTAGAAGACATTGTCATGAAATTGAATGAAAATTCAGCTAAACTTATTCATCTTATATAAACATACATGTATTTAGTTGGTGTTTTCATGATGTTTGAAAAATAGTTTGGAAGTAGCATTATTTTGTCCTTTATTCCATAGGGAGCACCTAGCTGCATGTGAAACAAGGAATAAATTTTCTAAGAAAAAAACTTGAGACTGTCCATTCAAAGGTCTAAGGGCTGGTACAGACGATAAGGCTTGCCTTTTAAGTCGTGGAACTTAAGTTCTTGCCTTACCGTGTGTACATCCTTAATACATGGTTTTTCGAGTCTTGCAAGTCTGACTTACAAATAGAACACTGCTCTATTTCATAATACAAGATTTGGCTGAAATTTTCTTCTCAACCAATGAAAAGCATTCGCCCAAATGTCATTTTATTTTTATCAAACCATACACGTCTTAGAGGTTGAGATGCAATTATTTATGGCATATTGTAACTGTCTTGTTTATGTGTCCTGTCTTGTCTGTCCATCATACAAAAAAGATACAAATTTCTGAATTAATAAAAGTTCAGGCTAAGGTTTAAGCTTCTCAAAACTTCACCAAACATCAAGAGCAAAGTCATGAGGTCAAATATAATACAATATAAAAGATTTTGTCACATGTAATTCACAGACTCTTCTGGAGCAAAAATTTTTGATAAGTAGGTCAAACTTCTAGATCATGGTCTTGAAGTCAAAAATGATAATTCTTTCTGAAAGGTGTTTTCATAGGTAATGTACATGTAAAATATGAAAGCCCTATCTTCTCTCTTTCAAAAGTTATAACCAATATAAAGACTAGGTTAAAAATTAAGGTCAAGGTCACCAGGTCAAAAACCAATGTAATTTGGAAAGGTCTTGAAACAGGAATGAACATATCAAATATAATCTCCCACTCAAAAGTTATCAGCAATGTTAAAAAAATTTAAAAGTTAGGTCAACCTTCAAGGTCAAAGGACAAAAAAATCATAGTACATTGGAAATGTCTTGTCAAAGGTAATGCACATCAAATATGAATGCCCTGTTTAATATCAATGCCCTATCTTCTCACCTTCAAAATTAATGATAAAATTTTTGGAAATTATCTCAAACTTCAAAGTCAAGATCATGGGGTCAAATATCATAGCATGTTTGGAAATGTCTTGATACAGGTAATGCATAATGTAACCTGTATATGAACGCCTTATCTTCTCTCATTCAAAGTTACGTTAAATTTTTAAAAAATTAGGCTGAACTTCAAGGTCATGGGGTCAAAAATCATGTATATTTGTAAAGGTCTTTTCACATGTAATGTACAAGTGAAATATAAAAGCCCTATCTCTTCTCATTCAAAAGTTATGACCAAGGATAAAGTACATGTAAGTGTTAAAAATTTTGAAAAGTAGGTGAAACTTCAAGGCCATGGGGTCAAAAAACAGTACGTTTGGAAAAGTTATGACCAAGGTTAAAGTTTTTGTGACAGACTGACAAATGAGATTTAATGTCCCCTTGC
The DNA here is from genome assembly GCF_033153115.1 of Saccostrea echinata. Taxonomy (NCBI): domain Eukaryota; kingdom Metazoa; phylum Mollusca; class Bivalvia; order Ostreida; family Ostreidae; genus Saccostrea; species Saccostrea echinata. The sequence goes on from NW_026889774.1 coordinate 24,168,977, forward strand.
CTATAGCCTACAAGGCACCACCCTAGACTACCATATGATTAAATTTTTAGAGATGATATCAATTAAATCCAGAATTCTGTAAACCAACTTTTATTTGCCTGTGAGAAATATCCACTAGTTCTGCAATTTTTTTCTCACAAATTTTCTTGCTGAAGCTATTTATTTCTTTGTGTACTTATGCAGAATAATTCCCCTGTCAAGAAAATAAGTCATTGTGGATAGACTTCAAACTGACAAATCACAAATAACAGTTGTCTCCAATAATAGATGGTTTACAGTATGCTCAGAGATGGAAACTACTATATAATGCATTTCTTTTGGTCATATTTTGGTGCAAAATACATGCAGATTTTTCAAGAATAAAGAAAATTCAATGCAATACCAAATGATAAATTGCTTTATTTGTGAGAATGATTTAATGACATATGGCACAGATCATGTGACTTGGGAGGGTACCAAAGGCCATGTAGGCGGTACCTTGCTTACAATGGCTTTCATCTGATTCTTAATCTTTATAAAGTGTCTTTTAAATTCCAGACCATCCCCCTGAAAAATAAAATCAACCATTTACCAATCAGAGAAGGAAAGAATAATACTAACTGGTCTACTAGTTCTGTTAACAAGGATTTCTAATTTATGGTGAGTTATCAAAGAAATCCCTCTGAATACTGCAAAGGTAAGACTGACTGTATGAAATTTAACATATGACTGCGACACAAATTAAAATTTGAACATCTATAATCTGTAACATCTATAATTATAAAACAGATCTACCTTTGATAATCTGAAATCTAGCAGCAGGTTTTCATCCATTTCAAGAAAGCAGGCTTTGAACACCAAAGGGATATGTCTTTTGTCTGATGTTGTTATCGTGACCTAAAATTAAGAATATAGAAATACTGAAATAAAATAAAAACGGATTTTTTTCATTTATGTCGCTTTTAATCCTTATTAAAATCCTATATAAAATTGTTGTATTCACAAGATATCAGTTCTCTTGTCTTAAGCCATGTTCTGCACATTTTATACATCATTCTAAACAAGAAGTTTTAAAGCAATGAAAATGCCTGCTCAAAACCACAGTTCCTTATTGTGCCTGTTCCCTATAGTGCAGCATACCATTCCTGGAGAGTTAAACTTCCAGTTGTATCCCAGGAGTTCAAACACTTTTTCCAACTCCTTCTTGGTTCCATCTCTATCAGGCTTTACAAAAAACCGGGTCATCCTACGAACCAGTTTCTGCCATGGATTCTGCAAAAGATTATGAATATTTAAAAGTCACCTCTGGTCAAAGAAACCGATGGCAAAAATAAATCAGACCTTCAATATTTAACCAATGACAATCAGACAATGACAAATTTCTACAATTATTCACACAATTTTTTTTATTGCATTATTTGGAGTGGAGATGAAACATTTAATATCACTGTGTAAATACAATTTGGAGTGCATCTAATACCTGTGAAGATCCTGGTGTTCCCTGAATTTGACTGCTGAGCAACATGTGATCTGGATGAACAGGTTGAGAGAAACAAAACTGCCTGTCCACAGGATCCATTGGGGAATTAGTGTCACCTTCAGATCCTAACCTTTGTCGGGATTCGGGCTGAGAGGAGGATATGTGCATAAACCTAAAAATATCAATTAACTCAATAAACGTTGAGATTAAAATTAAATTAACTTCACATGCTTAATCTTTTTCTGAGCATTTATACATGTATTCAAATTCAAATGTAGATGAATAAATTTGCAGATATGTACAACTGTACCTTTCTTTTGAGTGAGATGGAGGTGAGAGTTCATTTCCTGAGCAAACACGTTTAAAAGGTCCAGTTCCTGATGGGGAACTAGTGGGAGAGGATGGGAGCCTGTTCAGCTGACCTGTAACAAAAACATTTAATCAGTCATGTTTTTACAATAATGTGCAAACAAACTCTAGCATGATAGGGACTTACACAAATATCATAGTTTAATGTCCACAGTACTTTTTTTCTAAATGATAGGCCAATTTTTCAAAGGTTAGTGCCCATTCCCAAGCAAATAAAGGTGTGATTTTTTAATGATAAAATAAAGATTTTTGACAGTATCCAAATATTGATTTCAAGAGGAAAGGAGAGAAAAATAAAATGCTAATATATTACTGAACTATTTTAAAAACTGATAAAGGTGAAGAAACTCAAATGCATAAGGTGACAAATAAAACAAGAGAAAAATCAACCTAATTCTTTGTACAATTTTTGGAGGAACAACATGGACATGTTCAGAACAAAACTATCAACCAAGTTTGAAAAAAAGGATTCAAAATGTCTCTATAATTTTATTGCAATTTTAAAATTTGAGTAGGAAATGTAAAAAATTGACAAATCGGGGAAAGCCGCTTGCCTAAAGGCAAATTTCTCAAAAATGTGTTTCTCAGACCTTGCATGACCTTCTACTGATATCCATGTATTAAAGCTGAACACGATTCGTAAAAAGAATGTGTCCGCCATTTTCGATCGGACTCTCACTTTATCTGAGAACCCCTATATAAAGGGCCTGACTTAGTCACTATTCAGTGTAATCAGTCGACATCAGTGTATACGGACGTATGCTATACAGCACTCGGTAGCAAAAAAAATAACTGTAATACTTCTTCTAATGCAGGAAAGTAAGATACCAAAGAAACTTACAATAGTTGTACAGGTCAGTGCAGTGTGCAAACAAACACGGATACAATGTAACTGCAATAAAATGTAAACAAAGGTAATGCAAGATAACCAGCATGAACACGGGTTGCCATTCCACACTGATACCCGTGACAATAAAGCAGTCAGGTGTAACGAATGCGAAGAGTATACCCTGGTGTTGATATTGTAGATAATAATATCCAAAATGGCGTATGCCTATTTACGAGTCGTGTTCAGCTTTAAGTAGATACATGTACCCAACATGACCATGCATTAAAACAGACAATCTAATTTAATTATAATTAATATACTTCAATACCTAAAGCTGGTCTGTTAAAATTCTTGTTGAACCATTGATGATCTCTAATCTGCCGAATTGTGTATCTCTTGGAACTGTTCTCCACCAGAAGTCTCCTGAGTAATGCTAAAATACATGTAAAATATATAATGAAAAAAATAAGGATTTTCTTGATTTAACATTGTTTTAAAAAGAATACTGCAATACTCTTACATTTTTTTGGATTGTGTAATTTAAAAGTTAAAATACGTAGTTAAAAAAAAATTCAATTTAATTAAAGGTCACAGTGATCTTGAAGTAGGGTGCAACACACCATCTACCTAATATGCATTAATTGATCAGGTTTGATGATTCTAGGTCTAATAGTTTTCTAGTTAAGAGCCGGACAGGATTTTTCCATATTTGGCCATAGCATCTTAATTAAAGGTCACAGCGACCTCTTTTAATGTGCGACACACCTTTCTACCCAAGAAGTATCAGCTGACAATATAGTTTATTAATTCTAGGCCTAATAGTATTCAAGTTATGAGTCAGACACAAGAAAAGCTAACAGACAGACAGACGGACAGACATGAACGCCATAACATAATACGCCCCATCTTAAGACGGGCGTTTAAAAAAAAACACTTAGGCTCCATAAAATTGAATTTATGGTTAACGGACCTGCGCGCAGCCATTTTGAGGTAGCTGCATTGCAATTTTTATCATATCTTTAATAAAATAAACAGTTGGTAATGTGGAGACCAATCCGGGGAAAAAATTTCACTCTCATTTTTTTCTCCTAGTTTTGCACTCCAGTATCCATTTCGTATTTATTGGACATCTACAGCCATTCAACATAGACACTTTGTTCCGAGAAAAATGAAAAATATACACACATTTGGTAATTTTGTGAAATGTTAAATATATCTACAGAATGACTCCAGTATAACTATAAAGAAAAAAATTTCATTGTTATTTTTTGACAAAATCCTGGAATAAAAAAATGCCTTCCACATCTAATTTATCACTGATTAAAAAGGTTTTTTTTTTTTAACAAAAAAAAAAAAAAAAAAGCCTCCCCCCTGAATCTGTTTTTAAGAAAATTGGCCTGAGAACGGTGATATCAATTTTACTTAAGCTTACGATAACCATCAGTTTACATTGATGATGTTGTTATTCAACTATGTTTTTTTCATTTTAATATTCTAGTAATATTAAGGTATTGCATCCCTAATAGCCACAAATTCAATGAATTCCCCATAGACCCAATGCAATCTTCATTAATTAATTAATGCTAGAGTAAATAAATTTTTGAAAATTTCTCATGGTTAACCTTTTTCTATTCTATAATGCTTTAAATTAATATCAGAGTATTGTATGCCTGATTGATAGAGAATTAGGTTCTATAAGGGGTGGTGTACCTTAATAAATTCATTCAATGATCCACAGATAATAGGTCTAGTGATGTAGAGGTCATGTCTAGTAGAATTTTTCAGATACTGGTCAAATGGTCTTATTTGTTTTAAATTTAATGTTGAGTCCTGTATCTTATTATTTTTTAATTTGACCCAAGCAGAAAAAAAATTGCACCAATGTTGAACTTTATTTTTATTGTGATATCCTAAATCTCTGAAGCAAGAAAATAAAAGCTCACACTTACACAATGCCAGATTGTCAATCTTGTTCCATGGTGTCTTAGTAATTTTACAGTCTTTCCAATCACAGTATTCCTGACAGCCATATGTTGGCTCATCCCAAGGTAATTCTTCAAAAATTCATTTTTATTTTATTTACTAGACCTTCCTTATATTTTTTCTCCAAATCATATTTCACTTTCATTTTCACCAATATTGCAAGACATTGAAAACAGGATAAACAATGAATTTGCACTTCAGACATTAGTTTGCAAAATATGTTATAATTTTAATCACCTCCTGCCAGGAGAGCCACCAGGATTACAGCACATGACCAAATATCAGCTGGCTCAGCATCATATGGTTTCCTTGACAACACTTCTGGGGCCACATAAGGGACTGTACCACAACATTTTTCCAGCTGACGAGTGTTTCCTTGGTATCTGAATACTGTGGCTAACCCAAAGTCCGAGATCTTTAAATTATCTACAGTTGTAAAGTTTCTTGTTCAAATGTATGAAGCATATTTTAAAAGATCATCTGGTAAAATATGGGATGGACAAACAATCAAAGCTATTGTATACAGGGTTATTTTCGCCCCATGTAATTTTAGCCCTCCAAATGCAAGGACAAAATGGGCAAAAATAAAACAGGGCTGAAAATCTCCCTGTATACAGTATTACAATAGTGCAATCACAAATACTTGAAGGGAAAACACATTCAATGACTTTAAAAACAAGTCTTCAAATGGTCAACATGGTCAATATCCCTTGAATTTTTCTGAAATTATTTGATATTCTTGTCAATGACCATTTGAGTTCATCTGTTGAAATTTCTAGATACTGATGCAATGAAAAGGAAAAAAAATTGAACAATCCATACCAAAGTCATCAAGAAGAAGATTTTCTGGTTTGAGATCTCTGTGAGTAACACCTTTGATGTGTAAATATTCCTGAAGAAAAAAAATTCAATTTACAATGGGACAAATATTCAAGGTACCTGTACATGAATGTGAAGTTTTCACTTATCAAATATATAATTAAACTAAGGACTTACTACACCATTGATCAGCTGTTTAAAGTATCTGTTGGCATCCTGTTGGGGCATCCCAACATCTGGTTCTAAGAAATCAGAGAAAGAAAGAGAAAAATCATCATACTTCATGTTTTGTAACTTTCTTATGATCTACCTACATTTCTGTTTGTAATTTTTCAATTTTTCATTTCTGCCACAAGTTAGTAATTTTTAGTCAGGTGCTTTCAGATTTCATTCTCATTAATGGCCTTTTGGGGTACAACACAGACTAATTTGAGTTATCTCAACATTCTTGCAAGCTGCTGGTTCAACAAGACATTAAAAGAAAAAAAAGAAATGCCCATGGGCCACAACATTTGCCTGAGTTGGTACCTTGGCCCTGCTGTTCTTCAGAACCTCCAGGGGCCATGATTGGAACATACATGAATCTACAAAACCTGAGGATTCATGCATATTAATTTGACTAATCATGACCATGCTGTGCTTTATAAAAAGTTTTTTAAAGATTTTTTCCCCTTCCATACAAGCAACTTGCAATTTTCACATACAAAAGAAACACATTACCTATTCTATCAAACAGTTCTCCTCCACTAGCATATTCTAGAAATAGGTACTGTTTTTTTCCATCCTTTCGGAACCCATAAAATTTTATGATGGTTTCATGGCTGAGTAGCTTGTGTACACAGACCTGAAAAATAAATACTTATTATATACATGTACATTACCTTGAAAAAAACTTTTTCTGAACTCTTAAACACTGTAAACATTATCTGGATTCTCCTAACAAAATATTTAAACTCTTTTTATTCTGCAGACTTATTCACACTTATTAATGAGATTGCTTTCCTTTTAAAGTAAACTATATACACTCAAATCTCTTTATCTCAAACTTGACGGGACCAAGAGTAAAAACTTTGAAATATCCAACATATTCATGATGTCCGAGATACAATCGTTTAAGATACCAAAGTTCAATTATATACAAAACAGTTGATTATCTAATCAAATCATTAATACTGATCCTGTGAGAGAGTGACGTTATTATGTTATATGTATAGACCTTGTCAATTAAAAGTTTTTAAGCTTACTTCTTTGCGGACAGCCTCTGAAGCGGCAGGATTTTTCTCCAAATTAATAATTTTGACAGCAACAGCTTCCTGTGTATCTGAATTCACTGCTAGCTTCACTCTGTAATATTTTGATAAATTCAATTAACTTAACTAGCATTAAAAATGTCACTGCATATATTAAATTATACTTAAAAATGTCATTTCTGTACTTTCACCTGGAATACATTCTCTCTTTCACTTTTCACTTGCATATAATGCCAAATAAAATCTGTGTTTAGGGTTCCTGATTAACCCACAATTTTTGGTGCTTAGAACTGTCTTTTTTCTCCCTTTTTTATATACATATATTTTTTAAATAAAATATGTGAAAGTCAGAAATTGTGTGATATAATTATATTTAATGTGAATAACATGCCATGCTCTGAACAACAACATTTATTTAATTGAAGTACTAACTTTGAAATAATAAAGTTAACTATTGATAAAATTTTTCTCCTGCAAGCTTCATAAAATTTCACAATTAAACATTTTGATTCAAGATGCAGGTTCTGGACATTAGGTAATCCCACACCAATTGGAGCTCCTCCAGCCTCCTTGTGTCTACACATTTATCAGACTGCAGTGAATAGTTTTGTAGAATTACAACTGAGGGGCCCTGAGTAATCCTGTGTTTCTCGATCTGTACTTAAACAAAATATCATGTTGGAGGAAAAATAAATTCTATGAAATCAGTAAATTTTTTTTGGGGGGGGGGGGTTATTTTCTTTGTTTTTAGACCCATGAATTCATGTCCACCACAAGATGTAAAAATTTCATATCAATATGATCAAGTTACTACACTTCTTCAACCATGAAATAAATTCCCTTGAGTGTACATTTTTTCCTCAATCCACAAAAATTTGACCCCATGAAAATAAGTCTTATAGTATAATATTTCTTTTCTACTCTCTTAGCATTTTTAAAGACACCTGGAAAAAAAAAAGGAAAATATGGGTTATATGTGGATTGGTAAAGGGTCCTGTAACTGGACCAAATATTTCTTTTTTTGTGGCAGTCAGGCAAGTTTCATCAATCATGATCAATGATGGGCAGATAGCTGTTGACAGAGCACCTTACTGAGTGATTCAGGGGGCCTGAATTTGAATCCTGATCTGATATGTCACATTTTTCTAATTGCCACAGTTTCAGTTTAATAAAGTCAATATTTTTTTTCTGAAGGGTCATAAAGAATATATTGCAACATAAAAGTAATACTGTGGAATCTTCAATGTTCGTGGGCGACCAGTGTTCGTGGATTTCAAGAGTCAACCTTTTCCAGGAATTTACATCCCAACAAACAATTATTTTGTCAACATATTTATTCATTGAATCTTCTGTATATATACAAGTTATCCACAAAATTATATCCCCACAAACAAACAAAATTTTACTTGCTCACGAACATTGACCCACATGAATTAAAATGTTTCCACAGTATACAATTTTTTAAAGCCTACTAGGGACGTGCAATTTTATCGGTATACCCGTATATCATGATTTTTAATTGCGTGATACGTATCGTGATACGCAGACTAAAATACCGGTCTTTAGGAACATAGTTATAAATTTCAAAAATTTCTCATTTATTTGCTCAATCTCTAAAATTACAATTACAGGAAGTGTAAAAAAATGTTGAAAACTGTAAAAGAACGACATCCTAGAACCCAAAATTGCTTGATATTATGTAAATATTAAAAAAATGAAGTTATGTTTTTCCTGCATATTTTTCGGAAAAATTATGAATATTCATTTAAAATCATTGTAAAAGTTTCTTGTAAAAATATCATGATATTATCATGATATTTTGGGAAAAAATCGTGATATATCGCGATACAAAATTATTGGCGATACCCATCCCTAAAGCCTACTATACTATTATTTTGATACTTTTTGGAGAATTGAAAATTTGTGTTCCTGTTCATACTTACTCCCCATATGCCCCTTCTCCCAAGGTCTGCACAAAGTCCCAACCCTCCACAAAAGCTGTCACTCCTGTCATGGGGGACTCCAATCCAACTGATATAATCTAATAATATAAACAAGAAATCATTTTTGTTTGTTGAATTAAATATCTTATTTACCATTATCAACACATTTATACATGACCAGGTCAAGTACAATAACCACATAGCTTGAATTACCTACTATCTTTATTTAGCCACTGGAAGTAGCTTGATTTAGCTTTTCTAATGTATGCTTTATATTTAAAATAGACTGTAAGACAAAGAAATGGAAAGTATTAGCATGCAGACTATTATATTTGTACTATGGAGTTCTAAAAGGGCAACCTAGTGCAAAAATAGTATAAACAGAGCTGCTTTTGAACACTTTTTAGCAAAAGATGTAATTTCTCTTATTTGAGTAATAAGTGTACAGCACCTTATGTGTGTAAGGCATTGATACAAATGTAAATTACCACTCAATTATCATGTTAACCAGAACTGGTCTAGACTACTTTATTTCATTCAAAAAGTAACTGTTTGATCACAAATTAACTGTTGTACATTGTATATATAGCCCCAAAACTTTTAGAACTTTGATTGCAAATTGCTCTGAAGAAAACACATCTTAAAATATTATTCTTTTCTGAATCATTTTCAGCTCAGTTCAAAGTTGAAAATTGCCACTGTTTCATGAAAGTGTGATTTTTTGTACATGCTAAAAAAAAAAATTCCAATACACATTTCACAAGCAGCTCAATATTTTAGGAATAAGTATGATTCAGCAGCTGTTTAGTAGCTAAAAAAAATAAAAATAAAGCTCTTTGAGTAGCCAAATAAAGCTCTGAAGGTAAATCAAGCTGTAAGTAGCCAAATGTAATGACTAATTAAGTAATTTGTACCATACCTGATGGCCATACAATAAAACACTACCACAGACCGATACTTACCTTCTGCAACTTTCAGACTTTTCGGCTTATTTTTTCAGTTTTGTGCTCAGATTCATACCATGGATTCATACAAAACCTGTTCATCTGCTACATTTTATATGCTGAAAATAATTAAAAATCAGCTGATTTTATTAATATTCAAAATTAGCGCCACAAATGAAACAGGCGCGCTTTTAGACCTCACTTAGATTCACTGAAAAAAGGAAGCCAAAGCAGAATACTCTAAATAATAAAATAAGAAAATGATTTACCTGTGTATGAATTAACTTGAAATAATTTATACAAACGCAATTTGCTTGTTACACATATTAAAAAAATATAGATCTATACGGACTTTCACACTCACAGTTCTTACACTCTACATAATATATTTTTTGAATCTCGATCCCGATGTTAAATACAAAACCAACTGGTTGTCATAGCAGTTGAATACCCTAACCCCCAATCCCCACTATCAGAAATTCCTTTTAGTAAATACTTAGAAGATATAAATAAAACATATTTCATACCCTACTAGACAAATGATAATAATAACAATCAGGGACTTATATACTAACATACATGTACTAGATAAATAACATACCAGTAAAAGTGTGTTTTATGGGTAGGCGACCGAAAGGAGTCTACATGTGATTGAAAAAGTTGCTCAAATGCTACATTATCTGTTCTAAAGAATTTTTTTATATATAATTTCTGGGGTCTTCTCTTTGCACCTCATCTAGCGATGCATTATGTGCACCAATTACATGCAGGTCCAGTCCAAAGACTATTTCTACCTATGTAGCTTTTAATTGCTACGTAGGTATTTAAACCTACCTAAAGTAGCTATTTTTACCTACTTTTTGTATTACTTGCATTTTGTGGCCAAAGGGCCGAACGGCGCAACATTTCTTGGAACAATCACAATGACAAATATATGAATACGACAAAATTTTGATCAAAAATTGATTACTTCGTAAATTAAGAATTTTGCATAGAATTTTCTTTAAGAGGGATAACCCTGTCAAAAATCATTGGACCATGACCAAATTCGAACTTGACCTGTATTTTTTGATAAAATACCTGCATATGGAAATTGCAACCTGATACATACATTCCTTCAAAAGTTAGAGAGCGGAACTGAAAATTTCTTATTTTTTTCAAAGTTCAAGAGGGATAATTCTGTCAAAAATCATCGGACCTTGACCAAATTCGAATATGACCTGCATTTTCCTATGACGTATCCATATGTCAAGTTTGTGTTGAATGTGTGCAACTGTTGCAGAGATAATGAACGGAAAGTGAATTATGACAGAATGACTGAACGACGGAACAGGGTAACACTATATACATGTACCCCGGCCATTTCATGGCGGGGGCATAAAAAAAAAGAAGTAAAATCCATTTCGCAAAGGTGAAAAACACCTATTTTGTGGTGGTGATGCTGGGGTCCACGTTTTCTAGGGGAGGGGGGTCCAAAGTCATTTTTTTTTATTTGCTACAGTATATGCTTTTGATAACTCTGCAAATTCCAGGGGGGTCCAGACCACCCCGATCCCCCTCTAGATCCGCGCATGTCTATTTCCTTTACTGAAACAACAGAAGGATGCATACAATGGGGATGGAGAGGGATGTCGCCCCCTCAATAAGTTTGAAATAAGAAAATATATATATGTTCACTTAAAAAAAAATTTGTCGATTTCATCAGATGAACGCTACCGTAACGTTTGAAATTTCCTGTCCAAAAATGCTCGAACGATTTTGTCCAAAATGCGCATACACATAGTAGATATAGTCATGTATAAAAATAATAAAATATACAAAATAACAAAAATTAAACAACAGGAATTATTAATTATGGCGTGTTGTACGTACGTCCTTAACAGCAGTCGAGCCCAAAAAAATTTTACGATGATAAAAATGTAGGTCAGAGTTCTTCGGTTGGAGGACACAGATCTATATGCACATTGAATTAAGAATGTGCGTGTGTTTTTACAAATCGGTTTTGTGGCATGGACTTTTTTTTCCTAACATTAGGAAAAAAGTACCAAAATTTTGGCTTCGTAGTGCCTCCATCCCCAAAACTGAAAATATTTGGTTGTACTCCCCGAAAACTGACATTGCGTCAATCCTACGGGCATGGAATAGTTTTAATATCCAAGACTTTAACAACTGCCCTATATAAGAAGTGTTTATTATATATATAATCTAAGTGATTGGCAAAATAATCATAAACTTTTTAAATTAATTGTCTATGTTCATGTAGATGTTTTGATCGTGAGCATGTAAAATTTAATTAATTAAGATGAAAGTTGGGCTCGCAGTCTAATTATATACAATTAAATATTTATTCAAGGGCTGCTTGTCCCCTTTTTTGTATTATAATTTAATCATGGTAACTTGGTGTAATGTATTAGAAAAATATACGTTGGAAAAAAATTAGAACCTCCCCCCACCCTCCCCTCCTCCTCCCACCCTCCGCCAAATATTATTTTCGAGTTTGGAGATGGTTTTCTTTTATTTCTTTTCTTGTCAAAGTTTTTTCAGGTAATTTTTTTTTATTTTTGTATGACTGCACCTCATTACATATAGATAATTTTGGTTAAAGATGGTCTTCATATTGAAAATGATATGAAAATGTATATTCAGTTTTCAAGCTCCTATCTCTGTAAGATTTAGCAATCTGTTTAAAATTAATCATTTCAACATCAATGATTTCGTGGAGCAGAGGTGTGATTCCTGGACTGAAAAATTTTATGTTTCCGAGATTGAAACGAGTATTTTCCACTCATTTTAATTTCCCCCCTATCTCCTCTGTGGTTTTTTAATGTTTTCCAATGAATACAATTTCAAAAAGTCTTAAATATACGATACACTTTGAAAGTATCTCGTAGTTCAACTATTTTATTAAATTTAGCAAATTGATAGCTCCTTGGTTACGGATTTTCTAATTCTCATATCTCCAAACTGAAGTAATGAACATGTAAATTGATGTTTATATGTATATTATATTTTATCAGAAAGTGAAAAACAAATTCTGGCCAGGAGCTTGCTGGGTACCTTAATTAGGGTATAAAATTTAATCAGTGACTACGTTTGATCTTTGTAGATATACGATTTGTTGGTATTCAACCATAAAATGTTTGAATCTTCAGAAGGGTTTTCAAATATAGCATTGCTTAAATTTACAAATGTTCAGTGTATCGCGCAGAGTTAGTAAATCAAAACAAATATTGATCATATTTTCAAGAAGACATTTTTATATATCCATATACATGTAGATGTATATTTGAGAAATGTTGGTTTAGAATATAATACATGTATTCTCTCTCTCTCTCTCTCTCTCTCTCTCTCTCTCTCTCTCTCTCTCTCTCGAAGTCATCACAATATCAAATAATATATCTTTTAAAGAAAAACAAATATTTTTTTTTATTATTAATATTATTTTTTTAGATAAAATTGACTTTTTTATTCAAAATATTAAAACCACATTTCTTAACCGTAGAGTATCGAGAGATTAAAACGCATAGTAAACACCCCCTGTACTGTGAACAGTTTTCACCAGCTGTTCACTGTGTAATGGCGTGTAGTCCAGCTGGCTCTGAAGATTTTATCTACAAATTACTCATAAAGGGGATAAATAATGTGAGTATTTAGAATATTAATTGTTGATTGTAGATGTGAAATATATTTTTATTGGCTTAACGGTAGAGCTAAACGAACAGCATCATCGGATATGACTATATTCGTTAAAAACACAAGAACAATCGTGGGTATCCGGCGATTTCAGAACAATGGTCAGTGAAGAAGAACGTCTCTGCTCAAAAGTTTTGGTGCAGATAAAGTAAGAAAATGACTTGTTCAGAGCATACATTTAAAAGTAACACTACATGTATAATCAAATAAATCAAATGAAGTGGTTATGTATATAAAAAAAGTAAGGCTACAACTTTCACCATATTTGCACATTTGGCGGGTTAACCCTCCTAGATCAGTATGTAGAACATCAGAGTTAAAGGCTGATGGTTGTAAGTTCAAGTAATTAACACTATGACCCCCCCCCCCCCGTTATCGAACATAAATTCTTGAGATTTCCCCAAAATTATATATTTAGCGTTTTTTTTTTAACAGCAATATTTTTATCTTTGCTTTGAGTTGCTTTTTTAAAAGTCCATATGGTACTAACATGAGTATACTCGCGAATTTGTGGGGGTTTTTTAATAGGCAAAAAGCTCATCTGTGAAGAACTACATTAAAGAGGAATGTCACACCAAAATTTTATTTCATAGATCTTAAAGACATCCCTTTTATGTTATGGTTTCAGCATTGAAAGGCCGATATTAGCTCTTAATTATTTTATAAGATTTTTTCCCAATTTTTCACAGAAAATTAAAAAATGTTTTATTTGCAAATAAAATGCCTTAGACTTAAAAAATACTAAAACATTGCTGTTCAGAAATGCATAATATGAATATCTAATAAAACATGTAAAGAAAAGCCAGATAGACAATTTAATTTTTTAAATTAAAAAAAATATATTTATGAAAATAAAACATATTAGTTGTGAATATTATCAAAACCTATGGATAATATTTTTATAAAACAAGTCACAGCTACAAAGGATATGTTAGACAATCATGTTTTAAAAAGAAATTGAAATGAAATTGCGAAATTTTAGAGAAATTAATTTTTTGAAGTTCGGCCAATCCCGATCGAAATTAAACTTATCCCAACCAGAATTTTATAATAATTGGAAATATATAACATTTTTACGAAAATGCTATTTTGTTTAGGTGTATACGGGTAAAAAAGTAATTGAACTTGACAGTCAAATACATTTCTTAATGGTGAATACATAAACAATAAATTATTTTTAATTATTTTGTGTTAATTTTGATCGGGATTGGTCCAAATATCAAAATAATTATTTTCCCTAAATGTTCGCAATTTCATTTCAAATTCTTTTTAAAATATGATTGACTAACATGTTCTCTTTAGTTGTGACTAGTTTTATGAAGATTTTATCAATAGATTTAAAAAATATTCACAAATAATGTGTTTAATTTTCATAAATAATTTATTATTAAAAAAAAATTGAAAATGTATATCCAGCCTTTCTCTTTCTGAGGAAAATTTTCTAGGTAATTTTTTTTCTTTTATTAAAATAAAATAATGTGGTATTTGTGGGGTTCGAACCCTAGCAATAAAATCTTCAGTATCATTTTCTTTCGAGACTAGCGCGCTAACCACTAGCCTACACAAATCCTGATAAATAGTGGAATTTAAATCATGTTTGTGATATGACCCTTGACTTAATGGACTTCAAATATTTCTCGAAAGATGCGAACGTTTTGTCATAAAAGTATATTTTTAAGGTAAAAATTATATTTTTATGAAAACTTTGAGGATTAACTTTCGAAAAAATGAAGCGAAAACCTACTCATATCGAAAAATAGTGTTATAGTATGAGAAAATGGCCCTTTTTGCCCTCTTTAGTGTGTATAATATTTCATTAGCAAATAATTTCAATCTTTGTGAGATTTTTGCAAATTGTAGAGATTTTATATGAAGAATATTTTAATGTTTGATGAAATATCAAAGCAAATGTTGATATAATTGAGATTTAATTTTTCACCTTCATGTTTGTCACACTATAGGCTTTTCGCTCAAGACGTTCACCCATCTTCTTTCAAGATAAATTATTTTATAAATAAATTTATTAAATAAATTTCAAGATTTCAGGGCTAAATCTAATGGCTTTTGTTAAGTCCCCTGAAAATTTTCAATTGCTTTTGATTCTATTTAAATAAATCTTATACATAAGTATTACAACAAATTAGATAATTCTGTATTGGCTCTTCAGAATATACAAAAAAGAATTACTGAGTATGTGATTTTTTAGCTCTACTAATCAGAGTCCGAAAGAACTAATGTGATAGAAAGAGGTCCGTCTGTCTGTTCATCTGTCCACCTGTAAACATGTTTCAAAATGCTACAGTAGACTGTTACATAATTCTGTGTAACAATTTTGATTTTACAAACAGTGTAACCACGTTTACCATAAGTAGAAAGAATGTTTCCACTTAAGCATATTGCCGTGGCCCCTTATTCGGACCCCTCCAACATCATCTAATTAACTCAAATCTTAATTAATTTACACCTAACCCATATTTTGTTATCTGTGTGGTACATTACTTGCAAAAAATTACATCGAAAACGGCGCTTTAGTTTTATTAAAGGTAATTAAAAATGCCCA
Organism: Saccostrea echinata; assembly: GCF_033153115.1. Lineage (NCBI taxonomy): Eukaryota > Metazoa > Mollusca > Bivalvia > Ostreida > Ostreidae > Saccostrea > Saccostrea echinata. The sequence goes on from NW_026889774.1 coordinate 24,184,826, forward strand.
CTAGTGGGTGTTAATTCCGGAATGTTGCGCTTGTCCGAGCTGGGTTTTAATTGTGTCTCATTAATATTCGGAATAGGCGGGGCATTTCATCGATCGATTGAAAACATGTTATCGCCAGTTATATAATGGCTTCTGGGAACTACTCAGCATGATTTGATTAAAAAATATATGCACAAAAGTAAACACAAAGAACATATTTAAACTTCTCAAGGATTTCGCCAGTTTTTATTTATTTATTTATTTTTTTTGGAAAGAGGGGTGCTTGGAGAGGATCTTGAACTGTTGAAGATGTACATGTACTCCCTCCCTTAATCCAGATCCCCCCCCCCATTTTTTGGTAGGTTCTGGTTGATCCTTGAAGTCATATAGTGAATAAACAAAATCTAGAAGCTTACTTAAAAAACAACAGGTGAATGACAAGTTACTTTTGTTTCGAAATTATTTTTATTTTAAATAGGGTAATTAAGTTGCGATCGCAATTTACGTGGCGTATACGTGGAAAATCAACACTAAATGAACCAGATCTACTTGTACATGTAAACACGTATTGAATTTTTAAAATAATATAAAACTCTCTCTCTCTCTCTCTCTCTCTCTCTCTCTCTCTCTCTCTCTCTCCGTACTTAAGTACAATAAATACTGGTGTACGGAATAACAAAACAAAACATTTTTTTTCTGATGCTGTAGTGATATTTAATCACTTAAACAATCTTGTTAATTGTATGTGTGCTTGTTTGTTTTCTTTTGCTATTTTTTTTTCCGTCCCAGTAAGCTTTCCAATGTTAAACAATCTATACGCACTTCTACCCCGTGTACCTATATTTTTACAGTCAAAAACATTTTGAGGAATGATGCTATTGCTAAGATGTACACTATGACTTGGAAACTCATTTAGCCCCCAGAGCGAACCCCTAAATACAAGGAATAAAACTAAAATATCATTACATTTTGCCCGATTTAAAATTCCATTACCCTCATCTGTCAAATATTTTTTATGAATGGTAGCAGCATTATTTTTTCTGTCTTCAAATATGGATCTAATACCTGAACAATATTAATATCCGTCGGATGCCACTAATATCATCGGTTTCATAGGCACAGAGCCCCCCCCCCCCCCCAATTTTGCCGATATTCAATTCAATTCACTTTATTACGTAAGACAAACATCTTATTGTATACAATATAAATTTATAACATATAAACAGTAGGGCATAGCGCATTTTTTTTAACAGCATAATAATTATACAATCAGTTTAATGGTGGAGAAAGTACAAACCATTTTATTTAATTTGTTTATAAGACAGTGAGACATTCATTACGTAAGTTAATAGCATGGTACAGAAACTTTCCCAAATTACAAAGGTCCTTAACATTGTGTGCACATAACAACTGTATGAATTTGAACATAGATGGTTTTTCCCAGTAAAATTTTTAATATATTTTACTCGTAAATCCCTATATCGTGGACATTTTAAAACAAAATGGGATTCGTCTTCAATTTCACATCTACATAATTCGCATATTCGATTTTCGCATAATATATTTTTATGGCGTCCACTTTCTATAGTTAAATTATGTGATGACAGTCTTATCTTGCTAATTTGCTTTTTATAAATGGAAGGAATAGGTTTTACCAAATAATATTGAAGTGCGAAGTGGTCAATAATATTCTTAATATTAAGAACACTATAGAAAACATAGCTACCATACACTTGTGTCCCTTCAATAATTATGTCTGATGCCCCCCCCCCCCTTTATTTTGCTTGTCAAGGAATTTTTGGTAGTTGCATTGGTAATGCTCCCAACTGAAAATGTATGGCTGTGCCCCAAAAACTGAAATTGCTTCCTACGGGCCTGGATTTTACCAAAAGAGGAATTTTATACATACCTAAAGAAGTCCTTTGACAAGCATAATTGAACTCTTTTGAAATTAATATAGATGTATGTTTTAATTTAAAGAATATTTTGTTAGGAAAAGTAAATGGAATTGAGTAGAAGGGTCAGCCTATTTTAGCCCTCTCTCTACATCAAGGTCAACGTAAATACATAATTGATATAAAATAAACGAAGCAAAAATGTAGAAAAAATGTACGAAAAAGAAGGGGTGGGGAGGAAAATAAAAAAAAAAAAAGAAAGAAAAATACTAGTAAGCAAAATTACAGAGAAAAATAAGCAAAATTACAGAAAAAATACAGGTTTGGGAATATTCAAAAATGTTAAATTTCCTTACAAAATAAGGAATATTTTTGCAATATTTGGCACTACTAAAAATACTGGGCAGAAAAAAATAATTCGATGTTGATCAAATGAAAATGTAACGGTCTGAATTGCTTATCAGAGCTAAAGCCACGTGATTTATTGATTTTTTTGTATTCACAAAGTTACCCGAGTCTACAAATCACGTGATAAATTGGAATATTTAACAGGTCATAATGAGGTCAATGACATGTAAATACCCGTGAATAGTGAAGGAAACGGTCGCTGTTTTGTACCTTTTTTTTCAAAACGTTTACCCCGAGCGCAGGCATGCCCAAAATTCATATGATGAATTTCCAACAGTTATACACCTTCTGTCCTTTTGAGGTATTTGGGCAGCAATGCGCTCACCATGTATTACGGCTTTAAAAATCGAAATAACTTTGAATATCAATGGAGATTCGTGAATTGCAGTGACCCCTCTCACAAAACACAGCTTCATTCTTTGTTTTTATGGACTTTTAATTCCTGTAATTTCGCAAATTTGCGATTTAGACATAGAAGAATCGTATTATTTATCTCATGGGGCTATTTTCTATACTTCATTTTTTGCGCAATTTACCGGGGGCCACGTTTTGTACACTAAGTGCAATCATTCTTTCTTTGAAATTCTTTCAAACTCTACTCTTCCTACAGTTTTGGTCCAATTTCAATATATAGGACTTGGTTCACAAGTGCACTAAACTTAGAAACATAATTCTTTTCATAAGATTTTTTTTTTTACTTTCACAGTGTTTTCATGGTTTCTAGAAATAAAAATTTCTATGAAATTCATTCAAAGCGTTATTCCTCCCACAGTTTTGGTCCAATTTCAAGAAGACATTGTACATAAGAACACTATATTTAGGTGAATAGTTTTTGACTTTTAAATCAAGACCTGTTTTGCCAAGGTACTAAAAATAGAAATAGAAATTTCTGTGACATTCTATTCCTACAGTTTTGGTCAAGTTTCAATAAGACTTGGTGCACAAGTAAACTATACTAAAATGCATAATTCTGTTTATTAATATTTGTATTTGATTTCACAGTGTTGTCATGGTTTCTAAAAATAGAAAATTATGTGAAATATTCTTCTTAAATTCTCCAATTAAAAAAAAAGACTTGGTACATAAATACACTATACTGAGATACAGATGGTACCCCCTGGTAGAGAACCAGGGCCTGTTTTTATGCCTCGCCGTGAATACGGGCCGGAGCATTTGGAGTTTGTCATGTCCGTCTTTCGTCCTTCCATCCTTCTGTCCTTCCGTCGCGCTTTGCGTTTAGCTCAGTTCAAAGCTCAGTTTCAAAGAAACTATTCAAGATGTTTTTATCAAACTTCATATGCTGATACATATTGATGAGAGGTATTCAACTGCATCAACATTTTTTGACCTTGAACTTTCTTTTAACCTTGACCTCATTTTTTATGCCCCCGGGTCCTGGGGGTATATTGTTTTTGTCCTGTCTGTCTGTTTGTCTGTCTGTCTGTCTGTTGTCAACTTTAACCTTGCCCATAACTTTTGATTGGTTGGAGCTATGACTTTCATATTTCATATGTGTATTCCTTGTGACAAGACCTTTCGTTAAGTACCATCATATTTGACCTTTTGACCTTGACCCACTTCTGCAAAATTTTATGAGACTTTAACCTTGGCCATAACTTATGAACAGTTGGTGCTTGGGGTTTCAAACTTCACATGTGTATTCTTTGTGACAAGGCCTTCCTTTGGATACCAACAACTTTGATCTTTTTGACCTTGACCTTGAAGTTTGACCTACTTTTGAAAAACTTTAATCTTGGCCATAACTTTTGAACAGTTGGTGTTTGGGGTTTCATACTTCAAATATGTAATTCTTGTAACAAGATCTTCCTCTGGATATCAACCACTTTGACCCTTTGACTTTGACCTAGGAGTTTGACCTACTTTTTTAAAACTTTAACCTTGGCCATAACTTTTGAACGGTTGGAGCTAGATCTTTCATACTTCACATATGTAATCCTTGTGACAAGATCTTTCTTTGGATACCAACCACTTTGACCCTTTGACCTTGACATAGAAGTTTGACCTACTTTTGAAAAACTTAAACCTTCGCCATAAATTTTGAATGGTTGGTGCTAGGGTTTTCATACTTCACATATGTAATTCTTGTGACAAGACCTTCCTTTGGATACCAACAAGTTTGACCTTAACCTTGACGTTTTACTTACTTTTAAAAAACTTTAACCTTCACCATAATTTTTGAACAGTTGCAGCTAGGGCTTTCAAATTTCACAGGTATATTCCTCGAGACAAGAGCTTTCTTTGAGTACCAACATTTTTTTATCTTTTGGCCTGGATTTTGACTTGCATTTTAGAAACTTTAACCTTCGCCATAAGCTGCCATACGGGGGCATCAGTGTTTCACGAACACATCTTGTTCATATATGTTTTTAAGGTTTATGTGAAAATGAATAAAAGCTCTACACGTGATTCGGACTCTCTACAAAGCTCATGGATAAGAGTAAGAGTAAAAGTTAACCAATAGGCCACGAAGTCTTGTTGACAATGTTGTGTGTCTGTGTGATTTAAATAAATGAGTTTGTTAAATCATAATTTTTCCAGAAATGTTCGATTTTCACATAGAATTGGTTCAGACTCCATTTTATGGAAACATAAAATAGATTTTACATTTACTTTTCCGTCATATAAAAGACAATGTAGAATGGAGACTTGACCCATTCATCTTTTTAAAAAAAAACAAAATTTTTTATGGCTTAAATAACCTTATTTTCCACTAAATATGCCTAACTGGCAACTTTAAAAGCAAATTATCAACCCAATAAGTAATTCATAAAACAGTTGAATCAAATGTTTTTAAGATTCCAGTACAGAAAATATAATTTTAGAAAAATATAAGTTTTCCATGAACTTTGAAATTTGAGAAAGTATTGTCTCAGAGCGGAGGATCGTCCTTGCCTTGTACACCCTCTTTCTTTATAGAGTTAAATTTACAATTTTAAAGAAACTATTTAGTATATTTTCACCAAACGTCATACACTAATACAAATTTTCAATTTGAATCACTTGTGTACTCACGGTGGGACATTCATGTTTTATGGACATATTTCTAGTTTTAAATGCTACTTATACCACAATTCTATTCAGATTTCAACTAATTTTAGTCCACTAGTAGACAACATATAGATACACACACTATATATAAGTTTAGGATTTTTGTTGAATGGTGTTACCAAATTTATCAACAATAAAAGGGGCTGTGATGAATGGTGTTACCAAAGAAAATGTCAATTTTAAAAAAAAATATGTGATATTATTTCAAAAGACAACTATAAGGTATTTCTTTAACATCCTGACCCTCTGTGTTAATAGGAGGATGCCTGGATCCCAATGTTAGGAACAACTTCCTTGTTTGTCAGGAGGAGGGTGGGGAGCAGGGTGGGGAATTAAGTGCAGAAAAGCAGAGAAGAAGAGGTAAGATTCATGTGATGAAATCTATCTTGTGTGGATTTCTTGGGCTATTGCTCAGTTGCTATGAAGTCTTAAAATTCATTTGACATCTTGAATTTTGTTTTATTTTAGCAGTTGGCGGTTAGGATGATCTGCAGCCCCTGGTGTGGACGAATCTTGCCTCCCAATCAACTGCAGTCATCGTTGGAAGATGCGGTAAGATTTGAATTCTGCTGGCTGCAAACTTTCCCCATCTTTTACTTGTCAATTGATGTTGACCTGGTTTGGCCTTGACCTCTTGTCTTCCACTGACAGGATGCAGAAGAGAAGGACCCATCCCAAGGAGCAGAAGAGGACCCAGTTCATCAGCAGAGAGCCTGATAGAGAAGCTTTTTGATTTATCCCTCTGTCTCTCTTTCTGTCCCCTCCTTACTCTAACAGGACTAACCATCTCCCTTCCCCTCCTCTACTCTCACCTCTCTTATGCCCTTTCCCAAAGTAACAGACCCCTTTTGCTAACTTATTTTTCAAGTAATTTTGTAATTTTTGCTTATAGTTTTGTGAATTTTTGCAATTGTTTTGTGAATTTCTATTTCATTTCTGTAATTGTTCTGATGTTTTACTAATCTTTTGTCAGTTGTATATTTTCAGGGGTTCAGATGAGGGACGACGACAGAAGAGGACTTTGGCCGGCCAAAAGAAGAAGAGGACTGCATTGCCCAGCTATGAGCAGAAACCAACATTGGCCAGAGTGGTAAGAACATACTACATTTGTTGCAATTTTGATTCCCTGTTGTTTTTATTCTAAGTTGATCAAAACATTTAGGCTATTTCTTTAACATCCTGACTCTCTGTGTTAATAGGAGGATGCCTGGATCCCAATGTTAGGAACAACTTCCTTGTTTGTCAGGAGGAGGGTGGGGAGCAGGGTGGGGAATTAAGTGCAGAAAAGCAGAGAAGAAGAGGTAAGATTCATGTGATGAAATCTATCTTGTGTGGATTTCTTGGGCTATTGTTCAGTTGCTATGAAGTCTTAAAATTCATTTGACATCTTGAATTTTGTTTTATTTTAGCAGTAGGCGGTTAGGATGATCTGCAGCCCCTGGTGTGGACGAATCTTGCCTCCCAATCAACTGCAGTCATCGTTGGAAGATGCGGTAAGATTTGAATTCTGCTCGCTGCAAACTTTCCCCATCTTTTACTTGTCAATTGATGTTGACCTGGTTTGGCCTTGACCTCTTGTCTTCCACTGACAGGATGCAGAAGAGAAGGACCCATCCCAAGGAGCAGAAGAGGACCCAGTTCATCAGCAGAGAGCCTGATAGAGAAGCTTTTTGATTTATCCCTCTGTCTCTCTTTCTGTCCCCTCCTTACTCTAACAGGACTAACCATCTCCCTTCCCCTCCTCTACTCTCACCTCTCTTATGCCCTTTCCCAAAGCAACAGACCCCTTTTGCTAACTTATTTTTCAAGTAATTTTGTAACTTTTGCTTATAGTTTTGTGAATTTTTGCAATTGTTTTGTGAATTTCTATTTTCATTTCTGTAATTGTTTTGATATTTTACTAATCTTTTGTCAGTTGTATATTTTCAGGGGTTCAGATGAGGGACGACGACAGAAGAGGACTTTGGCCGGCCAAAAGAAGAAGAGGACTGCATTGCCCAGCTATGAGCAGAAACCAACATTGGCCAGAGTGGTAAGAACATACTACATTTGTTGCAATTTTGATTCCCTGTTGTTTTTATTCTAAGTTGATCAAAACATTTAGGCTATTTCTTTAACATCCTGACTCTCTGTGTTATTAGGAGGATGCCTGGATCCCAATGTTAGGAACAACTTCCTTGTTTGTCAGGAGGAGGGTGGGGAGCAGGGTGGGGAATTAAGTGCAGACAAGCAGAGAAGAAGAGGTAAGATTCATGTGATGAAATCTATCTTGTGTGGATTTCTTGGGCTATTGTTCAGTTGCTATGAAGTCTTAAAATTCATTTGACATCTTGAATTTTCTTATATTTTAGCAGTAGGCGGTTAGGATGATCTGCAGCCCCTGGTGTGGACGAATCTTGCCTCCCAATCAACTGCAGTCATCGTTGGAAGATGCGGTAAGATTTGAATTCTGCTGGCTGCAAACTTTCCCCATCTTTTACTTGTCAATTGATGTTGACCTGGTTTGGCCTTGACCTCTTGTCTTCCACTGACAGGATGCAGAAGAGAAGGACCCATCCCAAGGAGCAGAAGAGGACCCAGTTCATCAGCAGAGAGCCTGATAGAGAAGCTTTTTGATTTATCCCTCTGTCTCTCTTTCTGTCCCCTCCTTACTCTAACAGGACTAACCATCTCCCTTCCCCTCCTCTACTCTCACCTCTCTTATGCCCTTTCTCAAAGTAACAGACCCCTTTTGCTAACTTATTTTTCAAGTAATTTTGTAACTTTTGCTTATAGTTTTGTGAATTTTTGCAATTGTTTTGTGAATTTCTATTTTCATTTCTGTAATTGTTTTGATATTTTACTAATCTTTTGTCAGTTGTATATTTTCAGGGGTTCAGATGAGGGACGACGACAGAAGAGGACTTTGGCCGGCCAAAAGAAGAAGAGGACTGCATTGCCCAGCTATGAGCAGAAACCAACATTGGCCAGAGTGGTAAGAACATACTACATTTGTTGCAATTTTGATTCCCTGTTGTTTTTATTCTAAGTTGATCAAAACATTTAGGCTATTTCTTTAACATCCTGACTCTCTGTGTTATTAGGAGGATGCCTGGATCCCAATGTTAGGAACAACTTCCTTGTTTGTCAGGAGGAGGGTGGGGAGCAGGGTGGGGAATTAAGTGCAGAAAAGCAGAGAAGAAGAGGTAAGATTCATGTGATGAAATCTATCTTGTGTGGATTTCTTGGGCTATTGTTCAGTTGCTATGAAGTCTTAAAATTCATTTGACATCTTGAATTTTCTTATATTTTAGCAGTAGGCGGTTAGGATGATCTGCAGCCCCTGGTGTGGACGAATCTTGCCTCCCAATCAACTGCAGTCATCGTTGGAAGATGCGGTAAGATTTGAATTCTGCTCGCTGCAAACTTTCCCCATCTTTTACTTGTCAATTGATGTTGACCTGGTTTGGCCTTGACCTCTTGTCTTCCACTGACAGGATGCAGAAGAGAAGGACCCATCCCAAGGAGCAGAAGAGGACCCAGTTCATCAGCAGAGAGCCTGATAGAGAAGCTTTTTGATTTATCCCTCTGTCTCTCTTTCTGTCCCCTCCTTACTCTAACAGGACTAACCATCTCCCTTCCCCTCCTCTACTCTCACCTCTCTTATGCCCTTTCCCAAAGCAACAGACCCCTTTTGCTAACTTATTTTTCAAGTAATTTTGTAACTTTTGCTTATAGTTTTGTGAATTTTTGCAATTGTTTTGTGAATTTCTATTTTCATTTCTGTAATTGTTTTGATATTTTACTAATCTTTTGTCAGTTGTATATTTTCAGGGGTTCAGATGAGGGACGACGACAGAAGAGGACTTTGGCCGGCCAAAAGAAGAAGAGGACTGCATTGCCCAGCTATGAGCAGAAACCAACATTGGCCAGAGTGGTAAGAACATACTACATTTGTTGCAATTTTGATTCCCTGTTGTTTTTATTCTAAGTTGATCAAAACATTTAGGCTATTTCTTTAACATCCTGACTCTCTGTGTTATTAGGAGGATGCCTGGATCCCAATGTTAGGAACAACTTCCTTGTTTGTCAGGAGGAGGGTGGGGAGCAGGGTGGGGAATTAAGTGCAGACAAGCAGAGAAGAAGAGGTAAGATTCATGTGATGAAATCTATCTTGTGTGGATTTCTTGGGCTATTGTTCAGTTGCTATGAAGTCTTAAAATTCATTTGACATCTTGAATTTTCTTATATTTTAGCAGTAGGCGGTTAGGATGATCTGCAGCCCCTGGTGTGGACGAATCTTGCCTCCCAATCAACTGCAGTCATCGTTGGAAGATGCGGTAAGATTTGAATTCTGCTGGCTGCAAACTTTCCCCATCTTTTACTTGTCAATTGATGTTGACCTGGTTTGGCCTTGACCTCTTGTCTTCCACTGACAGGATGCAGAAGAGAAGGACCCATCCCAAGGAGCAGAAGAGGACCCAGTTCATCAGCAGAGAGCCTGATAGAGAAGCTTTTTGATTTATCCCTCTGTCTCTCTTTCTGTCCCCTCCTTACTCTAACAGGACTAACCATCTCCCTTCCCCTCCTCTACTCTCACCTCTCTTATGCCCTTTCTCAAAGTAACAGACCCCTTTTGCTAACTTATTTTTCAAGTAATTTTGTAACTTTTGCTTATAGTTTTGTGAATTTTTGCAATTGTTTTGTGAATTTCTATTTTCATTTCTGTAATTGTTTTGATATTTTACTAATCTTTTGTCAGTTGTATATTTTCAGGGGTTCAGATGAGGGACGACGACAGAAGAGGACTTTGGCCGGCCAAAAGAAGAAGAGGACTGCATTGCCCAGCTATGAGCAGAAACCAACATTGGCCAGAGTGGTAAGAACATACTACATTTGTTGCAATTTTGATTCCCTGTTGTTTTTATTCTAAGTTGATCAAAACATTTAGGCTATTTCTTTAACATCCTGACTCTCTGTGTTATTAGGAGGATGCCTGGATCCCAATGTTAGGAACAACTTCCTTGTTTGTCAGGAGGAGGGTGGGGAGCAGGGTGGGGAATTAAGTGCAGAAAAGCAGAGAAGAAGAGGTAAGATTCATGTGATGAAATCTATCTTGTGTGGATTTCTTGGGCTATTGTTCAGTTGCTATGAAGTCTTAAAATTCATTTGACATCTTGAATTTTCTTATATTTTAGCAGTAGGCGGTTAGGATGATCTGCAGCCCCTGGTGTGGACGAATCTTGCCTCCCAATCAACTGCAGTCATCGTTGGAAGATGCGGTAAGATTTGAATTCTGCTCGCTGCAAACTTTCCCCATCTTTTACTTGTCAATTGATGTTGACCTGGTTTGGCCTTGACCTCTTGTCTTCCACTGACAGGATGCAGAAGAGAAGGACCCATCCCAAGGAGCAGAAGAGGACCCAGTTCATCAGCAGAGAGCCTGATAGAGAAGCTTTTTGATTTATCCCTCTGTCTCTCTTTCTGTCCCCTCCTTACTCTAACAGGACTAACCATCTCCCTTCCCCTCCTCTACTCTCACCTCTCTTATGCCCTTTCCCAAAGCAACAGACCCCTTTTGCTAACTTATTTTTCAAGTAATTTTGTAACTTTTGCTTATAGTTTTGTGAATTTTTGCAATTGTTTTGTGAATTTCTATTTTCATTTCTGTAATTGTTTTGATATTTTACTAATCTTTTGTCAGTTGTATATTTTCAGGGGTTCAGATGAGGGACGACGACAGAAGAGGACTTTGGCCGGCCAAAAGAAGAAGAGGACTGCATTGCCCAGCTATGAGCAGAAACCAACATTGGCCAGAGTGGTAAGAACATACTACATTTGTTGCAATTTTGATTCCCTGTTGTTTTTATTCTAAGTTGATCAAAACATTTAGGCTATTTCTTTAACATCCTGACTCTCTGTGTTATTAGGAGGATGCCTGGATCCCAATGTTAGGAACAACTTCCTTGTTTGTCAGGAGGAGGGTGGGGAGCAGGGTGGGGAATTAAGTGCAGACAAGCAGAGAAGAAGAGGTAAGATTCATGTGATGAAATCTATCTTGTGTGGATTTCTTGGGCTATTGTTCAGTTGCTATGAAGTCTTAAAATTCATTTGACATCTTGAATTTTCTTATATTTTAGCAGTAGGCGGTTAGGATGATCTGCAGCCCCTGGTGTGGACGAATCTTGCCTCCCAATCAACTGCAGTCATCGTTGGAAGATGCGGTAAGATTTGAATTCTGCTGGCTGCAAACTTTCCCCATCTTTTACTTGTCAATTGATGTTGACCTGGTTTGGCCTTGACCTCTTGTCTTCCACTGACAGGATGCAGAAGAGAAGGACCCATCCCAAGGAGCAGAAGAGGACCCAGTTCATCAGCAGAGAGCCTGATAGAGAAGCTTTTTGATTTATCCCTCTGTCTCTCTTTCTGTCCCCTCCTTACTCTAACAGGACTAACCATCTCCCTTCCCCTCCTCTACTCTCACCTCTCTTATGCCCTTTCTCAAAGTAACAGACCCCTTTTGCTAACTTATTTTTCAAGTAATTTTGTAACTTTTGCTTATAGTTTTGTGAATTTTTGCAATTGTTTTGTGAATTTCTATTTTCATTTCTGTAATTGTTTTGATATTTTACTAATCTTTTGTCAGTTGTATATTTTCAGGGGTTCAGATGAGGGACGACGACAGAAGAGGACTTTGGCCGGCCAAAAGAAGAAGAGGACTGCATTGCCCAGCTATGAGCAGAAACCAACATTGGCCAGAGTGGTAAGAACATACTACATTTGTTGCAATTTTGATTCCCTGTTGTTTTTATTCTAAGTTGATCAAAACATTTAGGCTATTTCTTTAACATCCTGACTCTCTGTGTTATTAGGAGGATGCCTGGATCCCAATGTTAGGAACAACTTCCTTGTTTGTCAGGAGGAGGGTGGGGAGCAGGGTGGGGAATTAAGTGCAGAAAAGCAGAGAAGAAGAGGTAAGATTCATGTGATGAAATCTATCTTGTGTGGATTTCTTGGGCTATTGTTCAGTTGCTATGAAGTCTTAAAATTCATTTGACATCTTGAATTTTCTTATATTTTAGCAGTAGGCGGTTAGGATGATCTGCAGCCCCTGGTGTGGACGAATCTTGCCTCCCAATCAACTGCAGTCATCGTTGGAAGATGCGGTAAGATTTGAATTCTGCTGGCTGCAAACTTTCCCCATCTTTTACTTGTCAATTGATGTTGACCTGGTTTGGCCTTGACCTCTTGTCTTCCACTGACAGGATGCAGAAGAGAAGGACCCATCCCAAGGAGCAGAAGAGGACCCAGTTCATCAGCAGAGAGCCTGATAGAGAAGCTTTTTGATTTATCCCTCTGTCTCTCTTTCTGTCCCCTCCTTACTCTAACAGGACTAACCATCTCCCTTCCCCTCCTCTACTCTCACCTCTCTTATGCCCTTTCCCAAAGCAACAGACCCCTTTTGCTAACTTATTTTTCAAGTAATTTTGTAACTTTTGCTTATAGTTTTGTGAATTTTTGCAATTGTTTTGTGAATTTCTATTTTCATTTCTGTAATTGTTTTGATATTTTACTAATCTTTTGTCAGTTGTATATTTTCAGGGGTTCAGATGAGGGACGACGACAGAAGAGGACTTTGGCCGGCCAAAAGAAGAAGAGGACTGCATTGCCCAGCTATGAGCAGAAACCAACATTGGCCAGAGTGGTAAGAACATACTACATTTGTTGCAATTTTGATTCCCTGTTGTTTTTATTCTAAGTTGATCAAAACATTTAGGCTATTTCTTTAACATCCTGACTCTCTGTGTTATTAGGAGGATGCCTGGATCCCAATGTTAGGAACAACTTCCTTGTTTGTCAGGAGGAGGGTGGGGAGCAGGGTGGGGAATTAAGTGCAGACAAGCAGAGAAGAAAAGGTAAGATTCATGTGATGAAATCTATCTTGTGTGGATTTCTTGGGCTATTGTTCAGTTGCTATGAAGTCTTAAAATTCATTTGACATCTTGAATTTTCTTATATTTTAGCAGTAGGCGGTTAGGATGATCTGCAGCCCCTGGTGTGGACGAATCTTGCCTCCCAATCAACTGCAGTCATCGTTGGAAGATGCGGTAAGATTTGAATTCTGCTGGCTGCAAACTTTCCCCATCTTTTACTTGTCAATTGATGTTGACCTGGTTTGGCCTTGACCTCTTGTCTTCCACTGACAGGATGCAGAAGAGAAGGACCCATCCCAAGGAGCAGAAGAGGACCCAGTTCATCAGCAGAGAGCCTGATAGAGAAGCTTTTTGATTTATCCCTCTGTCTCTCTTTCTGTCCCCTCCTTACTCTAACAGGACTAACCATCTCCCTTCCCCTCCTCTACTCTCACCTCTCTTATGCCCTTTCCCAAAGCAACAGACCCCTTTTGCTAACTTATTTTTCAAGTAATTTTGTAACTTTTGCTTATAGTTTTGTGAATTTTTGCAATTGTTTTGTGAATTTCTATTTTCATTTCTGTAATTGTTTTGATATTTTACTAATCTTTTGTCAGTTGTATATTTTCAGGGGTTCAGATGAGGGACGACGACAGAAGAGGACTTTGGCCGGCCAAAAGAAGAAGAGGACTGCATTGCCCAGCTATGAGCAGAAACCAACATTGGCCAGAGTGGTAAGAACATACTACATTTGTTGCAATTTTGATTCCCTGTTGTTTTTATTCTAAGTTGATCAAAACATTTAGGCTATTTCTTTAACATCCTGACTCTCTGTGTTATTAGGAGGATGCCTGGATCCCAATGTTAGGAACAACTTCCTTGTTTGTCAGGAGGAGGGTGGGGAGCAGGGTGGGGAATTAAGTGCAGACAAGCAGAGAAGAAGAGGTAAGATTCATGTGATGAAATCTATCTTGTGTGGATTTCTTGGGCTATTGTTCAGTTGCTATGAAGTCTTAAAATTCATTTGACATCTTGAATTTTCTTATATTTTAGCAGTAGGCGGTTAGGATGATCTGCAGCCCCTGGTGTGGACGAATCTTGCCTCCCAATCAACTGCAGTCATCGTTGGAAGATGCGGTAAGATTTGAATTCTGCTGGCTGCAAACTTTCCCCATCTTTTACTTGTCAATTGATGTTGACCTGGTTTGGCCTTGACCTCTTGTCTTCCACTGACAGGATGCAGAAGAGAAGGACCCATCCCAAGGAGCAGAAGAGGACCCAGTTCATCAGCAGAGAGCCTGATAGAGAAGCTTTTTGATTTATCCCTCTGTCTCTCTTTCTGTCCCCTCCTTACTCTAACAGGACTAACCATCTCCCTTCCCCTCCTCTACTCTCACCTCTCTTATGCCCTTTCTCAAAGTAACAGACCCCTTTTGCTAACTTATTTTTCAAGTAATTTTGTAACTTTTGCTTATAGTTTTGTGAATTTTTGCAATTGTTTTGTGAATTTCTATTTTCATTTCTGTAATTGTTTTGATATTTTACTAATCTTTTGTCAGTTGTATATTTTCAGGGGTTCAGATGAGGGACGACGACAGAAGAGGACTTTGGCCGGCCAAAAGAAGAAGAGGACTGCATTGCCCAGCTATGAGCAGAAACCAACATTGGCCAGAGTGGTAAGAACATACTACATTTGTTGCAATTTTGATTCCCTGTTGTTTTTATTCTAAGTTGATCAAAACATTTAGGCTATTTCTTTAACATCCTGACTCTCTGTGTTATTAGGAGGATGCCTGGATCCCAATGTTAGGAACAACTTCCTTGTTTGTCAGGAGGAGGGTGGGGAGCAGGGTGGGGAATTAAGTGCAGAAAAGCAGAGAAGAAGAGGTAAGATTCATGTGATGAAATCTATCTTGTGTGGATTTCTTGGGCTATTGTTCAGTTGCTATGAAGTCTTAAAATTCATTTGACATCTTGAATTTTCTTATATTTTAGCAGTAGGCGGTTAGGATGATCTGCAGCCCCTGGTGTGGACGAATCTTGCCTCCCAATCAACTGCAGTCATCGTTGGAAGATGCGGTAAGATTTGAATTCTGCTCGCTGCAAACTTTCCCCATCTTTTACTTGTCAATTGATGTTGACCTGGTTTGGCCTTGACCTCTTGTCTTCCACTGACAGGATGCAGAAGAGAAGGACCCATCCCAAGGAGCAGAAGAGGACCCAGTTCATCAGCAGAGAGCCTGATAGAGAAGCTTTTTGATTTATCCCTCTGTCTCTCTTTCTGTCCCCTCCTTACTCTAACAGGACTAACCATCTCCCTTCCCCTCCTCTACTCTCACCTCTCTTATGCCCTTTCCCAAAGCAACAGACCCCTTTTGCTAACTTATTTTTCAAGTAATTTTGTAACTTTTGCTTATAGTTTTGTGAATTTTTGCAATTGTTTTGTGAATTTCTATTTTCATTTCTGTAATTGTTTTGATATTTTACTAATCTTTTGTCAGTTGTATATTTTCAGGGGTTCAGATGAGGGACGACGACAGAAGAGGACTTTGGCCGGCCAAAAGAAGAAGAGGACTGCATTGCCCAGCTATGAGCAGAAACCAACATTGGCCAGAGTGGTAAGAACATACTACATTTGTTGCAATTTTGATTCCCTGTTGTTTTTATTCTAAGTTGATCAAAACATTTAGGCTATTTCTTTAACATCCTGACTCTCTGTGTTATTAGGAGGATGCCTGGATCCCAATGTTAGGAACAACTTCCTTGTTTGTCAGGAGGAGGGTGGGGAGCAGGGTGGGGAATTAAGTGCAGACAAGCAGAGAAGAAAAGGTAAGATTCATGTGATGAAATCTATCTTGTGTGGATTTCTTGGGCTATTGTTCAGTTGCTATGAAGTCTTAAAATTCATTTGACATCTTGAATTTTCTTATATTTTAGCAGTAGGCGGTTAGGATGATCTGCAGCCCCTGGTGTGGACGAATCTTGCCTCCCAATCAACTGCAGTCATCGTTGGAAGATGCGGTAAGATTTGAATTCTGCTGGCTGCAAACTTTCCCCATCTTTTACTTGTCAATTGATGTTGACCTGGTTTGGCCTTGACCTCTTGTCTTCCACTGACAGGATGCAGAAGAGAAGGACCCATCCCAAGGAGCAGAAGAGGACCCAGTTCATCAGCAGAGAGCCTGATAGAGAAGCTTTTTGATTTATCCCTCTGTCTCTCTTTCTGTCCCCTCCTTACTCTAACAGGACTAACCATCTCCCTTCCCCTCCTCTACTCTCACCTCTCTTATGCCCTTTCCCAAAGTAACAGACCCCTTTTGCTAACTTATTTTTCAAGTAATTTTGTAACTTTTGCTTATAGTTTTGTGAATTTTTGCAATTGTTTTGTGAATTTCTATTTTCATTTCTGTAATTGTTTTGATATTTTACTAATCTTTTGTCAGTTGTATATTTTCAGGGGTTCAGATGAGGGACGACGACAGAAGAGGACTTTGGCCGGCCAAAAGAAGAAGAGGACTGCATTGCCCAGCTATGAGCAGAAACCAACATTGGCCAGAGTGGTAAGAACATACTACATTTGTTGCAATTTTGATTCCCTGTTGTTTTTATTCTAAGTTGATCAAAACATTTAGGCTATTTCTTTAACATCCTGACTCTCTGTGTTATTAGGAGGATGCCTGGATCCCAATGTTAGGAACAACTTCCTTGTTTGTCAGGAGGAGGGTGGGGAGCAGGGTGGGGAATTAAGTGCAGACAAGCAGAGAAGAAGAGGTAAGATTCATGTGATGAAATCTATCTTGTGTGGATTTCTTGGGCTATTGTTCAGTTGCTATGAAGTCTTAAAATTCATTTGACATCTTGAATTTTCTTATATTTTAGCAGTAGGCGGTTAGGATGATCTGCAGCCCCTGGTGTGGACGAATCTTGCCTCCCAATCAACTGCAGTCATCGTTGGAAGATGCGGTAAGATTTGAATTCTGCTCGCTGCAAACTTTCCCCATCTTTTACTTGTCAATTGATGTTGACCTGGTTTGGCCTTGACCTCTTGTCTTCCACTGACAGGATGCAGAAGAGAAGGACCCATCCCAAGGAGCAGAAGAGGACCCAGTTCATCAGCAGAGAGCCTGATAGAGAAGCTTTTTGATTTATCCCTCTGTCTCTCTTTCTGTCCCCTCCTTACTCTAACAGGACTAACCATCTCCCTTCCCCTCCTCTACTCTCACCTCTCTTATGCCCTTTCCCAAAGTAACAGGCCCCTTTTGCTAACTTATTTTTCAAGTAATTTTGTAACTTTTGCTTATAGTTTTGTGAATTTTTGCAATTGTTTTGTGAATTTCTATTTTCATTTCTGTAATTGTTTTGATATTTTACTAATCTTTTGTCAGTTGTATATTTTCAGGGGTTCAGATGAGGGACGACGACAGAAGAGGACTTTGGCCGGCCAAAAGAAGAAGAGGACTGCATTGCCCAGCTATGAGCAGAAACCAACATTGGCCAGAGTGGTAAGAACATACTACATTTGTTGCAATTTTGATTCCCTGTTGTTTTTATTCTAAGTTGATCAAAACATTTAGGCTATTTCTTTAACATCCTGACTCTCTGTGTTATTAGGAGGATGCCTGGATCCCAATGTTAGGAACAACTTCCTTGTTTGTCAGGAGGAGGGTGGGGAGCAGGGTGGGGAATTAAGTGCAGACAAGCAGAGAAGAAGAGGTAAGATTCATGTGATGAAATCTATCTTGTGTGGATTTCTTGGGCTATTGTTCAGTTGCTATGAAGACTTAAAATTCATTTGACATCTTGAATTTTCTTATATTTTAGCAGTAGGCGGTTAGGATGATCTGCAGCCCCTGGTGTGGACGAATCTTGCCTCCCAATCAACTGCAGTCATCGTTGGAAGATGCGGTAAGATTAATTCTGCTCGCTGCAAACTTTCTCCATCTTTTACTTGTCAATTGATGTTGACCTGGTTTGGCCTTGACCTCTTGTCTTCCACTGACAGGATGCAGAAGAGAAGGACCCATCCCAAGGAGCAGAAGAGGACCCAGTTCATCAGCAGAGAGCCTGATAGAGAAGCTTTTTGATTTGTCCCTCTGTCTCTCTTTCTGTCCCCTCCTTACTCTAACAGGACTAACCATCTCCCTTCCCCTCCTCTACTCTCACCTCTCTTATGCCCTTTCCCAAAGTAACAGACCCCTTTTGCTAACTTATTTTTCAAGTAATTTTGTAACTTTTGCTTATAGTTTTGTGAATTTTTGCAATTGTTTTGTGAATTTCTATTTTCATTTCTGTAATTGTTTTGATATTTTACTAATCTTTTGTCAGTTGTATATTTTCAGGGGTTCAGATGAGGGACGACGACAGAAGAGGACTTTGGCCGGCCAAAAGAAGAAGAGGACTGCATTGCCCAGCTATGAGCAGAAACCAACATTGGCCAGAGTGGTAAGAACATACTACATTTGTTGCAATTTTGATTCCCTGTTGTTTTTATTCTAAGTTGATCAAAACATTTAGGCTATTTCTTTAACATCCTGACTCTCTGTGTTATTAGGAGGATGCCTGGATCCCAATGTTAGGAACAACTTCCTTGTTTGTCAGGAGGAGGGTGGGGAGCAGGGTGGGGAATTAAGTGCAGACAAGCAGAGAAGAAGAGGTAAGATTCATGTGATGAAATCTATCTTGTGTGGATTTCTTGGGCTATTGTTCAGTTGCTATGAAGTCTTAAAATTCATTTGACATCTTGAATTTTGTTTTATTTTAGCAGTAGGCGGTTAGGATGATCTGCAGCCCCTGGTGTGGACGAATCTTGCCTCCCAATCAACTGCAGTCATCGTTGGAAGATGCGGTAAGATTTGAATTCTGCTCGCTGCAAACTTTCCCCATCTTTTACTTGTCAATTGATGTTGACCTGGTTTGGCCTTGACCTCTTGTCTTCCACTGACAGGATGCAGAAGAGAAGGACCCATCCCAAGGAGCAGAAGAGGACCCAGTTCATCAGCAGAGAGCCTGATAGAGAAGCTTTTTGATTTATCCCTCTGTCTCTCTTTCTGTCCCCTCCTTACTCTAACAGGACTAACCATCTCCCTTCCCCTCCTCTACTCTCACCTCTCTTATGCCCTTTCTCAAAGTAACAGACCCCTTTTGCTAACTTATTTTTCAAGTAATTTTGTAACTTTTGCTTATAGTTTTGTGAATTTTTGCAATTGTTTTGTGAATTTCTATTTTCATTTCTGTAATTGTTTTGATATTTTACTAATCTTTTGTCAGTTGTATATTTTCAGGGGTTCAGATGAGGGACGACGACAGAAGAGGACTTTGGCCGGCCAAAAGAAGAAGAGGACTGCATTGCCCAGCTATGAGCAGAAACCAACATTGGCCAGAGTGGTAAGAACATACTACATTTGTTGCAATTTTGATTCCCTGTTGTTTTTATTCTAAGTTGATCAAAACATTTAGGCTATTTCTTTAACATCCTGACTCTCTGTGTTATTAGGAGGATGCCTGGATCCCAATGTTAGGAACAACTTCCTTGTTTGTCAGGAGGAGGGTGGGGAGCAGGGTGGGGAATTAAGTGCAGAAAAGCAGAGAAGAAGAGGTAAGATTCATGTGATGAAATCTATCTTGTGTGGATTTCTTGGGCTATTGTTCAGTTGCTATGAAGTCTTAAAATTCATTTGACATCTTGAATTTTGTTTTATTTTAGCAGTAGGCGGTTAGGATGATCTGCAGCCCCTGGTGTGGACGAATCTTGCCTCCCAATCAACTGCAGTCATCGTTGGAAGATGCGGTAAGATTTGAATTCTGCTCGCTGCAAACTTTCCCCATCTTTTACTTGTCAATTGATGTTGACCTGGTTTGGCCTTGACCTCTTGTCTTCCACTGACAGGATGCAGAAGAGAAGGACCCATCCCAAGGAGCAGAAGAGGACCCAGTTCATCAGCAGAGAGCCTGATAGAGAAGCTTTTTGATTTATCCCTCTGTCTCTCTGTCCCCTCCTTACTCTAACAGGACTAACCATCTCCCTTCCCCTCCCCTACTCTCACCTTTCTTATGCCCTTTCCCAAAGTAACAGACCCCTTTTGCTAACTTATTTTTCAAGTAATTTTGTAACTTTTGCTTATAGTTTTGTGAATTTTTGCAATTGTTTTGTGAATTTCTATTTTCATTTCTGTAATTGTTTTGATATTTTACTAATCTTTTGTCAGTTGTATATTTTCAGGGGTTCAGATGAGGGACGACGACAGAAGAGGACTTTGGCCGGCCAAAAGAAGAAGAGGACTGCATTGCCCAGCTATGAGCAGAAACCAACATTGGCCAGAGTGGTAAGAACATACTACATTTGTTGCAATTTTGATTCCCTGTTGTTTTTATTCTAAGTTGATCAAAACATTTAGGCTATTTCTTTAACATCCTGACTCTCTGTGTTAATAGGAGGATGCCTGGATCCCAATGTTAGGAACAACTTCCTTGTTTGTCAGGAGGAGGGTGGGGAGCAGGGTGGGGAATTAAGTGCAGACAAGCAGAGAAGAAGAGGTAAGATTCATGTGATGAAATCTATCTTGTGTGGATTTCTTGGGCTATTGTTCAGTTGCTATGAAGTCTTAAAATTCATTTGACATCTTGAATTTTGTTTTATTTTAGCAGTAGGCGGTTAGGATGATCTGCAGCCCCTGGTGTGGACGAATCTTGCCTCCCAATCAACTGCAGTCATCGTTGGAAGATGCGGTAAGATTTGAATTCTGCTCGCTGCAAACTTTCCCCACCTTTTACTTGTCAATTGATGTTGACCTGGTTTGGCCTTGACCTCTTGTCTTCCACTGACAGGATGCAGAAGAGAAGGACCCATCCCAAGGAGCAGAAGAGGACCCAGTTCATCAGCAGAGAGCCTGATAGAGAAGCTTTTTGATTTATCCCTCTGTCTCTCTTTCTGTCCCCTCCTTACTCTAACAGGACTAACCATCTCCCTTCCCCTCCTCTACTCTCACCTCTCTTATGCCCTTTCCCAAAGTAACAGACCCCTTTTGCTAACTTATTTTTCAAGTAATTTTGTAACTTTTGCTTATAGTTTTGTGAATTTTTGCAATTGTTTTGTGAATTTCTATTTTCATTTCTGTAATTGTTTTGATATTTTACTAATCTTTTGTCAGTTGTATATTTTCAGGGTTCAGATGAGGGACGACGACAGAAGAGGACTTTGGCCGGCCAAAAGAAGAAGAGGACTGCATTGCCCAGCTATGAGCAGAAACCAACATTGGCCAGAGTGGTAAGAACATACTACATTTGTTGCAATTTTGATTCCCTGTTGTTTTTATTCTAAGTTGATCAAAACATTTAGGCTATTTCTTTAACATCCTGACTCTCTGTGTTAATAGGAGGATGCCTGGATCCCAATGTTAGGAACAACTTCCTTGTTTGTCAGGAGGAGGGTGGGGAGCAGGGTGGGGAATTAAGTGCAGACAAGCAGAGAAGAAGAGGTAAGATTCATGTGATGAAATCTATCTTGTGTGGATTTCTTGGGCTATTGTTCAGTTGCTATGAAGTCTTAAAATTCATTTGACATCTTGAATTTTGTTTTATTTTAGCAGTAGGCGGTTAGGATGATCTGCAGCCCCTGGTGTGGACGAATCTTGCCTCCCAATCAACTGCAGTCATCGTTGGAAGATGCGGTAAGATTTGAATTCTGCTCGCTGCAAACTTTCCCCATCTTTTACTTGTCAATTGATGTTGAGCTGGTTTGGCCTTGACCTCTTGTCTTCCACTGACAGGATGCAGAAGAGAAGGACCCATCCCAAGGAGCAGAAGAGGACCCAGTTCATCAGCAGAGAGCCTGATAGAGAAGCTTTTTGATTTATCCCTCTGTCTCTCTTTCTGTCCCCTCCTTACTCTAACAGGACTAACCATCTCCCTTCCCCTCCTCTACTCTCACCTCTCTTATGCCCTTTCCCAAAGTAACAGACCCCTTTTGCTAACTTATTTTTCAAGTAATTTTGTAACTTTTGCTTATAGTTTTGTGAATTTTTGCAATTGTTTTGTGAATTTCTATTTTCATTTCTGTAATTGTTTTGATATTTTACTAATCTTTTGTCAGTTGTATATTTTCAGGGTTCAGATGAGGGACGACGACAGAAGAGGACTTTGGCCGGCCAAAAGAAGAAGAGGACTGCATTGCCCAGCTATGAGCAGAAACCAACATTGGCCAGAGTGGTAAGAACATACTACATTTGTTGCAATTTTGATTCCCTGTTGTTTTTATTCTAAGTTGATCAAAACATTTAGGCTATTTCTTTAACATCCTGACTCTCTGTGTTAATAGGAGGATGCCTGGATCCCAATGTTAGGAACAACTTCCTTGTTTGTCAGGAGGAGGGTGGGGAGCAGGGTGGGGAATTAAGTGCAGACAAGCAGAGAAGAAGAGGTAAGATTCATGTGATGAAATCTATCTTGTGTGGATTTCTTGGGCTATTGTTCAGTTGCTATGAAGTCTTAAAATTCATTTGACATCTTGAATTTTGTTTTATTTTAGCAGTAGGCGGTTAGGATGATCTGCAGCCCCTGGTGTGGACGAATCTTGCCTCCCAATCAACTGCAGTCATCGTTGGAAGATGCGGTAAGATTTGAATTCTGCTCGCTGCAAACTTTCCCCATCTTTTACTTGTCAATTGATGTTGACCTGGTTTGGCCTTGACCTCTTGTCTTCCACTGACAGGATGCAGAAGAGAAGGACCCATCCCAAGGAGCAGAAGAGGACCCAGTTCATCAGCAGAGAGCCTGATAGAGAAGCTTTTTGATTTATCCCTCTGTCTCTCTTTCTGTCCCCTCCTTACTCTAACAGGACTAACCATCTCCCTTCCCCTCCTCTACTCTCACCTTTCTTATGCCCTTTCCCAAAGTAACAGACCCCTTTTGCTAACTTATTTTTCAAGTAATTTTGTAACTTTTGCTTATAGTTTTGTGAATTTTTGCAATTGTTTTGTGAATTTCTATTTTCATTTCTGTAATTGTTTTGATATTTTACTAATCTTTTGTCAGTTGTATATTTTCGGGGTTCAGATGAGGGACGACGACAGAAGAGGACTTTGGCCGGCCAAAAGAAGAAGAGGACTGCATTGCCCAGCTATGAGCAGAAACCAACATTGGCCAGAGTGGTAAGAACATACTACATTTGTTGCAATTTTGATTCCCTGTTGTTTTTATTCTAAGTTGATCAAAACATTTAGGCTATTTCTTTAACATCCTGACTCTCTGTGTTAATAGGAGGATGCCTGGATCCCAATGTTAGGAACAACTTCCTTGTTTGTCAGGAGGAGGGTGGGGAGCAGGGTGGGGAATTAAGTGCAGACAAGCAGAGAAGAAGAGGTAAGATTCATGTGATGAAATCTATCTTGTGTGGATTTCTTGGGCTATTGTTCAGTTGCTATGAAGTCTTAAAATTCATTTGACATCTTGAATTTTGTTTTATTTTAGCAGTAGGCGGTTAGGATGATCTGCAGCCCCTGGTGTGGACGAATCTTGCCTCCCAATCAACTGCAGTCATCGTTGGAAGATGCGGTAAGATTTGAATTCTGCTCGCTGCAAACTTTCCCCATCTTTTACTTGTCAATTGATGTTGACCTGGTTTGGCCTTGACCTCTTGTCTTCCACTGACAGGATGCAGAAGAGAAGGACCCATCCCAAGGAGCAGAAGAGGACCCAGTTCATCAGCAGAGAGCCTGATAGAGAAGCTTTTTGATTTATCCCTCTGTCTCTCTTTCTGTCCCCTCCTTACTCTAACAGGACTAACCATCTCCCTTCCCCTCCTCTACTCTCACCTCTCTTATGCCCTTTCCCAAAGTAACAGACCCCTTTTGCTAACTTATTTTTCAAGTAATTTTGTAACTTTTGCTTATAGTTTTGTGAATTTTTGCAATTGTTTTGTGAATTTCTATTTTCATTTCTGTAATTGTTTTGATATTTTACTAATCTTTTGTCAGTTGTATATTTTCAGGGTTCAGATGAGGGACGACGACAGAAGAGGACTTTGGCCGGCCAAAAGAAGAAGAGGACTGCATTGCCCAGCTATGAGCAGAAACCAACATTGGCCAGAGTGGTAAGAACATACTACATTTGTTGCAATTTTGATTCCCTGTTGTTTTTATTCTAAGTTGATCAAAACATTTAGGCTATTTCTTTAACATCCTGACTCTCTGTGTTAATAGGAGGATGCCTGGATCCCAATGTTAGGAACAACTTCCTTGTTTGTCAGGAGGAGGGTGGGGAGCAGGGTGGGGAATTAAGTGCAGACAAGCAGAGAAGAAGAGGTAAGATTCATGTGATGAAATCTATCTTGTGTGGATTTCTTGGGCTATTGTTCAGTTGCTATGAAGTCTTAAAATTCATTTGACATCTTGAATTTTGTTTTATTTTAGCAGTAGGCGGTTAGGATGATCTGCAGCCCCTGGTGTGGACGAATCTTGCCTCCCAATCAACTGCAGTCATCGTTGGAAGATGCGGTAAGATTTGAATTCTGCTCGCTGCAAACTTTCCCCATCTTTTACTTGTCAATTGATGTTGACCTGGTTTGGCCTTGACCTCTTGTCTTCCACTGACAGGATGCAGAAGAGAAGGACCCATCCCAAGGAGCAGAAGAGGACCCAGTTCATCAGCAGAGAGCCTGATAGAGAAGCTTTTTGATTTATCCCTCTGTCTCTCTTTCTGTCCCCTCCTTACTCTAACAGGACTAACCATCTCCCTTCCCCTCCTCTACTCTCACCTCTCTTATGCCCTTTCCCAAAGTAACAGGCCCCTTTTGCTAACTTATTTTTCAAGTAATTTTGTAACTTTTGCTTATAGTTTTGTGAATTTTTGCAATTGTTTTGTGAATTTCTATTTTCATTTCTGTAATTGTTTTGATATTTTACTAATCTTTTGTCAGTTGTATATTTTCAGGGTTCAGATGAGGGACGACGACAGAAGAGGACTTTGGCCGGCCAAAAGAAGAAGAGGACTGCATTGCCCAGCTATGAGCAGAAACCAACATTGGCCAGAGTGGTAAGAACATACTACATTTGTTGCAATTTTGATTCCCTGTTGTTTTTATTCTAAGTTGATCAAAACATTTAGGCTATTTCTTTAACATCCTGACTCTCTGTGTTAATAGGAGGATGCCTGGATCCCAATGTTAGGAACAACTTCCTTGTTTGTCAGGAGGAGGGTGGGGAGCAGGGTGGGGAATTAAGTGCAGACAAGCAGAGAAGAAGAGGTAAGATTCATGTGATGAAATCTATCTTGTGTGGATTTCTTGGGCTATTGTTCAGTTGCTATGAAGTCTTAAAATTCATTTGACATCTTGAATTTTGTTTTATTTTAGCAGTAGGCGGTTAGGATGATCTGCAGCCCCTGGTGTGGACGAATCTTGCCTCCCAATCAACTGCAGTCATCGTTGGAAGATGCGGTAAGATTTGAATTCTGCTCGCTGCAAACTTTCCCCATCTTTTACTTGTCAATTGATGTTGACCTGGTTTGGCCTTGACCTCTTGTCTTCCACTGACAGGATGCAGAAGAGAAGGACCCATCCCAAGGAGCAGAAGAGGACCCAGTTCATCAGCAGAGAGCCTGATAGAGAAGCTTTTTGATTTATCCCTCTGTCTCTCTTTCTGTCCCCTCCTTACTCTAACAGGACTAACCATCTCCCTTCCCCTCCTCTACTCTCACCTTTCTTATGCCCTTTCCCAAAGTAACAGACCCCTTTTGCTAACTTATTTTTCAAGTAATTTTGTAACTTTTGCTTATAGTTTTGTGAATTTTTGCAATTGTTTTGTGAATTTCTATTTTCATTTCTGTAATTGTTTTGATATTTTACTAATCTTTTGTCAGTTGTATATTTTCGGGGTTCAGATGAGGGACGACGACAGAAGAGGACTTTGGCCGGCCAAAAGAAGAAGAGGACTGCATTGCCCAGCTATGAGCAGAAACCAACATTGGCCAGAGTGGTAAGAACATACTACATTTGTTGCAATTTTGATTCCCTGTTGTTTTTATTCTAAGTTGATCAAAACATTTAGGCTATTTCTTTAACATCCTGACTCTCTGTGTTAATAGGAGGATGCCTGGATCCCAATGTTAGGAACAACTTCCTTGTTTGTCAGGAGGAGGGTGGGGAGCAGGGTGGGGAATTAAGTGCAGACAAGCAGAGAAGAAGAGGTAAGATTCATGTGATGAAATCTATCTTGTGTGGATTTCTTGGGCTATTGTTCAGTTGCTATGAAGTCTTAAAATTCATTTGACATCTTGAATTTTGTTTTATTTTAGCAGTAGGCGGTTAGGATGATCTGCAGCCCCTGGTGTGGACGAATCTTGCCTCCCAATCAACTGCAGTCATCGTTGGAAGATGCGGTAAGATTTGAATTCTGCTCGCTGCAAACTTTCCCCATCTTTTACTTGTCAATTGATGTTGACCTGGTTTGGCCTTGACCTCTTGTCTTCCACTGACAGGATGCAGAAGAGAAGGACCCATCCCAAGGAGCAGAAGAGGACCCAGTTCATCAGCAGAGAGCCTGATAGAGAAGCTTTTTGATTTATCCCTCTGTCTCTCTTTCTGTCCCCTCCTTACTCTAACAGGACTAACCATCTCCCTTCCCCTCCTCTACTCTCACCTCTCTTATGCCCTTTCCCAAAGTAACAGACCCCTTTTGCTAACTTATTTTTCAAGTAATTTTGTAACTTTTGCTTATAGTTTTGTGAATTTTTGCAATTGTTTTGTGAATTTCTATTTTCATTTCTGTAATTGTTTTGATATTTTACTAATCTTTTGTCAGTTGTATATTTTCAGGGTTCAGATGAGGGACGACGACAGAAGAGGACTTTGGCCGGCCAAAAGAAGAAGAGGACTGCATTGCCCAGCTATGAGCAGAAACCAACATTGGCCAGAGTGGTAAGAACATACTACATTTGTTGCAATTTTGATTCCCTGTTGTTTTTATTCTAAGTTGATCAAAACATTTAGGCTATTTCTTTAACATCCTGACTCTCTGTGTTAATAGGAGGATGCCTGGATCCCAATGTTAGGAACAACTTCCTTGTTTGTCAGGAGGAGGGTGGGGAGCAGGGTGGGGAATTAAGTGCAGACAAGCAGAGAAGAAGAGGTAAGATTCATGTGATGAAATCTATCTTGTGTGGATTTCTTGGGCTATTGTTCAGTTGCTATGAAGTCTTAAAATTCATTTGACATCTTGAATTTTGTTTTATTTTAGCAGTAGGCGGTTAGGATGATCTGCAGCCCCTGGTGTGGACGAATCTTGCCTCCCAATCAACTGCAGTCATCGTTGGAAGATGCGGTAAGATTTGAATTCTGCTCGCTGCAAACTTTCCCCATCTTTTACTTGTCAATTGATGTTGACCTGGTTTGGCCTTGACCTCTTGTCTTCCACTGACAGGATGCAGAAGAGAAGGACCCATCCCAAGGAGCAGAAGAGGACCCAGTTCATCAGCAGAGAGCCTGATAGAGAAGCTTTTTGATTTATCCCTCTGTCTCTCTTTCTGTCCCCTCCTTACTCTAACAGGACTAACCATCTCCCTTCCCCTCCTCTACTCTCACCTCTCTTATGCCCTTTCCCAAAGTAACAGGCCCCTTTTGCTAACTTATTTTTCAAGTAATTTTGTAACTTTTGCTTATAGTTTTGTGAATTTTTGCAATTGTTTTGTGAATTTCTATTTTCATTTCTGTAATTGTT
Source organism: Saccostrea echinata (assembly GCF_033153115.1). Lineage (NCBI taxonomy): Eukaryota > Metazoa > Mollusca > Bivalvia > Ostreida > Ostreidae > Saccostrea > Saccostrea echinata. The sequence goes on from NW_026889774.1 coordinate 24,212,777, forward strand.
TTGATATTTTACTAATCTTTTGTCAGTTGTATATTTTCGGGGTTCAGATGAGGGACGACGACAGAAGAGGACTTTGGCCGGCCAAAAGAAGAAGAGGACTGCATTGCCCAGCTATGAGCAGAAACCAACATTGGCCAGAGTGGTAAGAACATACTACATTTGTTGCAATTTTGATTCCCTGTTGTTTTTATTCTAAGTTGATCAAAACATTTAGGCTATTTCTTTAACATCCTGACTCTCTGTGTTAATAGGAGGATGCCTGGATCCCAATGTTAGGAACAACTTCCTTGTTTGTCAGGAGGAGGGTGGGGAGCAGGGTGGGGAATTAAGTGCAGACAAGCAGAGAAGAAGAGGTAAGATTCATGTGATGAAATCTATCTTGTGTGGATTTCTTGGGCTATTGTTCAGTTGCTATGAAGTCTTAAAATTCATTTGACATCTTGAATTTTCTTATATTTTAGCAGTAGGCGGTTAGGATGATCTGCAGCCCCTGGTGTGGACGAATCTTGCCTCCCAATCAACTGCAGTCATCGTTGGAAGATGCGGTAAGATTTGAATTCTGCTCGCTGCAAACTTTCCCCATCTTTTACTTGTCAATTGATGTTGACCTGGTTTGGCCTTGACCTCTTGTCTTCCACTGACAGGATGCAGAAGAGAAGGACCCATCCCAAGGAGCAGAAGAGGACCCAGTTCATCAGCAGAGAGCCTGATAGAGAAGCTTTTTGATTTATCCCTCTGTCTCTCTTTCTGTCCCCTCCTTACTCTAACAGGACTAACCATCTCCCTTCCCCTCCTCTACTCTCACCTCTCTTATGCCCTTTCCCAAAGTAACAGACCCCTTTTGCTAACTTATTTTTCAAGTAATTTTGTAACTTTTGCTTATAGTTTTGTGAATTTTTGCAATTGTTTTGTGAATTTCTATTTTCATTTCTGTAATTGTTTTGATATTTTACTAATCTTTTGTCAGTTGTATATTTTCAGGGTTCAGATGAGGGACGACGACAGAAGAGGACTTTGGCCGGCCAAAAGAAGAAGAGGACTGCATTGCCCAGCTATGAGCAGAAACCAACATTGGCCAGAGTGGTAAGAACATACTACATTTGTTGCAATTTTGATTCCCTGTTGTTTTTATTCTAAGTTGATCAAAACATTTAGGCTATTTCTTTAACATCCTGACTCTCTGTGTTAATAGGAGGATGCCTGGATCCCAATGTTAGGAACAACTTCCTTGTTTGTCAGGAGGAGGGTGGGGAGCAGGGTGGGGAATTAAGTGCAGACAAGCAGAGAAGAAGAGGTAAGATTCATGTGATGAAATCTATCTTGTGTGGATTTCTTGGGCTATTGTTCAGTTGCTATGAAGTCTTAAAATTCATTTGACATCTTGAATTTTCTTATATTTTAGCAGTAGGCGGTTAGGATGATCTGCAGCCCCTGGTGTGGACGAATCTTGCCTCCCAATCAACTGCAGTCATCGTTGGAAGATGCGGTAAGATTTGAATTCTGCTCGCTGCAAACTTTCCCCATCTTTTACTTGTCAATTGATGTTGACCTGGTTTGGCCTTGACCTCTTGTCTTCCACTGACAGGATGCAGAAGAGAAGGACCCATCCCAAGGAGCAGAAGAGGACCCAGTTCATCAGCAGAGAGCCTGATAGAGAAGCTTTTTTATTTATCCCTCTGTCTCTCTTTCTGTCCCCTCCTTACTCTAACAGGACTAACCATCTCCCTTCCCCTCCTCTACTCTCACCTCTCTTATGCCCTTTCCCAAAGTAACAGGCCCCTTTTGCTAACTTATTTTTCAAGTAATTTTGTAACTTTTGCTTATAGTTTTGTGAATTTTTGCAATTGTTTTGTGAATTTCTATTTTCATTTCTGTAATTGTTTTGATATTTTACTAATCTTTTGTCAGTTGTATATTTTCAGGGTTCAGATGAGGGACGACGACAGAAGAGGACTTTGGCCGGCCAAAAGAAGAAGAGGACTGCATTGCCCAGCTATGAGCAGAAACCAACATTGGCCAGAGTGGTAAGAACATACTACATTTGTTGCAATTTTGATTCCCTATTGTTTTTATTCTAAGTTGATCAAAACATTTAGGCTATTTCTTTAACATCCTGACTCTCTGTGTTAATAGGAGGATGCCTGGATCCCAATGTTAGGAACAACTTCCTTGTTTGTCAGGAGGAGGGTGGGGAGCAGGGTGGGGAATTAAGTGCAGACAAGCAGAGAAGAAGAGGTAAGATTCATGTGATGAAATCTATCTTGTGTGGATTTCTTGGGCTATTGTTCAGTTGCTATGAAGTCTTAAAATTCATTTGACATCTTGAATTTTGTTTTATTTTAGCAGTAGGCGGTTAGGATGATCTGCAGCCCCTGGTGTGGACGAATCTTGCCTCCCAATCAACTGCAGTCATCGTTGGAAGATGCGGTAAGATTAATTCTGCTCGCTGCAAACTTTCCCCATCTTTTACTTGTCAATTGATGTTGACCTGGTTTGGCCTTGACCTCTTGTCTTCCACTGACAGGATGCAGAAGAGAAGGACCCATCCCAAGGAGCAGAAGAGGACCCAGTTCATCAGCAGAGAGCCTGATAGAGAAGCTTTTTGATTTATCCCTCTGTCTCTCTTTCTGTCCCCTCCTTACTCTAACAGGACTAACCATCTCCCTTCCCCTCCCCTACTCTCACCTTTCTTATGCCCTTTCCCAAAGTAACAGACCCCTTTTGCTAACTTATTTTTCAAGTAATTTTGTAACTTTTGCTTATAGTTTTGTGAATTTTTGCAATTGTTTTGTGAATTTCTATTTTCATTTCTGTAATTGTTTTGATATTTTACTAATCTTTTGTCAGTTGTATATTTTCAGGGGTTCAGATGAGGGACGACGACAGAAGAGGACTTTGGCCGGCCAAAAGAAGAAGAGGACTGCATTGCCCAGCTATGAGCAGAAACCAACATTGGCCAGAGTGGTAAGAACATACTACATTTGTTGCAATTTTGATTCCCTGTTGTTTTTATTCTAAGTTGATCAAAACATTTAGGCTATTTCTTTAACATCCTGACTCTCTGTGTTAATAGGAGGATGCCTGGATCCCAATGTTAGGAACAACTTCCTTGTTTGTCAGGAGGAGGGTGGGGAGCAGGGTGGGGAATTAAGTGCAGACAAGCAGAGAAGAAGAGGTAAGATTCATGTGATGAAATCTATCTTGTGTGGATTTCTTGGGCTATTGTTCAGTTGCTATGAAGTCTTAAAATTCATTTGACATCTTGAATTTTGTTTTATTTTAGCAGTAGGCGGTTAGGATGATCTGCAGCCCCTGGTGTGGACGAATCTTGCCTCCCAATCAACTGCAGTCATCGTTGGAAGATGCGGTAAGATTTGAATTCTGCTCGCTGCAAACTTTCCCCATCTTTTACTTGTCAATTGATGTTGACCTGGTTTGGCCTTGACCTCTTGTCTTCCACTGACAGGATGCAGAAGAGAAGGACCCATCCCAAGGAGCAGAAGAGGACCCAGTTCATCAGCAGAGAGCCTGATAGAGAAGCTTTTTGATTTATCCCTCTGTCTCTCTTTCTGTCCCCTCCTTACTCTAACAGGACTAACCATCTCCCTTCCCCTCCTCTACTCTCACCTCTCTTATGCCCTTTCCCAAAGTAACAGACCCCTTTTGCTAACTTATTTTTCAAGTAATTTTGTAACTTTTGCTTATAGTTTTGTGAATTTTTGCAATTGTTTTGTGAATTTCTATTTTCATTTCTGTAATTGTTTTGATATTTTACTAATCTTTTGTCAGTTGTATATTTTCAGGGTTCAGATGAGGGACGACGACAGAAGAGGACTTTGGCCGGCCAAAAGAAGAAGAGGACTGCATTGCCCAGCTATGAGCAGAAACCAACATTGGCCAGAGTGGTAAGAACATACTACATTTGTTGCAATTTTGATTCCCTGTTGTTTTTATTCTAAGTTGATCAAAACATTTAGGCTATTTCTTTAACATCCTGACTCTCTGTGTTAATAGGAGGATGCCTGGATCCCAATGTTAGGAACAACTTCCTTGTTTGTCAGGAGGAGGGTGGGGAGCAGGGTGGGGAATTAAGTGCAGACAAGCAGAGAAGAAGAGGTAAGATTCATGTGATGAAATCTATCTTGTGTGGATTTCTTGGGCTATTGTTCAGTTGCTATGAAGTCTTAAAATTCATTTGACATCTTGAATTTTGTTTTATTTTAGCAGTAGGCGGTTAGGATGATCTGCAGCCCCTGGTGTGGACGAATCTTGCCTCCCAATCAACTGCAGTCATCGTTGGAAGATGCGGTAAGATTTGAATTCTGCTCGCTGCAAACTTTCCCCATCTTTTACTTGTCAATTGATGTTGACCTGGTTTGGCCTTGACCTCTTGTCTTCCACTGACAGGATGCAGAAGAGAAGGACCCATCCCAAGGAGCAGAAGAGGACCCAGTTCATCAGCAGAGAGCCTGATAGAGAAGCTTTTTGATTTATCCCTCTGTCTCTCTTTCTGTCCCCTCCTTACTCTAACAGGACTAACCATCTCCCTTCCCCTCCTCTACTCTCACCTCTCTTATGCCCTTTCCCAAAGTAACAGACCCCTTTTGCTAACTTATTTTTCAAGTAATTTTGTAACTTTTGCTTATAGTTTTGTGAATTTTTGCAATTGTTTTGTGAATTTCTATTTTCATTTCTGTAATTGTTTTGATATTTTACTAATCTTTTGTCAGTTGTATATTTTCAGGGTTCAGATGAGGGACGACGACAGAAGAGGACTTTGGCCGGCCAAAAGAAGAAGAGGACTGCATTGCCCAGCTATGAGCAGAAACCAACATTGGCCAGAGTGGTAAGAACATACTACATTTGTTGCAATTTTGATTCCCTGTTGTTTTTATTCTAAGTTGATCAAAACATTTAGGCTATTTCTTTAACATCCTGACTCTCTGTGTTAATAGGAGGATGCCTGGATCCCAATGTTAGGAACAACTTCCTTGTTTGTCAGGAGGAGGGTGGGGAGCAGGGTGGGGAATTAAGTGCAGACAAGCAGAGAAGAAGAGGTAAGATTCATGTGATGAAATCTATCTTGTGTGGATTTCTTGGGCTATTGTTCAGTTGCTATGAAGTCTTAAAATTCATTTGACATCTTGAATTTTGTTTTATTTTAGCAGTAGGCGGTTAGGATGATCTGCAGCCCCTGGTGTGGACGAATCTTGCCTCCCAATCAACTGCAGTCATCGTTGGAAGATGCGGTAAGATTAATTCTGCTCGCTGCAAACTTTCCCCATCTTTTACTTGTCAATTGATGTTGACCTGGTTTGGCCTTGACCTCTTGTCTTCCACTGACAGGATGCAGAAGAGAAGGACCCATCCCAAGGAGCAGAAGAGGACCCAGTTCATCAGCAGAGAGCCTGATAGAGAAGCTTTTTGATTTATCCCTCTGTCTCTCTTTCTGTCCCCTCCTTACTCTAACAGGACTAACCATCTCCCTTCCCCTCCTCTACTCTCACCTCTCTTATGCCCTTTCCCAAAGTAACAGACCCCTTTTGCTAACTTATTTTTCAAGTAATTTTGTAACTTTTGCTTATAGTTTTGTGAATTTTTGCAATTGTTTTGTGAATTTCTATTTTCATTTCTGTAATTGTTTTGATATTTTACTAATCTTTTGTCAGTTGTATATTTTCAGGGTTCAGATGAGGGACGACGACAGAAGAGGACTTTGGCCGGCCAAAAGAAGAAGAGGACTGCATTGCCCAGCTATGAGCAGAAACCAACATTGGCCAGAGTGGTAAGAACATACTACATTTGTTGCAATTTTGATTCCCTGTTGTTTTTATTCTAAGTTGATCAAAACATTTTGGCTATTTCTTTAACATCCTGACTCTCTGTGTTAATAGGAGGATGCCTGGATCCCAATGTTAGGAACAACTTCCTTGTTTGTCAGGAGGAGGGTGGGGAGCAGGGTGGGGAATTAAGTGCAGACAAGCAGAGAAGAAGAGGTTAGATTCATGTGATGAAATCTATCTTGTGTGGATTTCTTGGGCTATTGTTCAGTTGCTATGAAGTCTTAAAATTCATTTGACATCTTGAATTTTGTTTTATTTTAGCAGTAGGCGGTTAGGATGATCTGCAGCCCCTGGTGTGGACGAATCTTGCCTCCCAATCAACTGCAGTCATCGTTGGAAGATGCGGTAAGATTTGAATTCTGCTCGCTGCAAACTTTCCCCATCTTTTACTTGTCAATTGATGTTGACCTGGTTTGGCCTTGACCTCTTGTCTTCCACTGACAGGATGCAGAAGAGAAGGACCCATCCCAAGGAGCAGAAGAGGACCCAGTTCATCAGCAGAGAGCCTGATAGAGAAGCTTTTTGATTTATCCCTCTGTCTCTCTTTCTGTCCCCTCCTTACTCTAACAGGACTAACCATCTCCCTTCCCCTCCTCTACTCTCACCTCTCTTATGCCCTTTCCCAAAGTAACAGACCCCTTTTGCTAACTTATTTTTCAAGTAATTTTGTAACTTTTGCTTATAGTTTTGTGAATTTTTGCAATTGTTTTGTGAATTTCTATTTTCATTTCTGTAATTGTTTTGATATTTTACTAATCTTTTGTCAGTTGTATATTTTCAGGGTTCAGATGAGGGACGACGACAGAAGAGGACTTTGGCCGGCCAAAAGAAGAAGAGGACTGCATTGCCCAGCTATGAGCAGAAACCAACATTGGCCAGAGTGGTAAGAACATACTACATTTGTTGCAATTTTGATTCCCTGTTGTTTTTATTCTAAGTTGATCAAAACATTTAGGCTATTTCTTTAACATCCTGACTCTCTGTGTTAATAGGAGGATGCCTGGATCCCAATGTTAGGAACAACTTCCTTGTTTGTCAGGAGGAGGGTGGGGAGCAGGGTGGGGAATTAAGTGCAGACAAGCAGAGAAGAAGAGGTAAGAGTCATGTGATGAAATCTATCTTGTGTGGATTTCTTGGGCTATTGTTCAGTTGCTATGAAGTCTTAAAATTCATTTGACATCTTGAATTTTCTTATATTTTAGCAGTAGGCGGTTAGGATGATCTGCAGCCCCTGGTGTGGACGAATCTTGCCTCCCAATCAACTGCAGTCATCGTTGGAAGATGCGGTAAGATTTGAATTCTGCTCGCTGCAAACTTTCCCCATCTTTTACTTGTCAATTGATGTTGACCTGGTTTGGCCTTGACCTCTTGTCTTCCACTGACAGGATGCAGAAGAGAAGGACCCATCCCAAGGAGCAGAAGAGGACCCAGTTCATCAGCAGAGAGCCTGATAGAGAAGCTTTTTGATTTATCCCTCTGTCTCTCTTTCTGTCCCCTCCTTACTCTAACAGGACTAACCATCTCCCTTCCCCTCCTCTACTCTCACCTCTCTTATGCCCTTTCCCAAAGTAACAGACCCCTTTTGCTAACTTATTTTTCAAGTAATTTTGTAACTTTTGCTTATAGTTTTGTGAATTTTTGCAATTGTTTTGTGAATTTCTATTTTCATTTCTGTAATTGTTTTGATATTTTACTAATCTTTTGTCAGTTGTATATTTTCAGGGTTCAGATGAGGGACGACGACAGAAGAGGACTTTGGCCGGCCAAAAGAAGAAGAGGACTGCATTGCCCAGCTATGAGCAGAAACCAACATTGGCCAGAGTGGTAAGAACATACTACATTTGTTGCAATTTTGATTCCCTGTTGTTTTTATTCTAAGTTGATCAAAACATTTAGGCTATTTCTTTAACATCCTGACTCTCTGTGTTAATAGGAGGATGCCTGGATCCCAATGTTAGGAACAACTTCCTTGTTTGTCAGGAGGAGGGTGGGGAGCAGGGTGGGGAATTAAGTGCAGACAAGCAGAGAAGAAGAGGTAAGATTCATGTGATGAAATCTATCTTGTGTGGATTTCTTGGGCTATTGTTCAGTTGCTATGAAGTCTTAAAATTCATTTGACATCTTGAATTTTCTTATATTTTAGCAGTAGGCGGTTAGGATGATCTGCAGCCCCTGGTGTGGACGAATCTTGCCTCCCAATCAACTGCAGTCATCGTTGGAAGATGCGGTAAGATTAATTCTGCTCGCTGCAAACTTTCCCCATCTTTTACTTGTCAATTGATGTTGACCTGGTTTGGCCTTGACCTCTTGTCTTCCACTGACAGGATGCAGAAGAGAAGGACCCATCCCAAGGAGCAGAAGAGGACCCAGTTCATCAGCAGAGAGCCTGATAGAGAAGCTTTTTGATTTATCCCTCTGTCTCTCTTTCTGTCCCCTCCTTACTCTAACAGGACTAACCATCTCCCTTCCCCTCCTCTACTCTCACCTCTCTTATGCCCTTTCCCAAAGCAACAGACCCCTTTTGCTAACTTATTTTTCAAGTAATTTTGTAACTTTTGCTTATAGTTTTGTGAATTTTTTCAATTGTTTTGTGAATTTCTATTTTCATTTCTGTAATTGTTTTGATATTTTACTAATCTTTTGTCAGTTGTATATTTTCAGGGTTCAGATGAGGGACGACGACAGAAGAGGACTTTGGCCGGCCAAAAGAAGAAGAGGACTGCATTGCCCAGCTATGAGCAGAAACCAACATTGGCCAGAGTGGTAAGAACATACTACATTTGTTGCAATTTTGATTCCCTGTTGTTTTTATTCTAAGTTGATCAAAACATTTAGGCTATTTCTTTAACATCCTGACTCTCTGTGTTAATAGGAGGATGCCTGGATCCCAATGTTAGGAACAACTTCCTTGTTTGTCAGGAGGAGGGTGGGGAGCAGGGTGGGGAATTAAGTGCAGACAAGCAGAGAAGAAGAGGTAAGATTCATGTGATGAAATCTATCTTGTGTGGATTTCTTGGGCTATTGTTCAGTTGCTATGAAGTCTTAAAATTCATTTGACATCTTGAATTTTGTTTTATTTTAGCAGTAGGCGGTTAGGATGATCTGCAGCCCCTGGTGTGGACGAATCTTGCCTCCCAATCAACTGCAGTCATCGTTGGAAGATGCGGTAAGATTAATTCTGCTCGCTGCAAACTTTCCCCATCTTTTACTTGTCAATTGATGTTGACCTGGTTTGGCCTTGACCTCTTGTCTTCCACTGACAGGATGCAGAAGAGAAGGACCCATCCCAAGGAGCAGAAGAGGACCCAGTTCATCAGCAGAGAGCCTGATAGAGAAGCTTTTTGATTTATCCCTCTGTCTCTCTTTCTGTCCCCTCCTTACTCTAACAGGACTAACCATCTCCCTTCCCCTCCTCTACTCTCACCTCTCTTATGCCCTTTCCCAAAGTAACAGACCCCTTTTGCTAACTTATTTTTCAAGTAATTTTGTAACTTTTGCTTATAGTTTTGTGAATTTTTTCAATTGTTTTGTGAATTTCTATTTTCATTTCTGTAATTGTTTTGATATTTTACTAATCTTTTGTCAGTTGTATATTTTCAGGGTTCAGATGAGGGACGACGACAGAAGAGGACTTTGGCCGGCCAAAAGAAGAAGAGGACTGCATTGCCCAGCTATGAGCAGAAACCAACATTGGCCAGAGTGGTAAGAACATACTACATTTGTTGCAATTTTGATTCCCTGTTGTTTTTATTCTAAGTTGATCAAAACATTTAGGCTATTTCTTTAACATCCTGACTCTCTGTGTTAATAGGAGGATGCCTGGATCCCAATGTTAGGAACAACTTCCTTGTTTGTCAGGAGGAGGGTGGGGAGCAGGGTGGGGAATTAAGTGCAGACAAGCAGAGAAGAAGAGGTAAGATTCATGTGATGAAATCTATCTTGTGTGGATTTCTTGGGCTATTGTTCAGTTGCTATGAAGTCTTAAAATTCATTTGACATCTTGAATTTTGTTTTATTTTAGCAGTAGGCGGTTAGGATGATCTGCAGCCCCTGGTGTGGACGAATCTTGCCTCCCAATCAACTGCAGTCATCGTTGGAAGATGCGGTAAGATTTGAATTCTGCTCGCTGCAAACTTTCCCCATCTTTTACTTGTCAATTGATGTTGAGCTGGTTTGGCCTTGACCTCTTGTCTTCCACTGACAGGATGCAGAAGAGAAGGACCCATCCCAAGGAGCAGAAGAGGACCCAGTTCATCAGCAGAGAGCCTGATAGAGAAGCTTTTTGATTTATCCCTCTGTCTCTCTTTCTGTCCCCTCCTTACTCTAACAGGACTAACCATCTCCCTTCCCCTCCTCTACTCTCACCTCTCTTATGCCCTTTCCCAAAGTAACAGACCCCTTTTGCTAACTTATTTTTCAAGTAATTTTGTAACTTTTGCTTATAGTTTTGTGAATTTTTGCAATTGTTTTGTGAATTTCTATTTTCATTTCTGTAATTGTTTTGATATTTTACTAATCTTTTGTCAGTTGTATATTTTCAGGGTTCAGATGAGGGACGACGACAGAAGAGGACTTTGGCCGGCCAAAAGAAGAAGAGGACTGCATTGCCCAGCTATGAGCAGAAACCAACATTGGCCAGAGTGGTAAGAACATACTACATTTGTTGCAATTTTGATTCCCTGTTGTTTTTATTCTAAGTTGATCAAAACATTTAGGCTATTTCTTTAACATCCTGACTCTCTGTGTTAATAGGAGGATGCCTGGATCCCAATGTTAGGAACAACTTCCTTGTTTGTCAGGAGGAGGGTGGGGAGCAGGGTGGGGAATTAAGTGCAGACAAGCAGAGAAGAAGAGGTAAGATTCATGTGATGAAATCTATCTTGTGTGGATTTCTTGGGCTATTGTTCAGTTGCTATGAAGTCTTAAAATTCATTTGACATCTTGAATTTTGTTTTATTTTAGCAGTAGGCGGTTAGGATGATCTGCAGCCCCTGGTGTGGACGAATCTTGCCTCCCAATCAACTGCAGTCATCGTTGGAAGATGCGGTAAGATTTGAATTCTGCTCGCTGCAAACTTTCCCCATCTTTTACTTGTCAATTGATGTTGACCTGGTTTGGCCTTGACCTCTTGTCTTCCACTGACAGGATGCAGAAGAGAAGGACCCATCCCAAGGAGCAGAAGAGGACCCAGTTCATCAGCAGAGAGCCTGATAGAGAAGCTTTTTGATTTATCCCTCTGTCTCTCTTTCTGTCCCCTCCTTACTCTAACAGGACTAACCATCTCCCTTCCCCTCCTCTACTCTCACCTTTCTTATGCCCTTTCCCAAAGTAACAGACCCCTTTTGCTAACTTATTTTTCAAGTAATTTTGTAACTTTTGCTTATAGTTTTGTGAATTTTTGCAATTGTTTTGTGAATTTCTATTTTCATTTCTGTAATTGTTTTGATATTTTACTAATCTTTTGTCAGTTGTATATTTTCGGGGTTCAGATGAGGGACGACGACAGAAGAGGACTTTGGCCGGCCAAAAGAAGAAGAGGACTGCATTGCCCAGCTATGAGCAGAAACCAACATTGGCCAGAGTGGTAAGAACATACTACATTTGTTGCAATTTTGATTCCCTGTTGTTTTTATTCTAAGTTGATCAAAACATTTAGGCTATTTCTTTAACATCCTGACTCTCTGTGTTAATAGGAGGATGCCTGGATCCCAATGTTAGGAACAACTTCCTTGTTTGTCAGGAGGAGGGTGGGGAGCAGGGTGGGGAATTAAGTGCAGACAAGCAGAGAAGAAGAGGTAAGATTCATGTGATGAAATCTATCTTGTGTGGATTTCTTGGGCTATTGTTCAGTTGCTATGAAGTCTTAAAATTCATTTGACATCTTGAATTTTGTTTTATTTTAGCAGTAGGCGGTTAGGATGATCTGCAGCCCCTGGTGTGGACGAATCTTGCCTCCCAATCAACTGCAGTCATCGTTGGAAGATGCGGTAAGATTAATTCTGCTCGCTGCAAACTTTCTCCATCTTTTACTTGTCAATTGATGTTGACCTGGTTTGGCCTTGACCTCTTGTCTTCCACTGACAGGATGCAGAAGAGAAGGACCCATCCCAAGGAGCAGAAGAGGACCCAGTTCATCAGCAGAGAGCCTGATAGAGAAGCTTTTTGATTTATCCCTCTGTCTCTCTTTCTGTCCCCTCCTTACTCTAACAGGATTAACCATCTCCCTTCCCCTCCTCTACTCTCACCTCTCTTATGCCCTTTCCCAAAGTAACAGACCCCTTTTGCTAACTTATTTTTCAAGTAATTTTGTAACTTTTGCTTATAGTTTTGTGAATTTTTGCAATTGTTTTGTGAATTTCTATTTTCATTTCTGTAATTGTTTTGATATTTTACTAATCTTTTGTCAGTTGTATATTTTCAGGGTTCAGATGAGGGACGACGACAGAAGAGGACTTTGGCCGGCCAAAAGAAGAAGAGGACTGCATTGCCCAGCTATGAGCAGAAACCAACATTGGCCAGAGTGGTAAGAACATACTACATTTGTTGCAATTTTGATTCCCTGTTGTTTTTATTCTAAGTTGATCAAAACATTTAGGCTATTTCTTTAACATCCTGACTCTCTGTGTTAATAGGAGGATGCCTGGATCCCAATGTTAGGAACAACTTCCTTGTTTGTCAGGAGGAGGGTGGGGAGCAGGGTGGGGAATTAAGTGCAGACAAGCAGAGAAGAAGAGGTAAGATTCATGTGATGAAATCTATCTTGTGTGGATTTCTTGGGCTATTGTTCAGTTGCTATGAAGTCTTAAAATTCATTTGACATCTTGAATTTTCTTATATTTTAGCAGTAGGCGGTTAGGATGATCTGCAGCCCCTGGTGTGGACGAATCTTGCCTCCCAATCAACTGCAGTCATCGTTGGAAGATGCGGTAAGATTAATTCTGCTCGCTGCAAACTTTCCCCATCTTTTACTTGTCAATTGATGTTGACCTGGTTTGGCCTTGACCTCTTGTCTTCCACTGACAGGATGCAGAAGAGAAGGACCCATCCCAAGGAGCAGAAGAGGACCCAGTTCATCAGCAGAGAGCCTGATAGAGAAGCTTTTTGATTTATCCCTCTGTCTCTCTTTCTGTCCCCTCCTTACTCTAACAGGACTAACCATCTCCCTTCCCCTCCTCTACTCTCACCTCTCTTATGCCCTTTCCCAAAGTAACAGACCCCTTTTGCTAACTTATTTTTCAAGTAATTTTGTAACTTTTGCTTATAGTTTTGTGAATTTTTGCAATTGTTTTGTGAATTTCTATTTTCATTTCTGTAATTGTTTTGATATTTTACTAATCTTTTGTCAGTTGTATATTTTCAGGGTTCAGATGAGGGACGACGACAGAAGAGGACTTTGGCCGGCCAAAAGAAGAAGAGGACTGCATTGCCCAGCTATGAGCAGAAACCAACATTGGCCAGAGTGGTAAGAACATACTACATTTGTTGCAATTTTGATTCCCTGTTGTTTTTATTCTAAGTTGATCAAAACATTTAGGCTATTTCTTTAACATCCTGACTCTCTGTGTTAATAGGAGGATGCCTGGATCCCAATGTTAGGAACAACTTCCTTGTTTGTCAGGAGGAGGGTGGGGAGCAGGGTGGGGAATTAAGTGCAGACAAGCAGAGAAGAAGAGGTAAGATTCATGTGATGAAATCTATCTTGTGTGGATTTCTTGGGCTATTGTTCAGTTGCTATGAAGTCTTAAAATTCATTTGACATCTTGAATTTTCTTATATTTTAGCAGTAGGCGGTTAGGATGATCTGCAGCCCCTGGTGTGGACGAATCTTGCCTCCCAATCAACTGCAGTCATCGTTGGAAGATGCGGTAAGATTAATTCTGCTCGCTGCAAACTTTCCCCATCTTTTACTTGTCAATTGATGTTGACCTGGTTTGGCCTTGACCTCTTGTCTTCCACTGACAGGATGCAGAAGAGAAGGACCCATCCCAAGGAGCAGAAGAGGACCCAGTTCATCAGCAGAGAGCCTGATAGAGAAGCTTTTTGATTTATCCCTCTGTCTCTCTTTCTGTCCCCTCCTTACTCTAACAGGACTAACCATCTCCCTTCCCCTCCTCTACTCTCACCTCTCTTATGCCCTTTCCCAAAGTAACAGACCCCTTTTGCTAACTTATTTTTCAAGTAATTTTGTAACTTTTGCTTATAGTTTTGTGAATTTTTGCAATTGTTTTGTGAATTTCTATTTTCATTTCTGTAATTGTTTTGATATTTTACTAATCTTTTGTCAGTTGTATATTTTCAGGGGTTCAGATGAGGGACGACGACAGAAGAGGACTTTGGCCGGCCAAAAGAAGAAGAGGACTGCATTGCCCAGCTATGAGCAGAAACCAACATTGGCCAGAGTGGTAAGAACATACTACATTTGTTGCAATTTTGATTCCCTGTTGTTTTTATTCTAAGTTGATCAAAACATTTAGGCTATTTCTTTAACATCCTGACTCTCTGTGTTAATAGGAGGATGCCTGGATCCCAATGTTAGGAACAACTTCCTTGTTTGTCAGGAGGAGGGTGGGGAGCAGGGTGGGGAATTAAGTGCAGACAAGCAGAGAAGAAGAGGTAAGATTCATGTGATGAAATCTATCTTGTGTGGATTTCTTGGGCTATTGTTCAGTTGCTATGAAGTCTTAAAATTCATTTGACATCTTGAATTTTGTTTTATTTTAGCAGTAGGCGGTTAGGATGATCTGCAGCCCCTGGTGTGGACGAATCTTGCCTCCCAATCAACTGCAGTCATCGTTGGAAGATGCGGTAAGATTAATTCTGCTCGCTGCAAACTTTCTCCATCTTTTACTTGTCAATTGATGTTGACCTGGTTTGGCCTTGACCTCTTGTCTTCCACTGACAGGATGCAGAAGAGAAGGACCCATCCCAAGGAGCAGAAGAGGACCCAGTTCATCAGCAGAGAGCCTGATAGAGAAGCTTTTTGATTTATCCCTCTGTCTCTCTTTCTGTCCCCTCCTTACTCTAACAGGATTAACCATCTCCCTTCCCCTCCTCTACTCTCACCTCTCTTATGCCCTTTCCCAAAGTAACAGACCCCTTTTGCTAACTTATTTTTCAAGTAATTTTGTAACTTTTGCTTATAGTTTTGTGAATTTTTGCAATTGTTTTGTGAATTTCTATTTTCATTTCTGTAATTGTTTTGATATTTTACTAATCTTTTGTCAGTTGTATATTTTCAGGGTTCAGATGAGGGACGACGACAGAAGAGGACTTTGGCCGGCCAAAAGAAGAAGAGGACTGCATTGCCCAGCTATGAGCAGAAACCAACATTGGCCAGAGTGGTAAGAACATACTACATTTGTTGCAATTTTGATTCCCTGTTGTTTTTATTCTAAGTTGATCAAAACATTTAGGCTATTTCTTTAACATCCTGACTCTCTGTGTTAATAGGAGGATGCCTGGATCCCAATGTTAGGAACAACTTCCTTGTTTGTCAGGAGGAGGGTGGGGAGCAGGGTGGGGAATTAAGTGCAGACAAGCAGAGAAGAAGAGGTAAGATTCATGTGATGAAATCTATCTTGTGTGGATTTCTTGGGCTATTGTTCAGTTGCTATGAAGTCTTAAAATTCATTTGACATCTTGAATTTTCTTATATTTTAGCAGTAGGCGGTTAGGATGATCTGCAGCCCCTGGTGTGGACGAATCTTGCCTCCCAATCAACTGCAGTCATCGTTGGAAGATGCGGTAAGATTAATTCTGCTCGCTGCAAACTTTCCCCATCTTTTACTTGTCAATTGATGTTGACCTGGTTTGGCCTTGACCTCTTGTCTTCCACTGACAGGATGCAGAAAAGAAGGACCCATCCCAAGGAGCAGAAGAGGACCCAGTTCATCAGCAGAGAGCCTGATAGAGAAGCTTTTTGATTTATCCCTCTGTCTCTCTTTCTGTCCCCTCCTTACTCTAACAGGACTAACCATCTCCCTTCCCCTCCTCTACTCTCACCTCTCTTATGCCCTTTCCCAAAGTAACAGACCCCTTTTGCTAACTTATTTTTCAAGTAATTTTGTAACTTTTGCTTATAGTTTTGTGAATTTTTGCAATTGTTTTGTGAATTTCTATTTTCATTTCTGTAATTGTTTTGATATTTTACTAATCTTTTGTCAGTTGTATATTTTCAGGGTTCAGATGAGGGACGACGACAGAAGAGGACTTTGGCCGGCCAAAAGAAGAAGAGGACTGCATTGCCCAGCTATGAGCAGAAACCAACATTGGCCAGAGTGGTAAGAACATACTACATTTGTTGCAATTTTGATTCCCTGTTGTTTTTATTCTAAGTTGATCAAAACATTTAGGCTATTTCTTTAACATCCTGACTCTCTGTGTTAATAGGAGGATGCCTGGATCCCAATGTTAGGAACAACTTCCTTGTTTGTCAGGAGGAGGGTGGGGAGCAGGGTGGGGAATTAAGTGCAGACAAGCAGAGAAGAAGAGGTAAGATTCATGTGATGAAATCTATCTTGTGTGGATTTCTTGGGCTATTGTTCAGTTGCTATGAAGTCTTAAAATTCATTTGACATCTTGAATTTTCTTATATTTTAGCAGTAGGCGGTTAGGATGATCTGCAGCCCCTGGTGTGGACGAATCTTGCCTCCCAATCAACTGCAGTCATCGTTGGAAGATGCGGTAAGATTAATTCTGCTCGCTGCAAACTTTCCCCATCTTTTACTTGTCAATTGATGTTGAGCTGGTTTGGCCTTGACCTCTTGTCTTCCACTGACAGGATGCAGAAGAGAAGGACCCATCCCAAGGAGCAGAAGAGGACCCAGTTCATCAGCAGAGAGCCTGATAGAGAAGCTTTTTGATTTATCCCTCTGTCTCTCTTTCTGTCCCCTCCTTACTCTAACAGGACTAACCATCTCCCTTCCCCTCCTCTACTCTCACCTCTCTTATGCCCTTTCCCAAAGTAACAGACCCCTTTTGCTAACTTATTTTTCAAGTAATTTTGTAACTTTTGCTTATAGTTTTGTGAATTTTTGCAATTGTTTTGTGAATTTCTATTTTCATTTCTGTAATTGTTTTGATATTTTACTAATCTTTTGTCAGTTGTATATTTTCAGGGTTCAGATGAGGGACGACGACAGAAGAGGACTTTGGCCGGCCAAAAGAAGAAGAGGACTGCATTGCCCAGCTATGAGCAGAAACCAACATTGGCCAGAGTGGTAAGAACATACTACATTTGTTGCAATTTTGATTCCCTGTTGTTTTTATTCTAAGTTGATCAAAACATTTAGGCTATTTCTTTAACATCCTGACTCTCTGTGTTAATAGGAGGATGCCTGGATCCCAATGTTAGGAACAACTTCCTTGTTTGTCAGGAGGAGGGTGGGGAGCAGGGTGGGGAATTAAGTGCAGACAAGCAGAGAAGAAGAGGTAAGATTCATGTGATGAAATCTATCTTGTGTGGATTTCTTGGGCTATTGTTCAGTTGCTATGAAGTCTTAAAATTCATTTGACATCTTGAATTTTCTTATATTTTAGCAGTAGGCGGTTAGGATGATCTGCAGCCCCTGGTGTGGACGAATCTTGCCTCCCAATCAACTGCAGTCATCGTTGGAAGATGCGGTAAGATTAATTCTGCTCGCTGCAAACTTTCCCCATCTTTTACTTGTCAATTGATGTTGAGCTGGTTTGGCCTTGACCTCTTGTCTTCCACTGACAGGATGCAGAAGAGAAGGACCCATCCCAAGGAGCAGAAGAGGACCCAGTTCATCAGCAGAGAGCCTGATAGAGAAGCTTTTTGATTTATCCCTCTGTCTCTCTTTCTGTCCCCTCCTTACTCTAACAGGACTAACCATCTCCCTTCCCCTCCTCTACTCTCACCTCTCTTATGCCCTTTCCCAAAGCAACAGACCCCTTTTGCTAACTTATTTTTCAAGTAATTTTGTAACTTTTGCTTATAGTTTTGTGAATTTTTGCAATTGTTTTGTGAATTTCTATTTTCATTTCTGTAATTGTTTTGATATTTTACTAATCTTTTGTCAGTTGTATATTTTCAGGGTTCAGATGAGGGACGACGACAGAAGAGGACTTTGGCCGGCCAAAAGAAGAAGAGGACTGCATTGCCCAGCTATGAGCAGAAACCAACATTGGCCAGAGTGGTAAGAACATACTACATTTGTTGCAATTTTGATTCCCTGTTGTTTTTATTCTAAGTTGATCAAAACATTTAGGCTATTTCTTTAACATCCTGACTCTCTGTGTTAATAGGAGGATGCCTGGATCCCAATGTTAGGAACAACTTCCTTGTTTGTCAGGAGGAGGGTGGGGAGCAGGGTGGGGAATTAAGTGCAGACAAGCAGAGAAGAAGAGGTAAGATTCATGTGATGAAATCTATCTTGTGTGGATTTCTTGGGCTATTGTTCAGTTGCTATGAAGTCTTAAAATTCATTTGACATCTTGAATTTTCTTATATTTTAGCAGTAGGCAGTTAGGATGATCTGCAGCCCCTGGTGTGGACGAATCTTGCCTCCCAATCAACTGCAGTCATCGTTGGAAGATGCGGTAAGATTAATTCTGCTCGCTGCAAACTTTCCCCATCTTTTACTTGTCAATTGATGTTGACCTGGTTTGGCCTTGACCTCTTGTCTTCCACTGACAGGATGCAGAAGAGAAGGACCCATCCCAAGGAGCAGAAGAGGACCCAGTTCATCAGCAGAGAGCCTGATAGAGAAGCTTTTTGATTTATCCCTCTGTCTCTCTTTCTGTCCCCTCCTTACTCTAACAGGACTAACCATCTCCCTTCCCCTCCTCTACTCTCACCTCTCTTATGCCCTTTCCCAAAGTAACAGACCCCTTTTGCTAACTTATTTTTCAAGTAATTTTGTAACTTTTGCTTATAGTTTTGTGAATTTTTGCAATTGTTTTGTGAATTTCTATTTTCATTTCTGTAATTGTTTTGATATTTTACTAATCTTTTGTCAGTTGTATATTTTCAGGGTTCAGATGAGGGACGACGACAGAAGAGGACTTTGGCCGGCCAAAAGAAGAAGAGGACTGCATTGCCCAGCTATGAGCAGAAACCAACATTGGCCAGAGTGGTAAGAACATACTACATTTGTTGCAATTTTGATTCCCTGTTGTTTTTATTCTAAGTTGATCAAAACATTTAGGCTATTTCTTTAACATCCTGACTCTCTGTGTTAATAGGAGGATGCCTGGATCCCAATGTTAGGAACAACTTCCTTGTTTGTCAGGAGGAGGGTGGGGAGCAGGGTGGGGAATTAAGTGCAGACAAGCAGAGAAGAAGAGGTAAGATTCATGTGATGAAATCTATCTTGTGTGGATTTCTTGGGCTATTGTTCAGTTGCTATGAAGTCTTAAAATTCATTTGACATCTTGAATTTTCTTATATTTTAGCAGTAGGCGGTTAGGATGATCTGCAGCCCCTGGTGTGGACGAATCTTGCCTCCCAATCAACTGCAGTCATCGTTGGAAGATGCGGTAAGATTAATTCTGCTCGCTGCAAACTTTCCCCATCTTTTACTTGTCAATTGATGTTGAGCTGGTTTGGCCTTGACCTCTTGTCTTCCACTGACAGGATGCAGAAGAGAAGGACCCATCCCAAGGAGCAGAAGAGGACCCAGTTCATCAGCAGAGAGCCTGATAGAGAAGCTTTTTGATTTATCCCTCTGTCTCTCTTTCTGTCCCCTCCTTACTCTAACAGGACTAACCATCTCCCTTCCCCTCCTCTACTCTCACCTCTCTTATGCCCTTTCCCAAAGTAACAGACCCCTTTTGCTAACTTATTTTTCAAGTAATTTTGTAACTTTTGCTTATAGTTTTGTGAATTTTTGCAATTGTTTTGTGAATTTCTATTTTCATTTCTGTAATTGTTTTGATATTTTACTAATCTTTTGTCAGTTGTATATTTTCAGGGTTCAGATGAGGGACGACGACAGAAGAGGACTTTGGCCGGCCAAAAGAAGAAGAGGACTGCATTGCCCAGCTATGAGCAGAAACCAACATTGGCCAGAGTGGTAAGAACATACTACATTTGTTGCAATTTTGATTCCCTGTTGTTTTTATTCTAAGTTGATCAAAACATTTAGGCTATTTCTTTAACATCCTGACTCTCTGTGTTAATAGGAGGATGCCTGGATCCCAATGTTAGGAACAACTTCCTTGTTTGTCAGGAGGAGGGTGGGGAGCAGGGTGGGGAATTAAGTGCAGACAAGCAGAGAAGAAGAGGTAAGATTCATGTGATGAAATCTATCTTGTGTGGATTTCTTGGGCTATTGTTCAGTTGCTATGAAGTCTTAAAATTCATTTGACATCTTGAATTTTGTTTTATTTTAGCAGTAGGCGGTTAGGATGATCTGCAGCCCCTGGTGTGGACGAATCTTGCCTCCCAATCAACTGCAGTCATCGTTTGAAGATGCGGTAAGATTAATTCTGCTCGCTGCAAACTTTCCCCATCTTTTACTTGTCAATTGATGTTGAGCTGGTTTGGCCTTGACCTCTTGTCTTCCACTGACAGGATGCAGAAGAGAAGGACCCATCCCAAGGAGCAGAAGAGGACCCAGTTCATCAGCAGAGAGCCTGATAGAGAAGCTTTTTGATTTATCCCTCTGTCTCTCTTTCTGTCCCCTCCTTACTCTAACAGGACTAACCATCTCCCTTCCCCTCCTCTACTCTCACCTCTCTTATGCCCTTTCCCAAAGTAACAGACCCCTTTTGCTAACTTATTTTTCAAGTAATTTTGTAACTTTTGCTTATAGTTTTGTGAATTTTTGCAATTGTTTTGTGAATTTCTATTTTCATTTCTGTAATTGTTTTGATATTTTACTAATCTTTTGTCAGTTGTATATTTTCAGGGTTCAGATGAGGGACGACGACAGAAGAGGACTTTGGCCGGCCAAAAGAAGAAGAGGACTGCATTGCCCAGCTATGAGCAGAAACCAACATTGGCCAGAGTGGTAAGAACATACTACATTTGTTGCAATTTTGATTCCCTGTTGTTTTTATTCTAAGTTGATCAAAACATTTAGGCTATTTCTTTAACATCCTGACTCTCTGTGTTAATAGGAGGATGCCTGGATCCCAATGTTAGGAACAACTTCCTTGTTTGTCAGGAGGAGGGTGGGGAGCAGGGTGGGGAATTAAGTGCAGACAAGCAGAGAAGAAGAGGTAAGATTCATGTGATGAAATCTATCTTGTGTGGATTTCTTGGGCTATTGTTCAGTTGCTATGAAGTCTTAAAATTCATTTGACATCTTGAATTTTCTTATATTTTAGCAGTAGGCGGTTAGGATGATCTGCAGCCCCTGGTGTGGACGAATCTTGCCTCCCAATCAACTGCAGTCATCGTTGGAAGATGCGGTAAGATTAATTCTGCTCGCTGCAAACTTTCCCCATCTTTTACTTGTCAATTGATGTTGACCTGGTTTGGCCTTGACCTCTTGTCTTCCACTGACAGGATGCAGAAGAGAAGGACCCATCCCAAGGAGCAGAAGAGGACCCAGTTCATCAGCAGAGAGCCTGATAGAGAAGCTTTTTGATTTATCCCTCTGTCTCTCTTTCTGTCCCCTCCTTACTCTAACAGGACTAACCATCTCCCTTCCCCTCCTCTACTCTCACCTCTCTTATGCCCTTTCCCAAAGTAACAGACCCCTTTTGCTAACTTATTTTTCAAGTAATTTTGTAACTTTTGCTTATAGTTTTGTGAATTTTTGCAATTGTTTTGTGAATTTCTATTTTCATTTCTGTAATTGTTTTGATATTTTACTAATCTTTTGTCAGTTGTATATTTTCAGGGGTTCAGATGAGGGACGACGACAGAAGAGGACTTTGGCCGGCCAAAAGAAGAAGAGGACTGCATTGCCCAGCTATGAGCAGAAACCAACATTGGCCAGAGTGGTAAGAACATACTACATTTGTTGCAATTTTGATTCCCTGTTGTTTTTATTCTAAGTTGATCAAAACATTTAGGCTATTTCTTTAACATCCTGAGTCTCTGTGTTATTAGGAGGATGCCTGGATCCCAATGTTAGGAACAACTTCCTTGTTTGTCAGGAGGAGGGTGGGGAGCAGGGTGGGGAATTAAGTGCAGACAAGCAGAGAAGAAGAGGTAAGATTCATGTGATGAAATCTATCTTGTGTGGATTTCTTGGGCTATTGTTCAGTTGCTATGAAGTCTTAAAATTCATTTGACATCTTGAATTTTCTTATATTTTAGCAGTAGGCGGTTAGGATGATCTGCAGCCCCTGGTGTGGACGAATCTTGCCTCCCAATCAACTGCAGTCATCGTTGGAAGATGCGGTAAGATTAATTCTGCTCGCTGCAAACTTTCTCCATCTTTTACTTGTCAATTGATGTTGACCTGGTTTGGCCTTGACCTCTTGTCTTCCACTGACAGGATGCAGAAGAGAAGGACCCATCCCAAGGAGCAGAAGAGGACCCAGTTCATCAGCAGAGAGCCTGATAGAGAAGCTTTTTGATTTATCCCTCTGTCTCTCTTTCTGTCCCCTCCTTACTCTAACAGGACTAACCATCTCCCTTCCCCTCCTCTACTCTCACCTCTCTTATGCCCTTTCCCAAAGTAACAGACCCCTTTTGCTAACTTATTTTTCAAGTAATTTTGTAACTTTTGCTTATAGTTTTGTGAATTTTTGCAATTGTTTTGTGAATTTCTATTTTCATTTCTGTAATTGTTTTGATATTTTACTAATCTTTTGTCAGTTGTATATTTTCAGGGGTTCAGATGAGGGACGACGACAGAAGAGGACTTTGGCCGGCCAAAAGAAGAAGAGGACTGCATTGCCCAGCTATGAGCAGAAACCAACATTGGCCAGAGTGGTAAGAACATACTACATTTGTTGCAATTTTGATTCCCTGTTGTTTTTATTCTAAGTTGATCAAAACATTTAGGCTATTTCTTTAACATCCTGACTCTCTGTGTTATTAGGAGGATGCCTGGATCCCAATGTTAGGAACAACTTCCTTGTTTGTCAGGAGGAGGGTGGGGAGCAGGGTGGGGAATTAAGTGCAGACAAGCAGAGAAGAAGAGGTAAGATTCATGTGATGAAATCTATCTTGTGTGGATTTCTTGGGCTATTGTTCAGTTGCTATGAAGTCTTAAAATTCATTTGACATCTTGAATTTTCTTATATTTTAGCAGTAGGCGGTTAGGATGATCTGCAGCCCCTGGTGTGGACGAATCTTGCCTCCCAATCAACTGCAGTCATCGTTGGAAGATGCGGTAAGATTAATTCTGCTCGCTGCAAACTTTCTCCATCTTTTACTTGTCAATTGATGTTGACCTGGTTTGGCCTTGACCTCTTGTCTTCCACTGACAAGATGCAGAAGAGAAGGACCCATCCCAAGGAGTAGAACAGAAGGACCTAAGCCATGAAGCAGAGGAGAAGGACCCATCCCATGAAACAAAAGAGATGGACCAATCCTTATGTGCAGAGTAGAAGGAACCTTCTTAAGGAGCAGAAGAGAAGGAACCATCCTCTTGAACAGAAGAGAATGACCCATCCCAAGGAGCACAAGAGAAGACCCATTTCAAAGAGGGAAAGAGAAGGACCCATCCCAAGGAGCAGAAGAGAAGGACCCATCCCAAGGAGCAGAAGAGGACCAAGTTCATCAGCTGAAGATGGGTAAGGAGCATGGAATTTAGTGTTGCATAATGGACTAAAGGGTGAGATTCATATCAGAATAGTTGTATTGTCATAGGAAATTCAATCCCAGAGATACGACTCCGTTATTTGTCAGCAGGAGTCTTAAGATAAGGGATCGATTGTGGCAAACCATGAAAAAAGATTCATGTCATAATGCCAGTACTCTCTAGATTTTAGAGGTGCTCATCCTTTATACATTGAGATTGTTTCTCTACTTTTATTGAGCAGTTTTAGACAAACCTCTATCCAGAATCCTTAAGAGAAGAATCTCACCTGAAAGCAAGAGTGCTGAGCGTTTTGGGATAGACTGCTGTAAACCCTACGAATGATGGTAAGATGCAATATGCCAATCCAGTATTCTATTGATTTTCATCATTTTTTCCACTTTACAAATGTAAGCAATTCTTTTACTATTTGATATTTTGTATTAATAAGTCAGGATTAGATCTAGTAGTGCTAGTGTAGATCCCGAGACAAGCTGGTGACTTTCATCTGACAGAAAGTGTACAAAATGTTTTGAGGGATCAAGTGCAGCCAACCCAAGAATTGATGGTAAAATATTTTATATGTTGATGTGTTTCTGGCTCTCTGAAGATTTATAGCTCTCCAAGTGTCAAAAAAATTCTTTTTCCTTAGACCTATAGATGTTCTTTGTTTATACATACAGGGTTGGACTGGTTTTCATTCTCATAAGAGCAGACAGTTACCTACCAGCAAAAGTTCAGGGATTGACTATGGCCAACCCAAGACATGATGGTAAGACACAATGGCAGATCTCGCACTGTCTGACCTTTTTAGCTCACCTAAGCCGAGTTTTTCCTGATCAAAATTTGTTTGTTGTTGTCAGCATTGTCATCATCCTTTTCCTTGTAAACTTTTTACAATATCATCTTTTCTATAGAACGTATAGAAATTTCATGGAATTCTCTCCCCAAAATATTAGGCTTCGAATTGTCAAATTAATACAAAAATGCCCTCAGGTAATTTAAGTTGAAATTTGTGTAAATCGTTGCTCTTTAAATCTAGGTGGAGCTGACTCAAGTTTTGTGAAAAAAAGAGTAGTTTAGAAAAAAGAACACACTTTGGCTCAGAAAAAAATACAGTGACATTCAGGTGATTGTAAAAGCCTTTAGGCCTCTAAATTTGGCATTGTTTCTGAAATGCATTAATTGATTTTATGTTATTGAAACTTAATACCGTACTTGTTTTTATTTTCAGAAATACTGAAGTCTATACGATATCACTTTTTGACCTTTCATTTGTTAAACTGACATTTTTTTAATTTGATAGAAAACATCCTATGAATCATCTGAGCTGTCTTGATAGTTGCGGAAGGAAGAAAGTTCGGCAACACATCAAAATAAATTCATGTTATGGATCATTAGAAATGAAAGGAGAGACTGTTGAAGGAGATATAGAACTCTATTTCGAACTAGTGTGAAGGATTTGTGACCTTTTATTATGAATCTGAGACCCTATGTGAAGGATCTGTTACCTACATATAGTGTGAAAAATTGTTTACCTCGTATGAAGGATCTGTGACCTTGTGAAGGTTCTTGACCTTTCGTGAAGGTTTTGTGACCCAATGAAAAGGTTCTGCTGCCTTGTGTTAAGGATATGTAACCTTGTTTGAAGGATCTGTGACCTTGTGTGAAAGATCTGTGACCTTATGTGAAGGATATGTGACCTTCTGCGAAGACCTTGTGTGAAGGATGTGTGACCTTGTGAGAAGGATATTGCATTTTCCGGTCTTTGTTCCTTCCTTTCTTTTGTTGCTGTTTTGAACCAAAAAACGTATGTGCTATTATCACCCCAGCAGTTAATTTCTTTGTTACACCAGTTGACGTATTTACCAGTTTATAGTTCTATCAAATGAATGCGATGTCTTGCATTCACCCTTCGACTTCCATTATTTTTTGTTGGACACATGTGTGACTTTTTATCCATACGATTATACTCTAGCCTTTGATGTTTAATGCTGTTTGGAAAATTTATGATGAGTGCAGTATAACAATTTTTTGTGTTATGTAGTATTAGCAAAACTTAACTGCCCTAACAACATGTAAACAATGTTATGGAAACGTTTTGTAACTAAGTGTTCGTTATTTAGGCTACAGCCATAATTTTTATCAGAATATATTGCATGGGCAAACATTCGATTATTAAAGGGTCATTATTAAATGGTCACTTTCTAGTGCACACTGTCCTGAGAAAAACGTTTTTTATCAATATAAATTTATGTCTATATTGCAAAATCCATAACTCATGAAAATATTGTTTCATAATTAAATAGAGTGAGGTTCCGCCACTCAAATTTTTGCTTACTCTGCAATTTGCCGCGGTTCACAGGTTTCCATCATTTTTTTTTTCAAATTTTGAAAGATTTTGTTTTTAAAATATGGTTTTTCCTGGGCGGCAGAGGAGGCTTATTTTATTTTTGGATGCATTTTAATGTGCATTTTGTTATGAATATGCAATGTTGCATGAAAACTGCTTTGTTTGCATGTTAATTTCTTTGGAAAATAAACCTGGCCTAAACCTGGATAGTGCTTTTTAATGCAATTTAAGGGGTTTTAATAATCGTATATGTAGGCATAAAGTGTAGTGAAGTGACTGGTCATCTTAATTCATTTTATGTGTGTTATATGTCTATTTGTTTTGACATTTCAATTCATATACAATGTATAATGCACTACTTATAATAAATGACTTTTGCTTCCTAAAATCTTTTCAGAGTCATTGTATAACAGTAGCCATTTTCAAAGTACATATACATGTAATAGCATATAAATTCAATATTCATGTAAATCTTCATAAATTGTGACAACAAATAAACAATATTGAATAACATGTAAATCTGAGTACTTTTTTTCTTTGCAGCCATCTTAGAGAGTTTTGTAGTGAAATGTTATTGGAACTTTATATACTTAGCAAATATAAAACATAACTGCTATAATTATCCATGCTCATGGTGTAATAACAAATAAAAAGTAATTAACGTAAATCTAAGGGTTTTTTTTCTCTGTATTGCAGCGATCTGAGAGAGAATTGTGCAATGACTTTGGGAAATCTATAATTATCAAACGAACTGACAGTTAAACTGTTAATCTTGACTTTGTGCAATACTTTTAAATGAAATTGAGTTTTTTTTTTCTTTTTTCCCTCCTTTTTCTTGCAGCCAAAGAATTGAAGATACACATATCTTTAATTAGTCCTTTGAATTTAAGATATCAAATTATTTGATGCATTACACAACAATCCAATTAAAGTTATCTTCAAGTATTCAAGATAATTTTCAATTCTGAATTAATTTACACATTACTTCATTAATTGTTTATATATAACATTAATTCATTTGCAGAATTCATTTGCAGAATTAATGCACACAATAATTGATTTGTTGCTTTCTTTCAATGAATTAACAAATTCAACAAAGGAATTAATAAATCATAATTAATTATGGAAAGCAATATTGCAATAAATGCACACAATATTTAATTTATTATTTTTCTCTCCAATTTGTTCAAAGAAATTGAGGAGTTGTGCTGATGACAAACCAGGATTTGCTAATGGTGATGATGTCTTCAATTAAATTCAAAATTTCATTATTTCCAATGATGCATTCATAAATTCCTTAAAGAAAGATAACTCTTACCTGTAAGTGAGAATAGAACTTTCGAGATAAAGGCGGAAATAGTATCGATGACGTCGGAGACATCTGCACTCTCCATATAAAAATATTTAGACCTTCCATATCCACTCTACATGTAGACAAGATGACATAGTCTTCTTGCACATGCATACACGTGCACGCACGTGCAATGCATAAAATGACCTATATATTCAATATAGCCGTATCTTTTGTATTTTTGATGTACTGCTTTGATACTCAGAATATATAGACATATCATAAATGTAGACAAAATGACATTGTCAATATGCACACGCATACACGTGTGGCCGCGTGCAATGCATAAAATGACCTATATATTTAATATAGCCGTATTTTTTGTGTTTTTTATGAAATGCTTTGATACTAAATATATGAAGAGACATTATAAGTGCAGACAAGATACATGTAACATTGTTTTCCTGCACGTGCTTGCACGTGCGCGCGCGTGCAATGCTAAAATAACCAATATACTTGATATAGCTGTAACTTTTATATTTTTGATGAAACACTTTGATACTCAAAATATTTAGATATATTAATAGTGTAGATGAGATGACATGGTCATCATGGACATGCATGCAAGTGCGCGCGCGTGCAATGCGTAAAATGACAAGTATACTTAATATAGCCGATTTTTTTTAATCTTTTAATGAAATTTGAATATAAAGATGTATTTAAAGTGTAGACAAGTTGACATGGTGATTATGTACATGCATGCCCGTGCGCGCGCATGTAATGCGTAAAAGGACCAACATACTTGATTGCCATAGTTAAAGCTTACTGGGAATATGACACCAAAAGGGATTTGCGGAGCGTTTGGGGAACATCTGATACGGTCCCCGTTACATTAAATACTAGTTTAAATCGTTTTAATGGACAATCTTACATTTGTAAAAACATTGGTGGTGGTGGTGGTGGTTGTGGGTGTCCCCAATTAATTGCCAACGTATAATATACAGTAGTGCTCCCTTCATAACAGCGCCTGTGACCTTTTTTGTTACTTGTCAATTGTCAAGGGATTTCTGTTGGATTGTGCCTCCTCCTCCCCCTCCCTTCCCCCCCCCCCCCAAACACACACACACACGGAAACTGATTCTTTGCCTGATGTCAACTGATTTTACAAGGAGTAAAATAAATACATTGTATTATGATTTTTCATTAGTATTTGTGGTATAAATGCTTATACCAACAAATGTTACTCAGGATCCTACGTGAAGCCCCCCCCCCCCTTTCTGACGTTATATAAGCCTTCAATATCTCCCCCGTCAAAAAACTACTGAATTATTTGCCTGCAAGGATATGTTTAGGATTTAAGAAGAAATACTCCTTCCTCCTATTTACTGTATTCCATCCTCGGCTTCACCCTTTAAAAATTCCTGAATCCGCCAATTTTTGTTATTATTGTAATATTCCTGTTATCAAAGGATTTATTCAAGCATGCGTATTAAAGATATTAAAGATAACAAAACAGGCAGTATCATCTATGAACAGTGGCAGTTGGCATTAAAGGGTTTTTATCACGTATCTAAATTTCTTAAAAATGAAGCACTATTATATTCTTGAAACATATTATTATCGTTTAATTATGAAATAATGTTGAAAACGGCCGTAATTAGACGATAAAACGCCCGTAATATACCGGTAGGGTCCTCGAAGTAAAAATCTCCACTAATAAGATAGGGGTCATGTGGTACTGAAACGTCATAGGTGTCAACATCCTCGCAAGCCAGGGGTCCTGAGTCAACACGTTGCCGTTGGTCCAACGGCAACGTGTTGACTCAGGACCCCTGGCTTGCGAGGATGAGGTGTCAATGGTCAATAGAACTCGTAAAGCTTACGGTCCTACTAAACAGAGAACCCTAGAGAACTCTAGAGAACCCTAGAGAACTCAAGGTTTATTTGGTCAATTCAAGTAAATTTTATGCATAATTGAGTTTATTTTTACTTTATAAGTCATATTCTACATGTATCTATAAAATCAATAACATGATTTTTTTTATGGATGTTTTCCCTCGAAAAAAGTTGAAAACGTAACATAGATTAGTATAATATTTTATGTCATCCCGATCCCGACTGAATTTCAAATACGTTGTTAATTGAAATAATAATTTTACCACATAATTTTACAATTCTTTTTCACATTATTTTTTATTTAATTTTAATTTTTTTTAAGTTATATAGAACTCTTAGTCATTAATTCTGGCGTAAACTTATTTGAAAAAATAATTAAAATAACACAAAGTATGATGAAGTCATCATACATTAGTATTCCATTGAAAATAAGCATAACACCTGGCATAATATTCTTTCTTTTTTAATTTTATTTTGTTTTTGTATGATATATTGGTTATTTAAAACATAAATATTTCATTTACAAACAATAAATAATTAAAAAACATTAGCAGAGAGAAATAACCTGAAAATATGCCGACAATTGGAGAGAGGTCACCGAAGACGAAGCCGTTGACAACTCGGGACTTCAACTAAATAGAACGAATTACTAAAGTTTATCTTTGTAAACATTTATAAATATGTGAATTTAAATTCTTCTTCATTATTATTTTAATTAATTATAAATAAATCCTGTATATCTTCTATCTGTTCTAGCAGTGAATATCATGTACTAGAAATGACACTTCTTCAATGGCGCCGTACGCCATTACGAAGTTCACAACATTCCTACTAGATTCTGTGCGACTTTTAAAATATGTGTTTGTCATTTATTATTTTTTTTTTTTAAAAAGTATCTTTCCTTTAAATATTTTTTTAGGACAGAAAAAAAATCGTGAACGATCGGGCATAAACGATTGTTCTGAATGGAGATAAACGCCATGATGCGATGTCGCATTTGCAGAGAAAGGCCCCCCTTTTATCTCTCGACCAAGTCCAGGAAATGTGGGGACAAAATTCTTCCTAAAACCATTCTTGTACGTGCACATTTGTGCACCATAAAGCCATAAATTTTACCTTTCAAGTTATCACTTAATTATTTTCTAACAGGTTTAAAAGACACAACAAATTAGCCCTTTTGTATACACAGTAAGTACTTTGCTTGACCAGGATTGACATCTATGACGTCAGAGCAATGGCGCGTAACATCGGCGATCAAAATATGCATATTTAGAAATTCAAACTTTGAATCGCTGAAACATCAAAAATATCAATTTTCTAGCAAAGATTTTTAAATATATGATTTTAATGGCATGTAAACTTTGTCATATCAACAAATTTTGAAACGTGATAAAAACCCTTTAAGCAGTTGGCAGTAAGCAGTTGACTGTCGTATATGGAATTCCAAATAAAACAAATAGAAAGATATTCTTAATTTTGGCTATCTGAACTCAACAAAAATACGCCTTATATGACTTAAATGTCACTTCACTCATTTACACATTCAGGCAAAAGAAGATGGGCGAACAAGGCGAGCAAAATGCCTATTGTGTGACAAATATGAAAGTGAAAAATTAAATTTCAATTATGACAAAATTTTCTTTGATATTTCAACTACAGTGTAACATTAACGTATACTTTACGAAAAATTTCCACAAATCGCAACAATGTCACAAAGATTGAAATTATTCTTTTATGAAATCATATATACATATACCAAAGAAAATTGAGAAAATGATCAATTGTTGATACTTAAAAACAATTTTTCATGTATGAGTGGGCCTTCGCTCCATTATTATTATTATTTTTTTTTTTTGAAAGATTACACTCAAAGTATCAAGAAAATATACATTCTTCGGTGAACAAAAACATAGAGCAAAGACCTACTCTATCTTAAAAATACACTTTTATGACAACAATCGTATCTTTCCGAGAGATATTTGAAGTCCATTTAGTCAAGGGTCATATCACAAGTATGATTAAAATGCCAGCGGAGTGATACGCGTGTTAGTCTCAAAGAGAAAATTAAAACTCAGGATTTTTAATGCTTGGGTTCGAATCCAAAGAACATAACATTTTTTTTTAAACATAGACTGATTTTTGCAGAAAGATTTTGTTTGTCATAATTTCATACCTCTCAATGATAAGAACTTTACTCTAAAATCTCATTTCTCATATTGAATATGACTTTTATATGTTTAAAGCTTTATGCAATTTGCACGCCTTCTTCTCGATCTCCTTTTCAGTTGTATAAGCGTTCCGAATTAATTGCATGATATATTAAAGAAAAGATTTTTTTTCAATAAAAACAATGAAAAAAAAACCTCTTCTCACAATGAAATGCATGGATCTTGTTTCATATAGATAGTTTTCAGTACGCCCAAATTAGCAAGAGTTATTTCCCGTTGGCTGCCATATTGGAGGTCAACATGCTCATATTCCTTCATTATTCAACCAACTTTAACTTTTTATACTGGCCATTGTGGGGTAAGGAGCATTGTTTTTCTGAAAAATATACATTTGTTAAAGCCTCCTTTATTTCATAATTTTTATTCTATAAAGATTTTCCCCCAAATATTTCTGCTACACCCTCTTAGATTTGGTAAGACAAAGAGGAAAAATTACCAGGTTGACCACCAAGATGGTGGCCAAGGGAAATAACTCGGAGAGAATATACGTCATATGAAAACTATCTATATACGAAATCTTGGCATGCAGCAGCAAATAATTTAACTTCTGTAATGGTTTTTCTTTTACGTTGCACACAAACAATGCAGATCTGACAATAAACTGGAACTTACCTGAAAGTGACCAATGGACCTATAATACGATTGATTCCTGTATCGATTCCAATAATTAAGACCATTACATTTTCGACAGAACAAAATGAATAAGATAAAAAAAAAATATAGTTGTCTCTCTTAAAAATTTAACTTCCATTACGGTAATCCAAGATGTTTTTGCATTTCAGTTAAAAAAAAGTTTCATTATTTTTGGAGCGAAATACTTAACACTTTTGATTAATATCTTAAAACAAACCTTATTTATATCTATTACCAAGAATTTCAACTTTTATTACTGATAATTAAGTTCAGTAACGATTAACTAATGATTTTCCCCCCGAAATTTAAACTTAATTCACTGAACCAGATTCCAGCCAGACTTCAAAAATCATATTTTCATACTGTTCTATACTCAACATCAGAAAACGAAAAATACTGACTCCTGTTATAGCATTTTCTTCTGTAACATTGCTTTGTGACCACTGATATATTGAAATTGTTGTGTATTCCCTGTGACAAGACTTCTCTTTGGGTACCAATATTTTTTACCTCTTGGCCTTGGAGTTTGACCTACTTTTGAAAACTTTGACCAAACTTGAACCATGGCTATTACTTTTGATCGGTTGGTTCCAGGGCTTTCATATGTCACATGTGTATTCCTTGTAACACGACCTTTATGGGTATCATTTTTGAATTCTTGTCCTTGATCTTGGAGTTTGACCTACATTTGAAAAAACTTTAACCTTGACCATTAGCTGTCATACGGAGACATCAGTGTTTTACAAACACATCTTTTTTTTTTAATTTTGATCCACGTTCGGTGTTGCCCTGTGAAATTCTTGTTTACTTTTTGTTACACTTCACTACATAAAATTTTTATTTCGATGAAAGGTGCAGCCGTGGTTATTAAACATTGAAATTCCGTGAAATTCGTTCGTAACGCAACTTCTACTACAGTTTTATTTTGATATCAAGAAACAACGTTTATGTATACAAATACATAACTATTTTTAATTGTTTCGATGAAATTCTATCAAAAAGGAAGTGTTTTTTCTCCTTACCACTAAGATAAATTTTACTTGGCATTCAATTTTGATTTCGATGAATGTTATTACCATTGTTAAAAATATTTTTTTTTTTTAAAAAATGTGAAAATCTTTCAGAACGCCACTCATTTAAGTTTTTTTGTTTTGCTGTTTTTGTTTTGTTGTTTGTTTGTTTTTTGATTTCAATAAAACGTAGTACACTGTATATACATTATGTAGACTTTACTAAGATACATAACTATGTTATTAAGATTTGGATACTAACTAAGAGTCGGCGTTCTCAAAGTTACTAAAATTAACTTATCAGAATGCGACTCCTCCTTCAGTAAGTGGTCTGATTTCTATAAAACCTTGATACACATGTAAACTAAACCAAAGATCATACTTCTGTTTATTAGTGGTGTCATAGCTGTTAGTTGTCAAATCCAGGTGCTACTTATTTCTTCTTTTTATAAATACAAACTCATTAGTGCTACAGTCTTGTCAGAGAAGATAGCAACAGGGAATACAGATTAAAATATGAATTTCCTTTTTAAACAAACAAAATACACATACACACACACATCCTCACAAAACAAAAAACACCCCCCCCCCCCCAAAATGTAGATGAACCGTGAAGAAATAGCTTTTGTACTCCAAGGAACATGGGTCATATGTATACAAACAATGTCGATGAAACACAGGTTTTCACTTATTTCAAAGAAATGTTTAAACGAAAATCTACAATACAACCTGTTGTTACCTCGAGCCTTGATTAGTTCTTCACGAACTTCTGTATATTCCTTTTCGGATTTGCACAATTACTCTCACGTCACTAATTATTAACATTGGAAATGGATACATAAAAATAGAATTTCTTTTTTATTTAATTCTAGGAATTATGATCTTGTGTATTACAACTGCCCATTTGAAACTTCTGTCAAGTACATACCTTGGTATGTACCAAACGACTTTAAGCATTTCTGACACGGAGTCTTTAAAATATGAATGATAAATCACACAAATAATATTAAAAACAAAAATCTTTTAACATTCCTTAGTCTTTAAAATATGAATTTCGCTTTATTTTCTGCCTCCAAATTCTAAAATTGGGCAAGCCCCATGATCCATTGAACTTCAACTGGGAGCTCAAAAGTAGACAGCCATGTGTTCCTCTGTACGTTCCAACATTCTATATCTTCTTGCAGATTTTCCCCTCTATTGGTAGATGACCCGCCAATCAAATACATTTTATTACCTAAAAGAAAACAGCATAAGTGTATCCAAAAGAACCATCATAAAAGCCGTATTTTTTTTTTGTTTTTTTGAAATTTTACGATTTGCATGACCTTTGAAAGGTATCAAATTATTTTTCTGCGTTTTTAATTTATGTGGTTGCATTGTACCGCATTAAAAAAAAATTATCATACACTAATCACATGATTTTACAGGTTTAATCATGCAAAAAAAAAAAAAAAAACCTTTACGTACGCACAATTTTACAGCGTTCGGTAATAAATAATGACGTGTTTACAAAATATCTCATCCTCACAATGTCAAGGTTTTGTGATTTCGGAACTCCACACAAACCCTTGACATAAGTCGTTATTTAAAAGTTGGGCTAGAAACCTGCTATTTCATTTGTTCCTGGTGCAGGACTGGAACCAATCAGAAAACAGCTTTTATTGTAGGTAAGTTTTGTAAACAAATATGACTCCTCTTTAAAATGGAAAGTGTCAATATTGTAGGATGTGTGACTAGTTACTGTAAATAAAACATCGGGAATTAATTTTTTAAAGATCGTCCTCCTTGCAATCACAAAAGATTTGCTCTGGAGTGGGGCAATTTGATAACAACGGATTTGAAAAATATATTCTCATTTGTTAGTTTCTAAAATTACCCATTACGCATGTGTAACCACAAGCCCAACTTTTAAATAACGACTTATGTCAAGGTTTTCTGTGGAGTTCCGAAATCACAAAACCTTGATATTGTGAGGATGAAACTATCTTAAATATTTAATGAATATTTTGCAATTGCAATTTTTGCGGATTTGTCCTTTGCACAGAATCCTGCAAAAATTGGATAACCGCAGAAAATACCCGTCATAAGGTATACTGCGTAGTGCCTCGTTATGGTTTTCCGAAGATGTACAAATGCCTTAAATTAATTTAAACAATTATTAAGTTGCTCAACATATATTATAGCAAAAATATTAAAATACACCATGAAGTTTAAATATCCAACCTGAAGTAAAAGAGGCAGCACTATGACGAGCTTTATCCATGTAAGTAAGCAGCATCCAGGAATCTTTGTTTGTATCATACAAGTCAACATCTTGTACACTTAACGCAGCTGACGATTTTCTATCAATAGCCAATCCTCCACTTAGGTACAAACTATTTCCAATGCTAGTCATTGTGGCATGACAACGACCATATCTTAGGCTACCCTTTGCAGTCCATCTGCAACGAAAAGTCACTGCATGAGACACAGCTATAAATGTAAAAATGATTAACAAGTACCCAAGTTCTACAAATACCTTCTCGTAAAATAAACCATATATAGTACGTGCCTGTTTGTGAATGGGTGGTAACATTCAACACTATCAAAGATTATGTTACTTCCATCCTGACGGTACCCAAAGCCCCCAGCTACGAATATATTTCCATTAAGCTCTGCAGCACAAGCGCCAGCACGTGCTGTCGTCAAAGACTTTAAGAAATGCCAGCTGTTTGTAGATGGGTTGTAACACTCCACTGACTTAAGAATTCTAGAAATAATACATAAAATCAAAAAAGAATCAAAGTACTGAAGGAACAACTATACAATTGGAATTTTATAGCATTTGGTTAATTTGTATGACAATACATGCATATATGCAGGTAAACCGAGTTCAGTTTGTTCCTGTTAGTTTACAAATAATTGTTAAACAATCAAATACAGTAAAAGCTACATTTTACCTGTTGTTTCTCCCAAGACCACCGATAGCGTAAATGCAACCATCAAAAACACATAGTGCATGCTGGTGCCGAGCAGTTCTCAGTGGCGTCAATTTCCGCCAACCACTCTTCGGACAGAAAACCCAAACATCTCTTCGGGGAAGTGGATTGTCGTTATTATAGCGCAACCCTCCTGAAAATAACAACACAAGTTTAAGAAATATACAAAGTTACTTGATTACATGTATATATAATACTATACTATTTTTTAGTGTACGTAGTACATGTATTTAAAAAAAAACTTACCTATCACGTATAACTTCTGGTCTAGCACAATCATGGAGGGGTTTTCATTCAGATCTGGTTTTGATGGATGGTTTAAGGTGTTATGCTCCTTAGCACAATCCCCAGCTATACCAAAAAGAAAAAAGAAAGTCATGTATATTTACACACATATGCACTTGATTCTCCAATATGTAAATTTATATTTACACACATATGCACGAGATTCCCTAATACAGTATGTAACTTTGATTTAATAACTTACAGAACTGAAGGAACCCTTAATTTTTGTCATAAATACAAACCGCTGATCAACTTTTGCGCACTAATTTCTTGTGACGGGGAAAATTGTTCCAAGGATTCTCTACTTCCGATATTGAAACTCTCCGTGTAATTCTCGTAACTTTCAATACTTCCGAATGATATATCCATCAAGTCAACTGGAGTGGCATTATTCTACAATCAAGAACAACCAGCTGTGGAGTGATGTAACTGAGTTTAGCAAAAATAAACGTACCATCAACATCCATCATTACATTGTTTGTTTTGCTTACTTGTAGTCATAGATGAAACAAAGTACTCACATTGATATAGTTAGTGCTGTTGTTTGAATCTTCATGTGCAGTAAGGTACCTTGATTCTGGTATATTCAGGTTTAGGGGATCTTGCCTATTAAGTGCCATCACAGTTCTAATCCTATGAAAAAATGAACATGACATGCTAGATTAGAAATTGAGCACAGTGTAAACTAAAGGTGCACGCACCAATTAAAAGATAAAGACATGAATATTCACCAGTTGGCCTTGTAGATCATGTCTAAACATTTCTCATCGGCTGCAAGAAGACTGCATCTGTCGATGCACCCAACCAGGTCTTGTTGTGACATCAAGGGGAACCGAATGCATTTCATAATGGCTCCCAAGTACTGCGAACGTTCACCTGGACATGCATTAATCCATTCTAAGCCTGCGCAAAAGACGTCCATCTCAGTTGAAGTGACTAACTCATCGTGCGACAGAATGACACGAAGGGTTTCAATGTCCAGCTCCAGGAAAGATCTGCGCTGAGAAATGTCGAGAAATCTCTGCGATATACAACGGAGTATTGGTATAATGAAGTTACTCTCCGGATCCTTCCTCACCGCCACCAACAACGCAACAAGATCATCATGCGGGAGAGTCCCTATCTTCCTGAGACATCTTTCCCTTATTTCTGGAATTTGAAACTGCCTCGAGATTTTAACTAAATCCAAAATAGTTGAAGTTGTGATTTCCAGTTTTCCTGCATAAACAAAGTTCATGAAGGCCTTTAAAGATTGCATGGACAATCCTCGGAGACGAATCTCTGCCATTTGTTTCGATTTCATGTGACTGTTTTCAGTAAAAATGGATTCAAAGTACGGACTCATGGAACACAACGCAGCACGATGGGCATAAAGAACTTCATCATTCACACGGAACCGAACGTCACATACCTTGCAATGGTCGTAACATTCTTTGATATATGAACCAATCTCGGCAAAGTGCATGATTTGGTCCTGTGGTACATTTTGCATTTTTTCTAAATAGCCACGAGTTTTGTTTGGAAGTAAAGACAACGGATTCTTTCCCATCATGAAGTCATTATTCATTAAGAACTGGGAGGACTGGGTGGCAAATGTGTCCGAAACACTTCCAACACTAGCTGGAGATGATTTACGGGTAGAGGTGCTTATGGGTTCGTCGGTTGCCGACTCGTACATTGAATATGTTGACCAAGATTTATCCAACCCTTCAGAAAGAACACCTGACTTGTCTGAAAAAGGACAGCAAATAATAATATTTTATGAGATAGAAATGTCAAAATATACTGGAGTAGTTAAGGGTTTTAAATTAATCCAAAAACAAAACAAAAAATATAAATAAACAAGAAACAAAGCAAACAAAAACGTTATTAACCCTCTTCCCCGCAGTCACGCATTTTAACGCATATACCATTTCCTATTTCTAACGCAAAATCACGCATATACCGTTTCCCCGCAATCACGCATTTTTCACGCACTTCCAAAAGTAAATTTAATCTTCAATTTAATGACAATTCCCTTCTAATTTGTACTTGCTAATATCTCATAAAATAAGAAAAGTTGTAATCTTATTAAAATATTACGTCATAATTATTTACACTAAACTTTCGAGAAACTTGTACCTCGCTATAAAGTGCTTGTGGGGAAAAGGTAACGTCATATTTCTATGACGTGAACATTAAGTGTATGTTGTGTCACAGTTCAGTAAGTTGTAAAGAGTTAATATAACAGTCATATAGCATCATGTACTAGTTTAATTATTGCCTACTTGTGTTTTGGTAAGGGATTTGATAGCTTGCATTCTGAGGTGCCATGTAAAAGTTTTCTTCCTCTTCAGAAGTTGGACTCCTACTGACAAGTCTCGCAGTACAGACAGAACCGGCAACAGATGCCTGGCCTCCACAGTCATTCAATGCAGCCAATCTCTCCTCTGTTAATGTATCGTCCGTTGTGATACTTTGCTGTCCAACTATTGTGTGATCGCTGGAAGAGCATATGGAAGATAAATCATCTCTAGAAGATTCCAATAACGATGGGCTCAGGACACGATCCATGGCGGTGTCTGATGTGTTCGGAAATATCTTCCTCCACATTATAGTTGAATTCGGTTCGTAAATGCAGTTTGTAGACATAGCGTACCGAGCTTTAGGGCTTTTCCTTGTCTCTCTTTTCTGACATCCGTTCATTACTTCAGCAGATGTTGCTCGTGACTCAGAAACTGGGGCTGACTTACGGATATTTGCCACTACATTTTTCACTGAACTAGGGCGGATAAGGGTGCTTTCGGTGTCTTTATCAGGAACAATGGTATTCCGTGGAAATCCATGAAGTTGGTTCCATTCGGAGATAGCAATAGGTAGCGGTTTGTAAAGGCCTGTGGGAGACTCTGAATGAGTGGTGGGCCTTTCCACTGCCTGGAAGTAACTTTGGCCTTCACTTCTAATGGTACCAGATTTGTATCCAAGTTTCAAACAGGAATTCGGAACAGGAGGTGGAGTTGGAATTTTAGGTTGGTCCTCTCTTCTCAATTGCATCTGCGAATCACAAGAAGATGAATGTCGTGGTTGAATACGGGGCCCTTGAGGTTGCACCAAATTTTTCGACCATCTTCCTTTTTCAGTGTGTGGTACAAAACTGTCCGATCCTGTAATTCTCAAAGATTCTAAGGGAAGATTTGGAAAAGGACGGGTGGCATTTGTCCTATTCTTTCGGCTTTCATTTGTCTCCAGCATTGTGCAAAAGACAATATACCATTGGATTCTTACATGAACTTCCAATGGTATTCAGCGCTGTTTGTTTGTAGCTATACAACAAAAGCTGCAATGCTGCGTTTATTGTGACGTAACTACAACGACACGGTATTATGACGTAATAATGGTGTATGTCGTTATCAAAGAGAGAGAGAGAGAGTTCTTTAGTGCATGCATCTCACCCTGCCCATGTTCATTTTTAATAAAAAGTACACACAAACACACGCACACCCTCACGCGCGCTAGACTGCTCTCTATGCTAGACTGCTTTCGATGCCGATGGAATTTCCCAACACTGCAGTGCATCAAGTAAGAAAAAAGCAGATATATAC
Source organism: Saccostrea echinata (assembly GCF_033153115.1). Classification (NCBI taxonomy): domain Eukaryota; kingdom Metazoa; phylum Mollusca; class Bivalvia; order Ostreida; family Ostreidae; genus Saccostrea; species Saccostrea echinata. The sequence continues at coordinate 24,252,541 of NW_026889774.1, forward strand.
ACTGTATATTGTATTAGTTTACTCTTAAATTGTTTCATTTAAATTCCATAAGATTTTTACAAATTTAATTTTTTGCATAATCGTCGATATAGTTAGAGTTCATCTCACCCTTCAACCCCCCCCCCCCCCCCCGTCCACAAAATAAAAAAAAAATACTGGAAAAAGAAATCTCTATACAATGGTTGAATTAATTAACTTGCACTTTTAAACCAATCTTAATTACATTTGCGGTAATATCAGTATATATTCACGAAAAAAAAAAAAAACAAACAAAAAAACAAAAAAAGCTCACTGAAGTTAAATCTCCTTGATCCGCCTTAATTTGATCATATCTATCAGGAAAATATACACATCATAAGTTAATCTTTTGTAACTGTTTTTTATTTAATCACAATCATTCTAGAGTAATCCGTGCACTTACCTTATCCCTTGCAAATTTAATCTAAGATAAATAATTGTTTTCTCCCCCTCCCCTCTCTCTCTGAGCAAATTGTACAGTGTATGTACAGATTTTATTTATCAATTATGGCTCTGAGTGTAACTATATAATGATTACACCAAAAGGAACATATAATTTATTAATAACATATTAATTTTTATAGCTGGATTGCTACAAAAATTTAAGCGAAAGATCTCCTTTTTAATGACTAAATCAATTGACATTAATCACATAAAATCAGTCTTCACACCACACCATTTACGCGCAAAATACAATCCTGTCCTAGATTTCTAAAAATAGAAAAACGGTAGTAAATGGTAAAAAGGCGTATATATATCTACTTTGTCATTTAAGATTACTTTTTAAATTGAAATGCACAAACGCTTGTGTCGCTTTGAGAACTCTGTTTCAATTGAAGTTCATAATTTGCGTATTAATGTTGCAAAAAATGATAAATATAGACGTTTAATAAACTTGTCAATGCTATTTTTAGAAAATAGAATTTTGTAACGATACCTGGGAATTCCCCGTATGTTAGAAAGCGCGCAAAACGATTGGTTGTTTTGTACCTCGTGACTAGGGACTTTCCCAATATGCAATTTTTCATGGAGGTGTAATGGAAAGAACTACGACACGAGCAAATACTTGGAATTTTCGAAAACTATTTGAAACTACACTGTGTGTTTCTGATCCCCATCCTTTTCATGGGGGAGAATGACGATTGTGGATACCAATAATGTCAATAACAACGTCAGTAACATGAGTAAGAGGGTTAAAACAAAACCAAAAGTAAGAGCAAGTGTAGGGTCTGAGATGACGCGGAAAAATGTCGCCGACAAGGAGAGCGCCGACCGCATTGCTGCAGCGGAGGCTATGTCATGTTTGTCTTCAACGCCGTTCATACTGCCATCTTCAGAAACAGTCCCCAAGGCTATGGCGGGCCAGAGTGTAAAACCGGATCCATCAATAAATATTGGAAACAACGAAGAAGGAGTGTACACGTCCACGTCTGTTTCTAAGAGGGGAAAATCCAGAAATCGTGGACGCGGGGGTAAGCGTTCTCCATCAAAACAAACCCATGCAAATTCTTCACTGGAAAGTAATATTGTTGTAAGTCAGAGAAATGCAGTTGCATCAGTTACTGAGCTATCCAAACCTAAAACAGTACCTCCAAGTACAGTTGTCAAGTTAAAAACAAGTACTACATCAATATCACAGGCATCATTAATAGCACAACAGTTAAGCAATATTGTTAAGCTGCAAAAAGAAAAGCAAGAGAATGCTATGCCATCACATTCCAATATTAAGTTTTCCCTTCAGCAAATGTTGGAGTTAAAAAAGGCCCAAGGCCAAGAACAGTCACAAACATCAAATAATGCAGTTCTAAAACTCCCTTTAACTGTGTCCACAAGTGATTCAAACCAGGCACGAGAACCAAGTAGTCCTAGTTCTATCATTAGCAATGAAAGCATAGAATTGCCCCAAACAACTGTTGATCACATTTTGAACCAAAATAAATATGACACACCTGAGGCTTCGTTACCGCTGAAGAAGAGGAGGCTACAGACTTACAAAGATGGGGAGGTACCTCAAAAAGACAGTACATCCCCCTCGCAGGCAGTGGTGGATCTGACCACAGATAAAGAGGACAAATCTAAAGAACAACAGGGTAATCACTTTGTATACATATGTATTTTGTGCAGTTATATTTAGTTTTTGTTTTCTTTATCATAATGCAAAAATTGAAGTTGATTTTCAGTGAATTCTGTATAAATCTCAAGTGCCTGAAAGATCCTCCGTAATGCTGAACACTTAAAAATAATCAAACCATTTCTATATCAAAATACATATGATCATTAATCATTTTGGAGATATATCAACAAAACTATTTTTTATTTATTTACAAACCATCATTCAATATGTGTTGAACTTTCCCTTAGCTTATTGCTACTCCATTGATCGTGCAAATCAATAACAACTGTGAGATTGAAATAGGTATAGCTTGTAAGCTTTATATGGCAAGAGTCCAAAAATAGCAAATGTTAGGGTCAATATTTTATAGTGAAGGATAGGAATATACCAACTTTGCCTGAAGTTTAATCTTAAAGTCAAGATTCAGACAAGCATATGTACAGCATTACCTTTTGATATTCTGAACTATATTTATTATAAAAATCCTTGTTTGTAATTCTTACTGTTAGAATTTCTTACGTACATGTAAGGGGTAATTATACAGTTAACCCGTGAGTCAGTTTATTAAAGCCCAACAGCACACTTTTAGCTTAAGCTTCAATAAATTTTCTGAATTTTGATTTGAAAGTGGGATGAATGATCAAAGGGATTTTTAAAACTCTTAGTAATCTCTCTCTCTCTCTCTTCAGATAGAAATAAAATATTTCATTACTGAATAGACTTGGAGTAATATCAGATGTAATCTGCAAATTCACAACTGGATACTGGTTTTCCCCCCAAAAGTTTATAGTTGATTTATAACAGTTACTTTTAATGAGTGATGGTAAAACACCAAAATTTATTCTTCATTGTTTATGCACAACTCTGACTAATTTTGTCCTATTTTAGTACATGCATGTATATTGCTTTCCTTTTCTATAGGCACTGCAAGGGTGTTGTCATCTGGGGTGTATGTGAATCCACAGACGAGTCTGATGCTTCTGTCTGAAATACAGATGGCGCTTCATCAGGATGAAGATGGTGACTTGTAAGGAACTTGTTTCAGACTTTTTTTTTTCATGGCACTTTTGCCAAGTATGCTTTTAACATACATTGAACTTTTCTATCTCAAACACTGACATCTCGAATACCATGGAGATGCTGAAGTGATTTGGAAGTCCCAACTTCTTATTCTTTAAAGTATTTTACCCTGGATATCTTGAATCCTTGGATATCTCAAATCCTTTGATATTTAAAAGGGTTTTTTTTCGTTTCCACTGAGTTCAAGATAATGGGGTTTGGCTGTATTATCACTGTCTTTACTTAAGTAATATAAATACCAGTATATTTGATACTTGATAATGAGAGTCAGAGTCTGAATGTAAAACACCAATCCTATGTGCTCCAGGGATGTAACATGGTCTCTTTAAAGTTAGCCCTAACAAATGTCTGATGAGCTTGTGAAATATACTGCTTATTTGATATTGCAGTAGAAACCAAGCTGAAATTGAGCTTGTGAAATATCATGATAGTGTTATTTTACAAGGTCCAGAACAATTAATTAATAATAAATAAAGGACTTGTAAATCCAGCCCAAAATGGCTAGAGGTAAAAAAAAAAAATGGCATAGACTGCACTCATAGTAGGTATTTATAAAACATTACAAATAACATTTAAATGACCTTGGTAATGAATGGTGTTTAAAAAAAAGGCATTTAACATGTTCAACTTGGTCCATTATGTACATACTAAAGTAGCCAGGTCACTTAATTCTTAGTCAGCTGATAATATTTATCAGTGGACTAGTACACAGAGTATTTGAGAGCACCTTAATTTATGGGGCTACCATGTGATAAAGACTGAAACACGACTAAAACGTGATACATACAGGTACAGAAATTCTATTTTTAACCAGGAATTAAATATACCTCTTGCCAAACCATCCGTATAGAAATGAATTGTAGAACGGCAGTTCATTCTGAAAACAATTTTTTAAAATCATTTGGGAAAACCAGATTTGCAACACAAATTATTTTTGAACATTTTATCTCCTGATTTGGGACATTTAAACCAGTTAGCACAATGTATGCATGCCTTTATATTCATGGGTATTAAATGACTCCTCTTGTGCAAAAACACATACAATATAAATGTAATGTAAGTTCTTTTTGTGAACTGACTAAGAATTTGAACGATACATAAATGCAGAAATCATGACCTTTCAAAATTGTCCTGATGGGTCAAAGAGGCAGTGCTTGTCTGTAAGAAGTTGCAAACTGAGCAAAAAAAACAAAACTTTCTTCTATGCACAGTGTAAGTTCATCTGTATAAATACAAATTCCATTTGTTTTAGTGCAAGTATTTTGTCTTGTAGGCCTTTACATATTGCTGTGGCTCAGGAAAACAGTGTAATGGTCCAAAAATTTGTTCATTTAATGACCATATCTGGCAAAAGTGTGGACAAGTATAACAAGTCACAGCAGGTAATAAGTAAATTAATTAGTATTATTGTTCATGAAATATTAATGGTCATTCATGGATTACCATCTTTTTTTTTTTGAAAAAAAGTATTGATATATAATATTTACCTGGTATTTTTAAAGTTTTATATTAAAAAGCTTGCATAATAATTCATGTTTTAAATTTCATGTCTCTTTGCATATGTATTCAACGTTTTTTTTTTTTTTATCTAAATAACCATTGATTTATTTCACTGTAACTGAACATAAGACAGCTTTATGCAAAATGGAACCCTGATACACCTGACTCTTTCTGAGAAATAAATTAAAAAAAATTGGGCCAATGTTTGAAGCCGCTAGTATATCATTGATTCATTATGTAAATTCATGTATTACTGCACTGGACTAGTGATAAAAATGTAATCAATAAAAAATAAAGCTTACAAGGGAAATTTCCATATTGCTCTTCTCTTTTTTTTTTTTTAAATGTACTTGATCAAGGTTCATCATTTTTTTGTTCACTCATAAAATTTGCTTTAACACTTCATAAGCTTTTCCAAGTCGCCCGCGTTGCACAGTGGTTGGAGGGTACGCTCTAGAGTCGTGGAGTAAGGAGTTGATCCTTACGTCGGGGGTTTGAATCCCACTGTGGAATGTGGAGACTGGTCCTTCGGATGAGACCGTATAAACCAAGGTCCCATGTTGCAGTAGGTGCTGGCACGAAAAAGATCCCTCACTGCTCAATCGCCCTGAGTGCCGATTATAGGTCAAAATTTGCAGCTCTCCACCGGGAAGTGGTGGCGTCTCCATATGAGTGAAAAATTATCGAGAGGGACATTAAACAATAATAAACAAACAAAATAAGCTTTTCCAAAAGAAATCTGCATTTTATGATTAAAATGCATACAATTTCAGCATACCCTGTGGGGCAAAATTGGACAAAAATGACCACTGAACTTGACAATTTTATAAAGGAATAATATTGATATATTTTAGCAAGAGTTAATTATGTTAATTATCTCTCTTATCAGATGGCCAATGAACCTTTAATAAAGGTTCTGATCAGGTGGTCTTGTATCTCTCTTGACTGATCCAATATGTTAACTCCTAGAGATTCTCTTTTTAGACGCCCCTTCACATTGCGATTGAGTTACAGTTTGATCAGGCTGTGTCTGTTCTCCTGATGGCTGGAGCCAATCCGTCTTTGGTTAATAAACAGGGTGACAGCTCCATACACCTAGCCATCAAACACAACACCATCAATAGTCTGGCACTGATGCTCATCAAGAGTCAACACAAGACAGATATAAATGCCAGGAACTTTGAAGGTATGGGTGCTGAATATTTTTTTTATGTAACTCACATACGAAAATTATTGTCCAATTCAGGTTTTTCAAAGAGGGGGCATAATGAGTGTTGAGGTAAAATTTATGCCCAGTACCAGTTTTTTTTTCCAAATAAGGAACTAAATTGTACATTCTTATCATTGTATGAGAACAAAAATCATAACCCTGAAGAACAAATATTTAAATATACTGTATGTATTTATAATAGAAATTTTATCTTGTTGAAACTTGGCCTTAACTGAAACTAATACTAATGCTGCAGTAATGCATATGTTCAAATATTGTGGTTTGGGATGTATAATTAGATATATTGATCACTGATTTGTACTTGACAATAAAAGTTTGTTTTTATACAAAAGAAATATAACTAAGTATCAAACTGTTCACTGGATATTATTGCAATATATATATTGTCTGCACTTATAATTAGGTGAGAAAGACGTGGGGGGAGTAAGAACCTCTTAAATTCCTTGTCTGTGATGTACTGTACTTATTTCCACTAAAGATAATTTTGTCTTCTGTGATGTTGAAAGACCAATATAGCAACAATGGAGGAAATTATTGAATCCTTATGAAATCATCAGCATGAACTCAATTTGATACAAGTTACCTGGTAGTTCATACCATGGTCATTAGCCATGGGAGAACCACCACGGGGGTCTATAGTTTTATAATGTAAGATAAGGAATTCGACAAAAGAGAATCTGCAGATTCTCTTTTTTTCAAATTCCTTATCTTACATTATAAAACTATAGACCCCCATGGTGGTTCTCCCATGGCTCATGTAGACTTCAGTTCGCTAATACCTGTGGTAAATACAATATGTTAAATTCAGTTTATTGACATCACCATGTTGGCATACAGTTGAGATAACAAGTCAAATGATAAACAAAAGAAAACTGAATTTTAACAAAATGGCTTCAGCATGCAAAACATTTTCACTCTTTTCTTCAAAGTCCATGAATTTCTTTTCTCTGCATGCACAAAACATCTACTATGAAATCACTTATTTTCGTGTGGGTTTAATTTTTGTGGTTTTTGAGGTATGAAGAGACCCATGAATTCATGTCCACCATGAAATGTAAAATTTCGTATGCATAACTATTCAACACTTCCCAACCTCGAAATCAATGATGTTGAACTGTCTAACTCTTCTTTGGCGTTAAGGGTCTTCTTGACAATAACTTCTCCTTGGATTGATTATCCCCTCATTTAGACATTTGGGTTTGATAGAAATCATTATAGACAATAAATAAATACATTCCATGTACAGTAAAACTCAGTTATAGCAAAGTCATGGGGACCTGTGAATTTACTTCGTTATATCCGTAATTCGTTATATCTGTATAATAAATTCGTTAGAGTATATACAGTTGAACTTCAGTATCTCGAACAATGATATCTTGAATACCATGGATATGTCAAAGTCATTTTGAAGTCCAACTGCTTATTCCTTACGTATTTTACCCTGGATATCTCGAATCATCGGATATCTCGAAGTTTGAGATAACAAGGTTTAACTGTATAACGAATTCACAATATGCATCTTTTTGTTCAAGTATGACTACCAAATATGTTCTAGGAGGTATTAAATTCAAAATTTTACTTGGGGTGCTAAATATTTCTGAGGAATAGAATTTCAAATCAAAATACTTATAAAAATTATGTGAGTTTAATATTTTGAAGAGCAAGATATTGAAAATTATTTATAAAAGATGTAATTTTCATTATTTTAAACCTCTACTGGACAGAAAACCAGTTCACTATATCCGTAAATTCATTATATCAGAGTTTGTTATAATCTTAATATTTTCCAAGAATTTGTTAAGAATTTCACCGGGGATTCAAAAAAACTTTGCTATATCCTTGAATTTGCTATATCTGTGTTTGTACTAAACGAGTTTTACTGTAAAGGGAACTGTTCAATTTTTCAATCGTATTCTTGGAACCAAGCTAGTAGATGAACAAAGAAAGAGATATAAAGGGTCAAGGTCAAAGATGTGCGGTAGAATTTTTTTTTAGGACAAAGCACTATATAATGATTTTTTTTCTGCTTATCACAATTTTTGCAAAAATATGCTAAAACACTATTTTTATTTCCTTTAGTCCCTTTTTTGGATTAATAATAGGAGTCCCTTTTTTGATAAATAATAGGGTTATTTATAATCTATATGGTATAAAGTCAGTGACAATTTAACACAAGTTAATTTTATGCAATCTAAAAAAAAAAATAAAGTGAAAATTGAATCATAGCGAAAATTACCTGTTTATGTATGGTATGAAGAGTAAAATTTGAGTTCAGTGTTACAGTCAGTACTTATTACATAACTTGTACTCACTACTCAGGGAGATATTAGAAAAAAAAAGTGATTTAGTGTCTAGGATACCTTTAAGGTTTGTCTGACATATACTGTAAACGGGTAAATTTACTCTTGGGTTTAAATTTTGCTATTGCCTAAATATGCATCAAATCGTGGCATTAAGGGGTAAAGAGTTAAATTGCCCCCCGTGTACCAGTATTTTTAAACATAGTTTACTCAGTTTTATTAACAATACATAACCCCAGTACCTCAAAGATTACCTCACATGTAATGTTCTTCCTTCTAATTCCCATAATTAACAACAAGTGCAAATATCCACATTAATTCCACAGTACTCTTTTCATTGACACTTATCTTATAAAGAGGGAAAAAAAAAAATATATAAAACAAGCATTCTGAGAGTATTGCATAAGCAATACATGTCCCCTACCGGTATCCCCCTTTTTTTTTAATAGGATGTCATTAACATATTTTATAAGACCCTGTATATGATAACTGCCCCCCCCCCCCCATGTGGACATTTCGGATTACTTGTTTATGAATAAAATGTCTTGGAATGAAGTCTGCCTTACAAAGACGTGTTTGACTAAGAATAACACAACAACTGCTTACATATGGAAAACATTCCTCGTTGTTCTTAACTCAAACACATACCAAAAAAAAAAAATTCAAATTGGGAAAAATATTCACTCTTTCGTTATTCATTATTTCACCAAGCATATTGAGTATTTGCTAGTAGAAATTGCTGAAAACAATGCACAAATGTCAATATTACTTAAACGTTTTCTGACTTCTTAACATGAGAACCTCAATTTGGAACATTAATATAGTGCAGCACGAACCCGATTTTGAACCCGAATATAAAAAAGAGGAATATTTAAAACTGATTTACTCCAGCACCTGTTGGTCAAATGTGACAAAATTCAAACTTGATCTGTAGTTTATCACTATAAAGGTACCCGCAAGTTTCAAATCAATTCTCAAAAGCATAAAGAAAAAAGTGCGGAAAACCATGTGGGACAGACTGACAGACAGACAGAGGGACAGACAGCTGGACAGCTAGACAGACAGATGGATGGACATACTCAGAGGAAACCTATAGTCCCCTCCAGTTTCACCGGTAGGGAACTAACAATAAAATTGTACATGCCAGCGACATTGATGTTATTTAATGTGATTGTTGCACTGTCTGAAAACTTGAAATCTAGTAGTGAGAATATATTTCTAATCACAAAAATGAAATATCTAGGGTGATTGTAAAATTGTTGCTCATGATGAAAAAAAAAACCAAGTTTCAGTTTTCATAACCTAAGGCAAAAATCAAGTGTGGAAAATTCCTTTTGTTTTTAGAGTTTTACAGAATGTTTACAACTAAATGTTATCTAGATGAGTATAGGTACCATGGTTTTATTCGAAAGCTTCTTATAAAATGTGTTTTAATTAAGGCTTGTGGAGTGTCTTTTGACAAATTAAAGTGTTGAGGACCTTGAATTGGAAGAAAATCAGTAATTTAGGAGCACACTATGGAACCCGTATTTTCCTATACAAATAAACATGCTGTTCTACAAGATTTTTGCATTACTACAATAGAACAAAACCATTCCCACTAATATTTTCAGCTTTCAACCCTGAAAAGTAGACCTTTTTTATTGGAAAATGCTTTAATTAACTTGAAAAAAAAAATTAAAATCTCAAAGGTTTCTGAAATTTAGTTGATATCTAAAAAGGTTAATTAGAAATTTTATTATAATTCTATTATTTGGTCTTTTAAACCATTTGAGAAATAACCGTCTTGTTTATATATAGGGTTTCTATGGGGTAAAATAGACATTTTTCTGATTTTTTTTCAACAATGCTACTCCTCCTCTAGTTTTTGCCTGACTTCAATCAAATTCTCTACACAAGTAAACTATACTAAGATGCATAATTAGGGCACTGCAAGGATTTGCGGGTGCCCTATAGTAATCACTCTGTCTGTCTGTCCGTCTTTCTGTTTTTCTTCCGTCCACAAATTTTCTGGTTTTTTTTCTAATAACTTTTTTTAGGGTTGACCAATTAAGTTCAAATTCGGTATGTTGGTTGAATAAGCAGTAATACATGTTTTGATGCTAAGTTTGGTTCTCTGTGTCATCCGGTTTGGAGCTGGGGTGGTGGGGTAGATTCCATAACTTTATATAAGAGTGAATGGGCAAAGAGAGATAACTGCTGAGAATATTCCTATTGTAAACTAAGAAAGGCTGCAGTGAGTCTCTTGGGATTAATTAACTTTCCTCTTGAAGAAAATCCAAAGCATTTATCTTTATCTGTCACATTGAAATTAATTAAGACCTCTGTCTCTGCAAATGAAGTTTGTTTTGAAGTTAAGGTCAATTCTGAATGATGTTTACATTCTCTGAGATATGGATTTAAATAATGTTCATACTTTATTTTGGTAAAATACACAATGAGTTATGATTTTATTGAATTCTAAAAACAAGATATAGATAAAGATACCTTTTTTATTTTTATTTTCTTTTCTTTTTCTTCTTTCTTTTTTTCTGCCTTATGTAAATTCAAGAGTACTATTTATTTTAACAGGTATTCAGATAATAACCTCATTCTATCATTGCTGAAAAAGTTCTTATTGTAAACTTAGAAGAAAAGGTTGAGAGAGCAGTATAGTTAATCCCCTGGGATTTATTATCTTGCTGGTTGCAGAAAAATTTAGAGGGGTTATCTTTCTGTCACTTTAAGATTAATTAACACCTTTGTCTGCAACTGATGTTTGTTTTGAAGTTAAGTTCAAGCCTGAGTGATTTTTGCATTCACTGAATGCTGGCATTTTAGAAAACACATGCTTCATTCTTCTTAAATATACATTTAATTGAGTTATTATAGATATGATGTTTTTAATGCCTTATGTAAATACAAGGATACTATTAACAGGTTGTTGGATATTTAGCAGTTGCTGTTGCTTATTCTTCATTATATATATTTTTAAATTTATGTTATCAAGTAAAATTCTCATCCCCTAATCTGCACCCTTATATTTCTACCCCTCGGCAGGGCCCTTGCTGACTGGTCAGATTTCTAGTTCTATTTATTGGGTTTTGATTTCGATTTTCGATGAATGGTGTTGCCATTGTTACTTAAAATAGAAATTTTTGTGAAATTCATACAAAACGCTACTCCTATACTGTTGGTCTGATTTCAGTTAAACTCTACAAAAGTAGTTCACACTAAGATGCCTAATTCTGTGTATCTTTTTTTTTTGATGATGAACAGTGTTGCCATGGTTACTATAAATAAAAATATTTGTTAATTTTTTTTCAAATACTACTCTTCCTACAGTTTTAGCTTGATTTCAATAGAATACACTAACATACATATTAATAATATGTATGTTTTGTTTTTTTTTAAAATTTTGTTGAATGATGTTGCCATGGTTTTTAAAATATAGATTTTATTGTTATTTTCCTTTGAAAATGTTACTCCTCCTACAGTTTTGGTCTGAATTCTGTAAAACTTCAACACAAGTAGAATACTTTAATATACATAATTCTCTGTATCTGTTTTTTTATTTTGACGAACATTGCTGCTGTGGTTACTAAAAATAGAAATTTCTTTGAAATTCTTTCAAATTAGTACTCTTTCAACAAGTTTGGTCTGATTTCATTTAAACTTTTTACCCAATTAGACTACACTGAGATACATATTTTTTATTTTAAGGAATGGTTTTGCCATGATTACTATAAATAGAAATTTTTGTGAAATTCTCTCAAAAGGCTACCTCTCCTACAGTTCTAGTCAGATTGGAATAAAACTTGCCACACAAAGATTTTAAACCAAGTATTATCGATTATTCTATGTATTGCTCCTATCATAGTTTCAAGTCAAAGTGTTACCTTTCTCAGTACAAACCAGTAGAGCTATAGTCTCATCAGAGACTTTTGGTTTTTTTGTAAGGTTAACATAAGCTCACTAATAAATTTGAATGTCAAATTACAAATTTTGCTGAATATTTGGCTGTTTCTTTTTAAGATTTTTTTTAAATGTTTGAACATGTGCAGAAAAAATTCAATCGTTTTTTCTGTGTATCCAAGAAATGACTTAATAAACACTATTCTTCAACTTAACCAGCAAAATATAGTAGACACTCATTTTTTATTATGTGGAAATGAATCTTTGTCTACCGATTCAAATATTCAAATTTTCTTTAGTGTCCAGATATTTATTTGAGAATCAGATAGATTCTAATTTAAACTGGTGTCTTTGATTTCAATATGTATATGTAGAATGAAAATTTTAAATTTTTTCGCAAACATGAATGCTTCTTGTTCAATAAACATTGTAATCAGTGTATATGTAACATTAGAGCTCTAGCTGGTAGATTACTCAGAGTATGTGTCTTTATAATTTTCAAATATTTTACATGTATAACATAATTTTTTGTAAATTATCTCAATTTATTTGTTATGACAATCATTTTGTATTCATTGATTGTATAACAAGGAGAGGATTTATTAAGTTGAAAGAACTTGTTTCCAATCCTTTTGTATGTATTATACAATAAAATATGTTCAAATCAAATCAAAAAATTCAAATGAATGTCATTATTAAGGACATTATTTTCTCGATCTCTCTGTTTTAGTAAACAGTATTTATATTACTAAGAAATTTGATGTTAAAAATCTTAGGAATACATGTAATTGGAATATCAGAATAACAAAACAAATTTTATATAATTGATGATATCATGACTATGGTATTGTTTTATTGCCTAGAACACGTGTGTAGAACCTATACCTATCACATATCTGTCAGTGGTACGTTAAATTGGTGACTACACTTCTCATGTTTACCTCTACAGGTTTGGCACCCCTTCATTTGGCTGTCATAAGGAATCAGATAGAAATGGTGAAAGTCCTTATAAGGTGTGGTGCTGATATAAACATACAGGTAGGTGGATAGCAAAGAAAATTGTATTTACTTGGAAAGGAGTGGAAGGTTCCACACATTTTATATGCAAAATACACTTGTAATGTAAATATACATAAATAACTTGCATGTTGACATAAATAAGTTGCATGTTCACATAAATATGTCACATGTTTACATAATTATCTCACAAGTTGACAGAAGTAAGTTGCATGTCGACATAGGTCTGTTGCATGTCTACATAATTATATTGCATGTCAACATATATAAATCACATATTGACGTAATTATGTTGCATTTTGTATCTATGATTATGGTGGCATATTTCTGCCCCCTTTATGCAAGATAAATTGTTAACATACAACATAGTTATATAGACATGCAACTTATTTATGTCAACATGCAAAATAATTATGATTACATGCAAGTTACCAATTTCTTTAGAGAATTTAATTTTCATATTGGTAAACTTACTTACGCCATTATAAGACATCATACAAGCAAGATACAACGGGATTTTTTTGACATGCGACTTATTTATGTTAACATGCTAGATAATTATGTAGACATGCGACTTGTCTATGTCAAAATGCAAGATAATTAGGTAGACATGCAACTTCTTTAGGTCAACATGCAAGATAATTATGTAGACATACAACTTAATTATGTCAATATGCATGATAATTATGTTAACATGCTAGTTAATTATGTTGTAATTTCAAATTCATATGATATTTGCAAATTGTATGACAGCAAAAGAGAACTTATGGTGGCATATTTCTGCTCCCTAAATGCAAGATAAATTATGTTAACATGCAAGAAAAGTATGTTAACATGCAAAATAATTATGTTTTACCAATCTTTTTTGAGAATCTAATTTTAATGGTGGTAAAATTACTTTCTAACGCCAGTATATGACATCATACAATCTAACTACAACAGAATTATGTTGACACACGACTTATTTATGTTAACATGCAAGATAATTATGTTAACAAGCAAGATATTTATGTCAACATGCGACTTATTTATGTTAACATGCAACATAATTATGTAAACATGCGACTTATTTATGTCAACTTGCAAGATAATTACGTTAACATTCAACTTATTTATGTTAACATGCAACTTATTTATGTCAAGATGCAACTTATTTATGTTAACATGCATGTTAAATTTTAACATGCAAGGTATTTATGTCAACATGCAAGATAATAAGTTGCATCCTAACATACATATCTCGCATATTGACATAATTAACTCGCATGTTAACATAATTATCATGCATATTGACATAAATAAATTGCATGTCTACATAATTATTTTGCATTTTGACATAAATAAGTCGCATGTATACATAATTATCTAGCATGTTAACATAAATAAGTTGCATGTCAACAAAATCCTGTTGTATTTTGCTTGTATGATGTCATATAATGGCATTGATAAGTAAGTTTACCAATATTAAATTAAATTCTTTAAAGAAATTGGTAACTTGCATGTAAACATAATTATTTTGCATGTTGACATAAATAAGTTGCATGTCTACATAATTATGTTGCATGTTAACAATTTATCTTGCATATAGGGGGCAGAAATATGCTGCCATAAGAACTAGCTAATTTTGTCCAAAAAGAAGTACATTTTGTACTCTGAATAGAAATGAAACTAAACAAGCAGGTAATATTGGTAAGACATCAGCCAGACACAGAGTATAACTATGTATCTCATGGTAAAGTCATCTTGAGGGATGTGCTGATAAGTGCCAGAAATCTGAGTATGAAAGCAATCCTTTTTCTAGGTATTAGAAAATAAAGTAAAAAATTTAGTATACAATGTAACCCTTTCTTTAGGATGGTAAAAGTGGGAGGACTCCATTGTTCCATGCTGTGGAGGGGAATCAGCTAGCATTAGTGATGTTGTTCAGACAATGCAATGCCAACCTAGAACTGACTAACTATGCAGGTATCACTGCTTTAATGGCTGCCCAGGCCAAAGGTTTCTCCGAAGCTAGCTCTATTCTAATGGTGGGACTTGATCCTAAGGCCATAATAGAGCACAAAGAGAAAGAGAAGTTGTTGATGCCAAATAAAAAGGTAAGAACAAACACACATTAAGTGAATTGTTTGTGTTTGCAAACTTCTAAGTGTAATTTCATATTCATGTGGAAAAGAAAAGTTTTGTAAGTGATTTTATAAAGATCTCCGTAAACATATAACATATGAGTTTGTATTTTACTTAGTGCCTTTGGCAGAGAGCAGCTTCTGCTAAATTAAGTAGATCGCTAAATGGCATGCACATACATGTATATAACATGAATACATGATGTGTATACATTCATAAATAAACTAAATCAAAGTTGAAAAATCAATTTCTGCAAAATAGGGTACATGCTGAAGTAACATATATTTACAGTATTTTTTACAGTTAAATAAGTCATAATATTTTTCTTCTTTTTTGGAGGGCGTTGAGGAGGAACTACACTAATACTAAGATGTGTTCTTGTTTTTGCAGATGCCAATACCTAGGATACCAAGTAAAGCTCATCTCATTGTGAGTGGTATTCAGAGGGGTGTTAAAAAAGAAAACAATGATGGTGAAAATGAAACCAGTTTATCGAATACTGGTGAAGAGACTCAGAAAGATGCTAAACCTAAGTTAGAAGAGAAAGGAGATAATCAGCAATTGTCTGAATATAGTGAAAGAGAACAGAGAATGATAATAGAAATGAAGAATGATACGCCATCTGTAAAGGCAGTTCCAATGGAAATTGATAAGACAGAAGTTGTGGAGGATGGAATAAAACATATTCCTCCTCAGTTAACTATGAACATTCCCATTAAAAAGGAAAAACCAAAGCGTAACAAACAGAAGAAGATGCTTTCAAAAAGTGAAAATAACCTGGGCAGTGATCAGCAGACGTCCTCCATTGTAGTGCATCTGCCAGACTCGCAGAAAGGGACTGTAGATTCTGTGGCAGATACTAAAGTGATGGTGTCGACTACTGACCCAGTTAGTAATGCTGTCAGATCTATACCTGTTAGTAATGGTCCAAACAAATCTGCAGTTACAACGGAGAATGTGACCAGCATCAATGCTAGGACAGCCTCTTTATTGGCAGCACACCTAAAAAGTGTGAAAAATTCACTAACTAAACAAAGTTCCTCATACCCACTTAACCTGTCCTCCAATGGGAAGGAAGCTGGAAATTTGGAAAAATCAGATAGCATTGTGTCCAGTGGATCATAGCACTTTGTTTAATATTTACTTAATAATTTTACATTAATTATGTGTTATTTTTATGGGATTTTGCAGAATTGTGCATTATCAGCTTTCTGTGCTGGTTTATTACTTCCATGCTGAGAGCTCTGAATTACTTCCCTTTTTTAAAATAGTTACAAATCACCCTGATTTATGAAATTTTTGGAATCAAATCAAGAAATATAAAATAAATGTTAACTGTAAGTGTTATTATATATATACATGTACTTCAGTTATATATTTTTCAATTATAATTGAAACATCAACTTAAAGCACATTCACAATCAATATCTTTGTATGCTTGGGTTTTTTTTTATGTAAACCCCCTCAAGAAATGTCTGCAGAAAAAGCAATTAGATATGCATTTTGGAACTGATAGACACTATTTACAGTATTCACTATAATAGAAAATAATTCTAAAGCAGAAACTGACTATCTTTTTAAAATGCTGTGGAAGAGTTTATTAGGTATTAGTTAACAAAAAACAAAACTGAATAATTATTTCATAATTGACACATTTTATTTTCAAATTCTGAAAATGTCTTCATTTTATGCTGTGAAATATCTTCCATGATTGATGATTTCATTACAGAATCCTGAAGACTGATATGTATACTAGTATTTTTCTATTGCTTTTAATGATAGATTATGTATATAGGTTGTAGCTTCTAATGGGCATTACTGGTCAAAATAAACCTCACAGGCTTCAGATTTTATGTGTATTTCTTCCTTTCTATAGACATGCATTTAGCTAGAATAACATGGTGTATAAAATATAGATTATCATTTCAAAAACAAGATTTGGCTTTTATAATACTGCCAGTGTTTGTATGAAAATTGCATTGTAAAATGTTTTGTATAGTCAGTGGTTTTTTTCATGTGTACAAATGTTACATGTTCAATCAGTCTCACTATTAAATTATGTTGCATTCTACTTCAGACAAGTCTTTTAAATACTTAATTGTATAATGCCATGCGTTGTTCTAGTAGTGTTTGTTGTCAAATCTTATTGACCAATGACCAGACTTCATTCTATAGATTCATCTTGCACTCTTGGTGTATGGTTGTGTTATTAATTTGTAACATTTAAAAACTGTCTTCCTTGAAAAGTAAGGACTGGTCTAAAGTTATTGATATGTTAAAAGAAACTTTAAAAAAAAAACATTTAATTTCTTGTAGATTAAATAATAGAATTGTAATTAATCAAACCAGTCATGAAAAATGTCCAATTGCGTCACCTTACCTGCCTTTTAGAAATACATGTACGAGGGTTGTTCGAAAAGTTCGCGAACTTCTGTCATTTTTAACTATAAACGTCATATTATATAGTTTGGTAGACATGTTTAAAGAATAAATTTCAATGGTTTGAATTTAATATTTCTAATATATCGTGATATATAATATATCTTGAAATATTTCAAAATTTAAAACCACGGAAATGGGATCACGGCGCAGCTCAGAATTTAGTAGTTAACTCAGAATTTATTAGTTTACAAAAAATGCACTTGATGATGTCTGTAGTCATTTCTCTATAAAGTGCTGAAAAAAAATCTAGACTTTCATATTAAGAATTGTTACATAATTTCATACATATGTCGTCTACATATATGACGAAATAATTTGCTTCGGGGACAAGAAATCCATCTCAGGAAAGGTGAGGCAAAAAAGATGACGCCGTAGAACGTCAAGGATCAGCGACTAGCAATACAATTTTATGTTGCACTCAAAAAAACTCCAGAATAAACTCTGGAAATGCTGGAGGAAGTAATAAATATATTGAAAGTGAGCTGGGTGCTTCGCTGTTGCGGATTTGTTAAAGTAGATCCTAGGGTTACGCTGTAAAAATTAAGAAAAACTCTTACTGAAATAATTGTTAGAAAACTGAATGCCAGATATAGGTGGGTATGCGGCCAGATTGTGTGAAATGCATAGGGAAAGTATTTTTTGAGAAACTCATTACATTATGTTATTGATGTTACAATGCTGTTAAGTTTGCTCCGTGATAACAAAACATATGAAATTTAAAGTTAAGTAACACGAGTTTCATTTAATCATATTGAATGAAACTTCACACATCAAAATAAATGTTTTTACGTGTAATAACGTGATGATTTTGAATTTCTTGAATATAATATAGCAAAAATTGACACGAACTTTTCCAACAACTCTCGTATGTATGAATGAAAAATGAAGACTCACATTTCATACTAGTAATTTTTGCTTTTACTCACGATTGTGGTCTTCACATTAAACATGATTTGCCCTTTCCTTTAGGAACTAAGACTCGTACAGTCAAAAGAAATTGAACAGTTAAACTGAGTTTGATTTTGCACTTCGAAAAAAGCAATTATATCGGATTTTATAGTTTTCAAATGGAGTATATTGAAAAAGTAGTCCTTATATTAAAGAAAACGAATTATAAATGTAATCAATAAATTCATTATGTCTAAAGGGCAAGGATGTTCACTATCAATGTTCAAAGAAATACGACCAAGAATAAAGAAATAAAATGCACAAAATAAAAAAAAGAACTTTCACAAATCAAAAAAAAAAAAAAAAAAAAAAAAAAAAAAAATTGCAGGAAAAATGTTCTTTCTAATTTTGTTGAACCACTATAATTTTTTTCTAAGAAGAAAAATAAATTACATGACAAGTATTTTCCATATGGATATATGGACATGTGCACAAACCAAAACTTGCATACTGTACTCTACATTTAAAAAAAAAAAACAGACGTCATTTATTGGATTTTGTTATTTTCAATTGTCAAAAGAGACAAGATCAGCAAACTCTAAAAAGTCGGGAGCTTTGTCATCATTTACACACAGTTTCACCATACTTTTTTTTCCATACGGGAGCTCTTTTATTATTTACACACAGTTTCACCATACTTTTTTTGATACGTTGCCCTTTCTTCCTAAACTTTGAAAACCGCTGCAATTGCCCTGGTACGTTGAACACGTAATGATTTGGTCATATATGCTGCCTCGCTCTAAGGATCGAGATACGCGAGGGTTACATCTCTAGGGGGATAATGCGGAGGCAATAGCGCAAAGGCGAGCTGGCGACAATCCGATGGCAAAACATTAGGGCGAGGGAGCGACAATGCGAGGGCGCGATTCTAAGGGAATGACAATGCAAGGGTAATGCTTATTTTGCTCTCGCCAAGGCAACTAGCTTTCTCCCTACCTTATAGCATAGTTACTATATAACGTCCCTGCCCTTTCGCCCTGAAGGTGGGATAAGAGGGGGCGACAGGTCCTTCCAGTCTTCCACGTGTTATGTCAGCTTCTGTTGTTCAGTATTTGCCAGCATTTGTATCTTTGAGTCCTTGACAGTCCAATATCTGATGGGGAGGTCATCTTGTACAAAAACAGATGTTAGCGTATATGTTTTCATTTTCCAAATAATAAACCAAATTATGTGTACTTGTTCATAGTCATTCAAGATTAGATTGAGGAAATAGTTTAATTCTATTTCTATTTTATTCATTCCTTCACAACTCCAATAAACTTATATAATTTTTGCTTAAAGGAAATTGTTATTAGTGGAAATATGATGGAAGGGAAGAAAGTTGTGTTCATTCACAGAAAAAGGAATAAAATGAAGAGATAATGGTTTGGCATCATTAAATTTATTACCAAATAATGATACTAATCTGAACAAAAGAAGAAGAAAAACGAATATTGATTTATTCTTGGATTTCTTTCCGTTTTGCTTCAAAATGTGTAACAGTCTATTTTTGTTAAAGTAAATATTCAGTTATCCAAAGTTATTTGACTATAAACATTAAGACAAACAAAATATCACTCCCTTTCCTAATGGAAGAATACTAGGGAAGAAGAATTTTCATTTTTTATTTCGATATTAATGAAACTTTTCAAATTTATTATTTTTGCATTTTGATTGAAAATCGGCTACGAAAACCAAGGCGTTAAAAGTGGCTCAAGTAACGCAAATCTTATCAGAATACATTACTTCTAATCCCCCCTCCCCCTTATCCAACTCTTCGTTCTTAGGAATATGCCAATTACTTTTTTCCCCTTTGGGCAGCTTTAATATTTCATGAATGAAATGTGATGTGTAATATGGGAAATCGTGACTCCAGATAGATAAAACAGATGTGTGTTAGACATGAACTCCCGTGTATTTGCCGTGTTCCCAGTTTTGCAAATGCCAATTTTTAATTAAAAGATCACAACACCTATACTTTTGAACTACGTCAAACCTCGTTATCTCGAACTCGATGGGATCGAGAAAAAACTTCGAAATATCCAGAGGTGGATCCAGCGCCGGCGCGCCGGGCGTGCGCCCCCCCCCCCCTCCCGTTTGAATTTTTTGAAAAAAATTTTGTTTGTATTATCCTAAAATCAAGGGGAAAACACCTCTTATTTGTTAGAATTTGTCCCCCATCAAGGCTTTACCCTCGACCCACTGGGGGCTTCAATGCAGCCCGCAGACCCCCTGCCTTTTACTGCGCCCCCCGTTAGGAAATTCCTGGATCCGCCGCTGATATCCGAGGATTCGAGATATCGAGGGTAAAATACTTAAATGAGAAGTTGGGACTTCCAAATCACTTCGACATATCCATGGTATTCGAGATATCAGTGTTCGAGATACCGAAGTTCAACTGTAGTTCACGAAGAACAATATATCTTAAGTTGGTTCTTAAATCTTTGAAAGCATTTGTTCTTCCACATATCAGCAAAGATTTTAAATGTTTTAGTGGCAGTGACTCATTTAATTTACTTAGTGGAAAAGGATTTTACGACCCTTATAGAAGATTTTTATACCCTTTATAATTTAAACATGGGATCAACAGCAATATAATTTTTGATCTTTGACCTCTTGAATAAAGCTTCAAAGCAATCACGTCTCTGGTTAAGGTCAAATAATAGTATATCAAAATATAACTTTTTTCAACAACTTTATTTCCTTTAACTTGCGTAATCTGTTTTTATAAGTTCCTTATCTATCATCAATGGTTTGTTCAATTTATCCTGGTCTGACAAAACACTACACGATTTATTCAAGTTACTATAATGAGACACCTTATTCACGAAAACTACATTTCTAGGGGTCTACGAAATAGATTATATTTAGTGAAAAGTATCTTATTCAACATCAGTTCCAATTTTAAAAGGGTAGATTTTAAAGTTACGTAAGGTTGATATTGTTGAACTTTTAAAACAACCTTTTTTTCCTAAAAAGAAAAAAAAATCTTATATGTTATTACAACTACATTATCATACTAGAAATGAAAACCAAAAGAAAGAATTGATATCATTGTCATTCATGTACTTGACCAATTCATTCTGATTCCTTACTTTGAAAAGACATTTGATATAATGAATGTTACTAGGGATGATATATATCTACGTACATATCTTCTATCTTTTTACGATGTGAAAAGAAGAGAATTTTCCACAGAAAAAGTTTTGTTTGTCATCATTTCATACCTTTTAATAATAAGAACTTTGCTCTAAATACTTTTTTTAAATCATATATTAGCGTGAATTTAAATTAGCAGAGAATAAGCAGTGCAAAATTAAAGACATTAAGATATGATTATCGCTAAATTGAGTATGTTTCGTTATGTTCAGCATAGGAATCTCACACTGTTTTAATATTCAAATCCACGTTCGACTGTATACACAAAAACCTTAACTTAAAAAAGATGGATGCTCTTACTCGATGTATAAAACATTTCCATTGTAGAGTTTGCTGAATACAAAGAAAAAAATCTTTCTTGAACCATAAAATAAATTTCCTACTGTTAAAATTCTCAAATGCATCCCCTGCCGACTGGTCACATCCGCCATGTGCTCCTTGTCATAGTTCGGCAAACGGGAAAATCTGTCGACAATTCAGTGTGAAAATAATGGCCTAACAATTAGAATGAAAATAAGGTCTTGGAATAAGGTCTTTGTATCGACCATAGAATTTGCGAAATGTTGACTTTAAACGAGACTGTTGATATTCTTGTTTCATCGACTTATTCGTCAATAGTTTAATTCGTTATTGTTCATAAGTAGAGCATGCTCTTGTGTATTAGCTGGGAGACATAAACTCCATATGCAGGTGATAATGGTATTTTGCTACATAAATAAGGGAAGTTGAGGATAGAAAAGTTGAAGTCATCACATTTATCATAAAGTTTTGTTGTTAGGTTATCACCAATGTCTTTTTCTAGTAAAATATCCAAATATGAAACAGATGTGTCAGACTCTGTGGTATCTTTCATTTCAAGCTCACTGGGATATATCGTGTCGACATATGAATGGAAGTAAGTATTGTTAATTGATGATACGTCGTCGATATATCGAAAATGTCGAGTTGAAGCCCACAGCAAGAGACTTCTTTTTTTCATGTAGAATTTTTTTTAAAATAAATTTTGCTTCATATGAATACAAAACTAGGTCTGCTAACAACGGGGCGCAATTAGTACCCATGGGAATTCCGACAGATTGTTGGAAGACTTGATCTCCAAAAACTACATAGATATCGTCAATCAGAAACTCAAGCATCTTTTTAATATCAACTTTAGGGTACCTGTGTGTACAATCAGAATGTTTTTAATAAAATAATTTTGCAAATGACCAATGACAAGGTAAGTAAATTTGCGAGTTCCATTTTTATTGAAAAAGCAGCTGTCTTTGATGTCAAAAAGCCTGGACTTCAGTTCATCGTGGGGAATGGTTGTATAAAGTGTTGAAAAGTCGTACATTTGATTTTGTCAAAAAAAAATCTTAAAGTTTTTTTTTTCGGAGTTTTTAAGTATCCACATCTGATATACACCATTTCTCAAATATATTATTGTACAGTACTCCTGAAGTGTCTTCTTTATTGCTTTTAATATTTTAGAGAGGATTAAAGAAAGAGGTTTGGTTGAACATTTACTGGAACCCGCTAAGTATTTTTTGAGTTTATATTTGAGATATAAAAATTCATGTGTATACAATAAATCGAAAACGTTTCAGAAAAAAAAGATTTATTCATATCTCATTTTTTGCAGCAGCTTAAGACTCATTATAATATATTTATCTCACTATTCTTGATTAAGATTCTCGGACCATTCTACAGCTCAAAAACCCAAGACACACCCGTTCGCGTTCAAAATAAGAGCAAACTTTATTCATCAATTGTTTTTTAAGTTATTGAATCAGCAGAAAATAGTGTAAAAATGCAATCCAATAAATTGTTTTGTATCAAAACAACGTGTCGTTGAAACCAATACGTTCTTCATGATCATGACTAAGCATGTTGCATCTATAGGACAGGACTTTGCACATTTCACCTACGACAGACTTTCTGCATTTAGACTAGGGTTGTTCACATCCACTCCTGTAGCACTCCTATATTTTTAGTCCATATGTTTTTAATTGTATCTTTAACCGTCAATAAGCAAGTAATTGGATGTATTCCAGGCACTTTTTTGAGTTGTTGCAAAGAAAAAGTACTGTATGTGCTGTAATTTAGCATCCTGGTACTAAGCATCAAATTTCGAAATTAATGGCCAGCATTCTGACCTATTACACAATTTAATAAAGATTAAATATACCTTATTTGTTCACATATGTTTGTTCAAAGAGTTTCTAAGGTGAAACACTGTTTTTCTCTGCTTTTTTTTAAAATAAAGGGTGATTCTAATATTTCAAGAAAGTATCAGTCATGACATACATGTATCTCGTTATGGACTTTAAAAGTCCTAATTTTGTTGCAACATATTTTGGCATTGTCAAATGCAGTATATTGCGCTAGTTCTATTGTCATTCACAAGTGAATCTTTTTGATCTTCTAAAAAAGGACTTGAGTTATGCACTTTTTATATATAATATCTTTATATATTTTTCTTTTTTTCCGTAAAAGATGGCTTTTAACATCAGGTAAGATAAGAAAACACACACAAAAAAGAAGAAAAACAAGATGTGCTTATGAAGCACTGATGCCCTGTATGGCAGATCAAGGCCAAGGTGAAAGTTCCTCAAATGTAGGTCAAACTCCAAGATCAAGAGGCAAAAAATGTTGGTACCGAAAGGAAACTTTCGTCACAAAGAATACACATGTGAAATATGAAAGCCCTAGTAAAAGTCAGAAATTATGGCTAAGGATAAGTTTATCAAAAGAAGGCCATAATCCAAGGTCAAGGTCATGAGTTCAAAAATCTTAGTATCAAAGAAAAGGTTTTGTCACAAAAAATACATACATGTACTTAAGTAAAATATTAAAGCCCTAGCACCAACTGTAAAAAAGAAGATATGTTAAAGTTTTTTTTCTCAAATGAAGGTCAAACTCCAAGGTCAAGGTCATGACGTAAAAAATGATAGTACTCAAAGAAAGATCTTATCACAAGGAATATACAATATCAAGTGATACATAAAAGCACAAAAATGTAAAGTCAAGAGGTCAAACATGTTAGTGCCCAAAAGAAAGGTCTTGTCAAAAGGAATACACATGTGAAATATGCAAGCCCTAACATTAACTGTTCAAAAGTTATGGGCAAGGCTAACTTTTTCGCAGACAAACAGAAAAACAAACAGACAGGCGGATGGACCAAAACTATATGTATATAAAAACCACAAACAAACAAAAACACAATACAAACAAACAAACAAAATAAACCAAACAAACAAAACAAAACAAAGCAAGTTAAACCATGGAGAAGTGAGATTTTGTGATTTCCTCACAAAAGAGTACAAAACCATCGGATTTAAATGAAAGGCGAAAAAAAATAACATTAAAACATACCATATTCTTAAATTTGAAACGTGTTGCTGTTCAATTCGTAATATTCGAACCAGCAGATAAATGTAGCTGTTAAAGATTCAGTTTTGTAAGAACATGCTCAATTTTTATTAACCTATATCTTCTGTCGTATTCAAAGTATGAGACTTTTTAACGTAAAAAAAAATCACAGTTTTATATATATATATATATATATATATATATATATATATATATATATATATATATATATATATATATATATATATATATATATATATATATATATATATATATATTTCAGACAAAATGTTACATAAGGTCATTCTGCATTGTTAACAATACCATAAACAGAAACTGAGACTGAACTATCACTTAATTAACCATGTTTGTTTAAAGATATAATTTGACAGATGACTGCAAAGGATAGACGGGGTAAAATACACATTGTTAGCAGTTCACAGTCCTCGAAGATGAATTAAGTAATATCTTTAAAGAAATACAGGACAGGATGGGTAACAACATGGTGTTTAAACAGCAACTAACACTTCACAAACTGCCCATTTACCCCAATGATGTCAATCCTAAGAACCTTAATTAAATACCTCTAAATCAGCCGAAATAAATATGTGAAAACGTTATAACTTATCAACATTAAGATTTTTTTTTTACATTGTAAACTGAATCTTAAGGAAATTTAATGAAATTATCAAAACTATTAAGCGACACCTTTCGCCCTCGTTTATTTGTGTTATTAACGATTATTTACAACAATAAAAGAACACCCTTTTCGCTAGAAATACCGAATAACTATTACGTAAAAATAAGGCGTAGCGAAAAAGTGGTGATCTACAATATATATAACTATTGTAATTTCCCAGCTTATTGAATTTCTAGACCTCTTGACTTTCGACTAAATATCATTTATATTAATTATTAAATATATTCATAAACGTTTTATTGCACACGTTTTTTAAAACAATTTTCAAATACAGTTTTCTTACTACAGATAGATGAACGTTGTTCGTAAGTTTAACAATAAGTAGAAAAAGAGCTTATATCGGCTTGGCCAAGATCAGGTGCCCATTTCCACATGAATGATGTTATATAGACGTAACTCTTTATAGTTACAATTAATCTAAATGTCTTTAGTTGCATTGTAAAGAGCAGAATGAGAGCTTTCCATTGGTATATAATATCATATATATAGTACCTACATCTTTGAAAAAACAACAGAATAAAGTCTCAGATTCATAATTTTTGAAGCGTTATGCTGTTGCACTTGATTTTTTACATTTTAAAAAATGGTTAATTAAAATGATTTTGAATGAAACATTCCAAAATAAATATACTTTATTATAGAGAAATCATTCTGGTTAAGTTTATTTTTTACAGAAAAGAAAAAGGATAAAAATTGTGGAAATTATGAATAAATGCAGATATACCTTTGCTATATAATTTAAGATTTATCAATGTTTGAAAAAATTCATAATTTCTAGCAGAAAAAGAGCAAATATAATGAGTTTAAATTTTTTTATTTTACTTAAGAAAAAAAGTAGTATAAGAAAATTATAGTGGTTATATGGTAAAATGTGTGCACATTTTTTTTTTCCATACTGGTCTAATATTTTGTATAGTCCGTAGCCCCATATTTCATTATAGTTTGTGTTCAACAAAAGAATGTATAATTTATCATGCTCTTGTTTAATATTTTCAAAGTTACCAGTAAAGTATAAAAACAGTAATGAATAGCTTTTGCGACAACACCAAAAGAAGTTATAGAAGAATGATTGGTGTCCGTAGCCCTGTATAGTCCGTAGCCCTAATATTACAACTTCCAGAAAAAGTCATATACATTATTGATACAATAACTACAATACAGTAATATGTTTATTCGAACAAATACAATGTTTTTAAATACATATATCACTGTAATTAAAGATAAAGTGTCTGAAAATTAACATTTTTCAACTAAAGGCTTGCTTCTGTAGTCTGTCCTGTTCTGTTTGTGGTCACAACATATTTCTAAATATATATGATAAAGTTTTCCTTCTTATGATACATACTATCAATCCATTTAGAATAATAAGCATTGGAACATTTTTAAAAGAATATTTGGCCACACAAATTCTACTTAGAAAAGGGCTACAGACTCTTCAAATAAATTTAGCAAATTTACAGACCATATACTAGTAACCATCTACTTCTTTATTAGCAAGAGATTTGTTTTCTGCCTGCATCACTGCAAAATGTGGCTTCAATGGTTTATTAGGTCCCATCTACCAGTTTTAACATCCCATATTGGGATTTGATCCCAAAACATAAAGATCAACTCCATTATTTGGCATTGAAAGTACACTCAGTACATTAGACAATTGATCTTTAAGCACGGTATTATAAATACTCAAACTTAGTGGTGTGAACTGTTGCAGAAAACCAAAATAATAATATAAAAATTGCCCAAGAATTTTACTAATATATTTTCTTTAAGATGATTGTCAACAATAGAGATGTTTAACGGTGTAGTCCGTAGCCCCAGTGCTCTCATGAAATTCATCCTTCTTAGACATGTTAGATGCTAAATTAAAGTTCATTCTTGGTCTTTAGATGGTCTTAGACTATATTTTGTTATCAAAACACCAATTACATGTAGTTCTGACATGTATTATTTTGTTCTGACAATTCATATTTTACTCGTATTGGGAATTTATACTAAGTTTTAGTTTTATTTTGTTAAATTTCACAGGATTTTTGTATAAATTGATTTAATATCCAACTGAAAGGATTTATTAAACACATGTGAACTCCAAGATGATAATTTTAACAAATATTTACTGATACAAGCAACTATTTTTTCTATGGTCTCTCATTAAATGAAAAATACTCTATGTATAGTCCGTAGCCCAAGGTCCCAAAATAGTCAATCAAAAAATACTTGACACAGTTTTTCTCTGAGTATTACCAAATAAGTTTGAAATTCTCATTCCCATATACAGTTTCTTTCGAAAAATTGAAAGTACTTTAATGCATTTTTCTTCAAGTGTCCAAATATTAAGAGTAGAAAAACTCTCAAAGATTAACAAATTTACCCATGTCCTTTGTATACTGTAACATTTTAATGGAAATGACTTATGTGATTTTTTTTTTGCTCATACAATATTTTATGAAGAGTTTGTATTTGAATTATACTTTTTTTGTTCAGTTGAATATGATAAAGATAAATGTTATGCCTGAATACGTATAGTCCGTAGCCCACTTGGGTCTCTGTTATAGTAAGAGTGAAATCTTTTAAACCGCTTTACAGAAATGGACAGAAATTTCAGACAATCTGCCAAAAGGATGTAGTGTTACATAGAGCATACTTGTAATAAATTTCATTTGACTTCATTTTTTGGTTAATCTGCAACCAACATGGGCACCTGATCTCGAAAAAGGACTGTGAGTAACAGGAGGTAATTGCACTTCTGACCTCCGATAGGCAGGTCACATAAATTTTAAGCCTAATGACTGATGTTACATTTAGGACACGAATTGAATCAAATCGTCTTCCAGAGCATAAGTTCTGTATAACAATACCATAACAATACTATTCTTCTGAAGGACACAAACTTATGCCAAACATTTTTTTGCTCAGTAGCCACAACCAGCACGTGTCCTGAGATGAAACTCTAAATTAATGTCTTGACAAACCATCAATTAAAAAAACCCTTTGATATACGACCATGAATCAAACACTGGTGCTTGGGTCATTCTATATGAATATGTATGATACCTTATGTACATATAGATACGAGTCATACATATGTATGTAAATTTTAGCCAGGCACGTGTGATATCAAGTTAAAACACACTAGTTACCTGCTAAGTGCTAACTGAGTGAAATAAAAGCTTTACGAATATCATTATACATACTAGTAAATAACTTCAGGCTCAGTATATCAAATAAACCCCATGCAAAGTCAAAGATTTCATGATAAGGTCCTTCAGCGGTTAAACAAACAAAAGAGAAATGATGAAATTCCTAGTCCAACGGTTTTGGGTTCAGGCCATAGTCAAATTAAGAAAAATACTCGATACACATCAGGTGACCCTTAGCCTCTTATTAGATTATCTAAGCATGGAAACAAGTAACATATTCAAAATGATGGAAACTTCAATATATGCTTCAAAACCTTTTTAAATTCCGACAAGGTCTTATTTTAGAAAATCAGTTACTCTTGGGCAGTATGAAAAAATTCTAGCAGGGTGGAAACATTTTCTTTCTTTATTTTTTTAAAGAAATAAGATTTAAATTTCTTTTGCCCTTTTTACCCAGAACAATTGCCGCATAAACGTGAAAAAATATAACTTTATTTTTTAAATAGTGATTTACTAAATAATAACACAATCAGCTCAAACTATAATATCAGCTTAAAGAAAAAAAAATAATAAAAGCCTTTAGAACGCAGAGCATACTTATAAACTATAAAATGCTTTTTCTTTAATTGTTACTGCAGAGGTTAACGGTTGCAACCATGGCAGAAAAAAAATATATCGAGCTAAGCGGGTTATGCATTTTTTTTCTGCAATGATTGCATTTTTTATCCGCGTACCAACAAAGAAGGATTAAGGCATTTTATTTTTTATATCTGTATCCATATAAGGTGGGTGAAAGCACACAAAATACTGTATTATTGATCCGTACGTCATATTGATGGAATAGCCTACAGCTTACGATATGCCTTTACAAAACACAGTTTCTAACTAGTTTATGGTAGTTTAGTTTAACTTTTTGTCATTAAACAAGTCATCGCATATCCACACAATACATAAAATATACAGGATTCGGAAACAATTTCTTACAATTGACTTATGTTAATCAATATAAATTATAACAATTATAATAGTAACAATAATTAAAAAAGAATCAGGAAAATGAATGAACTGGTACGCGAACAAATATTCGGAGAGATATCATTACCAGTACATATAACGGTCAGAAAGTAAGGAATTAACAATCAACATAACAATTCAGCCACTGTACATGTGCAAACAAGGAGAAAACTCAATAAGATTCAAGTTACAATTTTTTGCATCCAGAAATAAAATGATGTACATGTTTAAAATATTAGTATTAAAGAAAAAATTATCAGTTAGATCTCCATATAAGAGAAAAGTTACAGTTACTGGTCTTATTGGGTCAATAATTTTTTTTCTTGCATCTTTGTAGAGAGGACGTTCAAGTAAAAAGGTGTGTTGTTATTAATTTTTCACAAGCACAATTTGGATTATCTATTGTACGTTTGCAAATAAATGAATAAATTCAGGCTATGTGAATAAATTTCTAGAGCTCTGCATCTGTCTTTTGATACTGGCTAAATATTTCATTTGTATCAAAATAAACAAAAAAGTTATATCCAAAAATGATGCTAAAAATTTCTGGGATGCAGCAACTTTTTGTGACATTTTGAAACTTCCATAATATTTGAAGATCTGTTAAATGAATAATAATTCTTTATGTTGGAAATATAGAGTTTCCTATAATTAAATTCAATATATGATGCTTTAATTTTAGACGAAGTAAACTGTGTTTGACCAAGTTATGGTCACGGTTAATGTTGAAACAAAATGTTATACCATGTCAGGAGTGCAACAGATAAAATGTAATGATGCCAAAAAAAAAACCCAGAAGTCTCTGACGAGACTGTAGCTCTACTGGTTTGTACTTATAACGAAGGAAGATAAAAGTAGCACTTGGACTTGAAACTTTGCAACAACAATGAATAGAATAATGATCCTTGGTTTAGTCTCTTTTTGTGGCAAGATTTATTGCAATCAGACTTAAACTGTAGGAGGAGTAGCCTTTTGAAAGAATTTTACAGAAATTTCGATTTTAGTATCCATGGCAACATCATTAAACAAAATCAAAAACCAATAAATATAATTAAGTATCTTTGTGTAGTCTACTTGTGTGCCAAGTTATATTGAAATCAGACCAAAACTGTAGGAGGAGTAGCATTTTGAAATTATCTCAAGGAAATTTCTATTTTTAGTAACTATGGCAACACCGTTCATCGAAAAACCATGGTAACACTGTTCATCGAAATCAAAAACCGATACACAGAATTATGTATCTTCGTGTAGTCTACTTGCGTGCCAAGTTATATTGAAATCAGACCAAAACTGTAGGAGGAGTAGCGTTTTGAAAGTATTTCCCAGAAATCTCTATTTTTAGTAACCATGACAACAACGTTCATTGAAATTAAAAACCGATCCAGATTTATGTATCTTAGCGTAGTCTACTTATGTGCCAAGTTATATTGAAATCAGACCAAAACTGTAGGAGGAATAGTGTTTTGAAAAATTGTTTACAGACGGACGGACAAACAGACAGCTAGGCAGACAGACGAACGGACGACGGACACCTTACTATCGCATAAGCTCTTCTGGTCAGTAGAGCTAAAAATATGGAATCTAAAAATATGTACAATGTATACCTTTTAAGTCCAAAAAAGAGGAATTTTAAAAGTGCACAACAATAACTGATAGGCCATGTAAAGGCTTAAAATGTTATATGAATCACAAGCAGCATTAATGAGAGTCAAATATCTGTGGATACCCATTTACGTCAGGAGTGCAACATTTGATGATTTGCTGTACTTTCAACTTGGGAAAAACTTTAATAAGTATATAACGTTTTGCTTTCTTTTTCTTGGAAAATAAAGACAAAAGGAACATTTTTATCAAATAAATCTATCATTTACAGGATCTGTCTGTTTCAGATCCATATTTCCACGGTCAGGAGTGAGTGCAACACATTGTTATATAGATTCAAGTTCACTGATAAACATACTCCTATTCATACAATTAAGTATTGTTTGATTAATAAGCATCTATTTGAATAATCTGGTACTAAATCTATTACAGTTTTAGTATAGAAATCTGTCCTTTTCCAGTTTCATCAATGCAGATGTTTTTTTAATCTTTTCTTTTAATTTTTGAAGAAATTTTAAAAACAACACTGATAAAAAAAAATTGTAACTAAATACAGATAATTGCACCATATCTTTACTGAAACAATGGATCCATGTTCTGACGTAATTTATGCTTCACAATTCTACTTGAAAGTCTTGCGTGCTCTTGGTCAAGAGTGCAACAAAATGTTAGAATTATTAGTGATTACATTTGAATAAACACAGACAAAAATTGATGAGTGGAATGTTTCTGGTTGACCTCAATTGCTAACAATGGTTGTTCCACGAAGTAAAATTTCCTATAAAATAATTTGTTATATAAAGCCAAGTTTAAACAATTTTCTGCTTTTTAACCATTGGACTATAGATACTGCACAATTTCATCACAACTTGATGTTTCCAAAATTTTATGAATTTTTGTGTTTTGTGGTTTTAATTTTAAATCTCACTGCAGTCAGGAGTGCAACAAAGCTGTTTTGAAATTATCAATGAACTTCACCTCTCTTAACTGCAATAATAAATTATGGAAAATGCTTTATACTATTTGTAGTTGAAATCGGTATGTACTAGTTAATCTACAAATCACTGACACTTTTGGATATTTTAAGTCAATTCACAGATCAGGCATACATTTTTTAAAATGTATATTACATAAGCAAATAAGCATATTTTGAAGTCAAGAAAATATAAAATCTTTCCGTAAATGATAAAAAATATCAAAAATGAACTGCTTTACAAATTGTGTATTAAGATTTTTAAACAATGTATGATAAAAAAAAATCATACCAATGTCAGGAGTGAAACAAAATAAGGTAAAATACAATA
Organism: Saccostrea echinata; assembly: GCF_033153115.1. Classification (NCBI taxonomy): domain Eukaryota; kingdom Metazoa; phylum Mollusca; class Bivalvia; order Ostreida; family Ostreidae; genus Saccostrea; species Saccostrea echinata. The sequence goes on from NW_026889774.1 coordinate 24,285,457, forward strand.
ACTTCAAAATCTAGTATTTTTTAAACTTACCATATCAAAATTCTGTTTGGGCTTAGATTTGAAGAATTGACTAAATTGAAAAAAAGAGAATTCATTACATCATTGTTCATTCATATCAAAACTTTTTTAAACCAGAACTGAGACAATTAATGTTTAATAGCAAATTAAAAGCAATTTTTTCACATATACAAAGTGAGAAACCCATTCAAGGCTTAGATCCAATCATTTATATTCCTGAAACAAGTCTGAAAGATAAAAAAAAAAAAAAACCACAATTTCTTTTGATTACGTAGTTAATAGTCTTTTATAATGTAGTCATATTTTCTGTCTTCAGATGAAGTTCTACAAATAAAAATTTTGATTTTTTTTTAATGCATTTATCAATTTAATTGTAAATTTTGAAAATTTAACTGTACATGTATAATGTATATATTTTAAGCATTTTTTGAATTTTATTGTAATTTTGGAATTTTTTTTTTTACTAGAATGTATATTCAATATGATGTTCTAACTGAAAAAATTATGTTATGGCAAATTGAATCTTTTTTCAAAAAGTTTCAATGCCGGTCGCTATTTTTTAATTCACCCTCAAATCAAACAAAATCTTCACGGAATTAAATCTATAAATTAAATACATGTATCTTCTGTTCAGGTAAATTCAAATGCTCTTCAAAATAACAGGGAATCCGTTTTCTTCTACACAGTACACACTATCTAACGGATGATCAAGACAAATGTTTCCTCGCCACCAAGTGAAGTTTATTTCCATATTTTGAATCTTACTAGAAGTTTATGCAGGATTATCAAAGAACTACGCACGCTAACTCTCGATTCCCGCATACATTCTACACCCATTTAATTCAATACTAATGGCAATATGGCCTTAAAATCTTTGTTGAATGCAAAGAACAGTTCAATGGTAATTGACTGATAATTTTAATTCCAGTGTCAAATAGTTAATTACCCCTAATTCCAGCTCTTTAAATAAGGGGGGTAGACGATATTTTTCACTGAAATCGGGTTTTAAAGTTTCACCACATTTTAAAATATTCTTGGAGATGAATAAATGTTCCTTAAATATTTTCTTATGTTTTTCTCAGATAAAATCAAACATATATTATTAATAAAATACAATGTTTTAGTTGTAACCCCCTTTGAAATTGGTGAAAAAATAAGCATTTTTGTTGTTTTTTGTCTGTAAACATATGCCCCCCCCCCCCCCCCCCCCGTGAAAAACAAAAAGCTTTGGTATGAATTTGTGAAATAACAGTCCATATTACCTGTTAAAAGGAAAGTTTGTTTCACAGGGGGGGGGGGGTGTTTTAAAAATATTTTCCGTTTTCTGTTGATTTCTATAGTGAAAAACACAAGTTTTACCAAAATTATAGAGTTATCTCTCTTTGTTTTCCCAAAGAAGCAAAGTTTTATGAAAATTCATATAAATATCTATATAGATATGAAAATCATTAAAATGTGTTCACTTTTGAAAATTGACTTGGAGGTAGGCGGGAGAACAATACTATCGTTCGCAGTTCTTTAATATGTGCCAATGTGTTGAGTGCGTCTATATGAAAAAAGCAGAATAATCTTTAAGCTTGCTGCAAATAGAACTCCCGAAAAATCTCCCTTTTTGTTATATCATAGACAAACAAAAAATATGCTTCAAAAAAGTTTCGCTGAACGTAATCTGTGAAGATTCTGTGGTACATGTACGAATGTTTCACAAGTTCTGGTGTAAATTTCAGCCTTCCATTAGATTGCTTGAAGAGTGAACTTTGCGTAGTGTTGCTGGTACCATCAACATTGTCAAGAAGGGTCAAATACGTAGTTATTTTAAGAATTTATTTTCTTTCTCGAATGCTCATGTCAAAATGACAGGTCATCCGATAACTTTTTCTCACGTTATGTGCTAATTGGTTTCTTTTCTTGACCAAATAACAAAATTAATAATAAATCGATAAAAATATTTCAACAGGTTCAATCACGTTTATTACTTCTCAAGACCCAATCTGACACATATTTCTTTTCCTGACAAATGAATATATGGAAAAAATCTTTACTTTGGTCACAAGCAATATGGCCATGGTTTCAACAATTTTATTTTTAAGAATAGTAGTAACCTTATTCCAAAGGGTGGGTGGGGGCATGATTTAAAGAAATTTAATTTCTCCAAATACCAAATACACATGTAGGAATGCTTTCATGTCAATTTGACGAATTTTTCTACGAAAGTTCGTGAGAAAACCTTTCAGGATTATTCCATACAATGTACATATTCCTTTGTAAAATAATGGTTCCCTATCGCGCCACAAAAAAGGAATCAACACTTCATAGTGAATCTACATTTAAGTAAGCTTTCACTAATAATTTGTCTTCGGGATTGTGTAATCCAATTTTTATTATAATTTCTTCTTTTGCTAAGCCAGGTTTGGTTGAAATTAGTCTAATGACTCAGGAGTTGAAGTCCAAAGTGTGAAAAGTCAACAAACCTTTAAGTTACTTCGACCAAAAAAATTCACTTGAGTTTTTTTTTTTACTAAGAATAAAACTCAATCACTAAAAAATAAATAGACATTTATTTGACAAAAAATGACAATAATAATTCATAGTATCTTTGTTGTGATACAAAAACAATGTACATTCTTCCACATTATCTTGGAGACGTGTGTCTCTTTTCAGATAACACTTCATAAACACTTGAATATATATCAAGTTACATTGTTAGTGTATAACAGCCCCTTGTTTACAAAAGATAATTAAAAGCAATATTCATATATTTCTTTTTCTATGAGAACTATTTAAGATTTCCAAAAATGTACAATCCTAAGAAACATTTTTCCCTCGGAGAATCTTCATTCTCGTATACGAACGACATTTTTATTAGTTGTGGAAATGATAAAATAGATCAGCCCTATTATTTAGATATAAAATTTAATTACAAAGTGCAAAGTATTGGAATTATGAAATCAATCAGACTCGCCTTATTTTTCGAGCAGTCGCCGCCGGTGAAATTTCCCATTTTACGATTATCGGTTTAATGTGTCCGTGCTCTTTAAACACCGTAAAAATCCACAATTTTCCTTCAGCTAATTTACACCTCACCGCCAATACTAAAAATCTACCTATAAACTCTTACGTTTATATGTTGAAACAATCCTTAATAACACAAATATTCCTAACTCCTGAGTGTTATTTGCATAATTGAAGCAATTTTGCCATCCTATTCCGCATTCAAAAGTAGTAAATTCTTGGTAAAAAGGGGAAGTAAATCAAGGGGCATCGTGTCAATAATTCAATGTATCCGGGTAACTCTCTTCACGTGACCTGTTTAAATCACGTGATTGTTCCACAGATACACAAGTTAGCCTCATCCACCACCACTTCGTCTGGCCGGCCTGTAACCAGCACCCCCTCCTCCCATTAAGGGATTGTAATCTGAAAAACAAAATGTAATCTCATATATTCCAATAAAATAAAGCAATATTCTCAATTTCTCAAGTACATGTACCACCGCTAGTATAAATCAGAGAGTAGAAAAAATTATGTTATACAAATTCCATTTAAAACGCCTATAAATATGAATTATAAAACTGAAGCTGATCTCAGGCAATTGCCCGCCTTCCCTCTCAATTATTTCGAGCATTAGCTATAGTTTAATAGCTATCGAAACAATTCAATAAAAATTAAAGGAGGACTCCGAGGTTATTACAAGAACTGTTTAACTTACCACTTTGTCGCAATTTAGGTTTTGGCTTCAGATTTCGTTGACTACTTTCAGGAGACTCGTCCTTCTGCAAAATCAAGACAATAACACTATAATCATGATAATAATGTAAATTGTTCAAATATTTAAATCCGTTTCAAACGTGGTGCATTTTTTCATTTTTCATTTTTTGCTTCACCTTACTTTAAAAGACAAAATGAACAAACGTATCTTTCAAAAATTATAACTAATCGTAACAAGAGTCCAAAGGGCTTTGACGGTCACCTGAGTATGATAAAGTAAAGGATCCATAGAATGGCAATTTTTTTTGGTAATAAATCACATAACAAAGCAAACTAAACTGAAAGGGGAAAGTATGTTGCACACAAACAAAAGTAATGAAGCGATCAATGGTCATCAAAGGAGTTTGTCTCAGAATGGTAATCTGCAACACCATTGAAAGTAGATTTATTTACTTGCCTGTATATGTCAGTGCTACATGCACTTCCATTTAAATACAATATAGTGCTTCAGCATAAGCCCGTTCAATCATCCCGTCTTGCTTTTTAATTAAAGTATGAATTTAAATATAAAGTATCTATAAAAGTATTTTTGTCTAATATATATTTCTTACTTACAAGTCTACCTACGGGAGCAGAGAAAATTTTATCAATAGTACCCATCTCTACAACCAGAACCCTGACCCAGGGGCCATGGATTTCAAATTTTGGGAAGAGGCATCTGTGTGCATCATAACCCTTCATTTAGTTTGTCTGCTTAATACCAAGAAGCAAAGTTCAGATAATTAGTGCATTTTCAATATACAAGCAATGGTATCTGCCCTAACACCATACTCCTGGTCCCAGGGGCCATGAATTTCACAATTTTGGAAGAGGTATCCATGCTCCTCATACCTATGTACATAGTTTGTCTGCTCAGTACCCCAGAGCAGAGTACAAGAATGCATTTTCATTATATGACCAATGGGGCCCCACCCTAACACCAAGAACCCCCATCCCGAGGCCATGATTTTCAAAACTTTGGTAGAGGGTTCAAAGCTAATTACAATCATGCCAATAGTTTGATCGTATGATGTCCAGGAGTAAAGAAGGAGACTTTTGAAGACTATATTTAATTTTGATGGTTTTGGTCCCACCCATAAGGTCCTATGGTAGCAGATACTACGAAAGTCAACATTTCTGTTCCCCTTTTCCCATTGATATATGTCAAAAAGTGCTGAAACTGGTCCAGCGGTTCCAGAGAAGAAGATAAAAATGTTCAAATGTTCAAGACCGACGAACGACTGACGACAACAGATTGTAATAGGTTACATGAACATTAAGAGGTTTGCACTCTTTTTCTGTATCAAGCAGTGTTAAATTCTCCGACGATTTGATCATGTCCAGATTAATTAGTCCGGGCTCAAAGTTCTTGATAAAAACACAGAATGCTTTAATGCAAGCACAGCACTATATAACTAGATCTTAGTCTTGAAAAGCACTCATTGAAGAACCAATGAAGGGAAATCAAATTATACTTCGTGAAGCATCTTTTCTTTTAAAACGTAGGCGACGATAACGTTAAACAGTATAGCTATTTGCTCAAAGAGGATTTAGAAAGATTTCTTACAAAACACACGGATGTTTTAATCAAACTTATTCCATTTTTTTCTGATATCATAGATTTGAGATTTTTATTTTATTACAACGATCACCACATCAAGTAACAGATACATTTACTTGGCTTAATATCCTTTTCAAAACTGCGGTAGCTTTTTCCAAAGAGTATCGCACTGTTTCGTGCCCTAATACAATGACTCTGTAAAACCTCATATAAAGTCTACACGAAGGCCTATAATTAAAATATAAAACAGTAATAAGAAAACCCGTTTTATGCAACAGGTTTTTAACGATAACCAAATTATCCGGAAATTGAATCTAGTCTGAATAATAACTAATCTGTCATTTAGGACTGATTGACGGATGAGCAAGTCGTATTCCGTCCCCAGCCGACTTAATATAGCGGAAAAACTCATGATTTTAAGTATCGGATTTACACGGTTGAACATAAACTATCCGAAAAAGTCTGTCAGAATAGCATATATCCCTAAGTAATACGAAGATAATAAATTTTGGATAAGCTTTAAAATCATTTCTTATTTAATCATTTTTTTCTGATTATAAGACTTAAAAAATCTTATGTTGTCATTTAAACTATATTTTTGTAATTATCTCTGCTTCGTTCAAATATGTCTTAACAATGAACAGCAGAATTGTCGATTAGGACAAAAGTGACCAATACACTTGTTGTCAAAGTTTACGCTACATGGGAAGGGGGGGGGGGATCCCAACAATTTCAGGAACTAAAATCCCAAGAAACATAATTATACACAGTACTTAATTGACCAAACCACTTTTAAACAATGATGGTCATATGAAATAAAAACGATAAGAATTATATACATTTTTTCTGCAAAATGAAAAAAAATGGAATCATTATTTGGTGGATACACAACAGTTTATTATTTGATATTTCTATCCCAAGTACCTAAATATTCAAGTGAAAAAAAATAATTAAACAGTTTCTACATTTTTATTTTGTAAATCATAAAATTGCTCAGATGCAACGCTAGCACGGGATATCTTGCCTTGACGCAGTATCTATAAAAAAAATATCAAATGATTCCTTACGGAAATTTATTGCAGACAATGAAGAGTATCCTGACCTTTTCATGAAAGTCCTTTCGCTGTTACGATATATACGTATACTCCTATTCCTTATTTCCACATTATAAATGATAATTCATATCAATTATTTTTGCAAAAAAACATTCTAAAATTTAATATTTTTTTAGATTGATAGCAAAGGACCATCCTTCTTAGAAAAAACAAGCACTTTCATCATGATACAGTTCAAATATATCGGTCTTTTCTCAGGATCCCTGTATTACGGAAGCTTTAATTACGTTGCAAGATGGACCGTCTACTCCGTGTGTAGGAGAGTCGCATTGTCCAATGATACTAAAGAGGGCGGCTACCCAACCATCATAAATTCTACTCGGTGACATGGACAGCCTCAGAGAGAGAAAGGGATCTTATACGGTACAAGCATTAAGGATTTTCTAAAGGTAGGTTCATTGACAATATTCTATTATTTACACAGCATAATAAGTCAGCTTAATTTTCAATTATCGTTATAATTAAACTAACGACATTGTGTGGATAGCATAATGAGCATGCTTAATTTTCAATTATCGTTATAATTAAATCAAAAACGTCATGTAGACAGCATCATGAGCATGCTTAATTTTCAATCATAATCTTTGTATTGAAGTTCTTCAGATTAATAAATATGAAATGCATTTTATATTTTTAACTTTTTAAATGATGTTAAATCTACATTAACACTTAAAAAAAGGGTGATTTAGAAAAGAGCTTTAGGAAAAATTTCAACTTTTTGAAATAACTTTTCAGAAAATTATATGCATTTTACAAATACTAACAAAGGAGCCTACCATGTAGAAGTCTTTTTACTGATTTGAGAACATGCTATAAAACTGTTCTAAATAATATGGTCTTTTGAAAGCCTCCAGATTAAGCATCTGATTATCATATTGTCTTATGCACATAAGAGTCAACAAAAAAGTTGTGAAGAGATTATCATTTCTATTTTTTTTCTAAATTGCTTTAAAAAGCATGATTAAAAAATTTGATGTAAATATCTAATTAAAGACATAAAAATACATGAGCATATATCGCCTTTCAACAGTGAACTGATGACACCGTTTATAAAGTAAACATGCAACATCATGTTTACGAACTATTCATTATCTGCTTTGGGTAAAATGTGTAACACACTGTATCTACAAATGACATGAAATGCGTTTAATTAGGGAAAAAATCAACTCGTCTCTTAAGACAAACCATGTTACACTTTTTTCATCAATTTTAAATAATTCTACCGAACATAGTAAGGGGTACAAATACCCATGCTAACGGTGGCAAAATTTACCCTTCTCGAATTTACAAATATATTTATGATGACCAGCCTTGCAGTTGGTTGATAAAAAAAACTTTTGGTCATTTTATGCTATCAAAAATTTAAAACGATGAAAGTAAGCTAAAAGAAAGGATAATTTCCCACTTGGAAATCTTAATTGTTACATGTAGAGTGATTATTTCTAATGTTACAGAAACAAATCCAAGTTGGAAAATGTGATAGGTTTACCTATGAAGGCAATTCTATATCAAATTTGATATTCAGTGGAATTTTGAGTAAAAAATGTAGATGAAATCTTCGTGTTTCATTTCAACATGAGTTTGTTTATTAGCAAATCTACTACAATTCCATCAGATATTCTATCTCAGAGGACGAAAACGAGATTGTATTAGAGAAAAAAAGACCAATTGCTTCATATAATCGGACAAAAATATATTAATCGGTTCCATGACAAAAAGTAACATTAGACGGGTGATTGTAAAGGCATAAATAAAATCACCTTCAGCAGTTAACTGGTCTCCAGGGAATTTCCTGAGAAGCACCATGAAGTTATATATCCTAGCGTTAACAATAAAACGCATCAAATCCATTTTAATTTACTTTCCTTAGTTCTCTTGTCATGGCGATTCCCTGGGATTACTAGAGTAAGTTGATTTCTGCACATTACATAAAACATTAGGGACGTGGATCAAGTTCGGAAAAGAATAGGGCAACACTTTAGCAAATCATGATCTACGCAACTTGGGTTTTCATCTATTGATTATCCTAATAAGAGAAACAGTTCGTAACATATCTTTTAAAAAGAAAATAAAGAGTAACAAGAACTTTGTATGAACAGTTTTGCTCCAAATATAATGGCATTTTCAGGTGATAGTTAAATGGCAAAGCCATTTGCATTGTCCTTCAAATGTGTTTCTCTTGCATTCCTACCGTATAGTTTATATGCAGGGTCTATCTGGAAATACAGACTATTACAACGGAACTTTTTGACAATTACTAGTATTCTTCACAATTTCATATAAATCTAACAGAGGGCATGCACATGGGGGAAAACTACTAAAATGAAATAAAGTATACTACACTATCATCAATACATAATATATGCTGATTCAAAGTAATATAGGAGAAATTAAATGCCTATAGATTTAATTACATAAATCAATTGGATTTTTTTTTTAGCGAGTGTTACTTCATAATAGTAAGAATATAAGCTCTTTCAACATTTTTAAAACTAAATATTGACAATTAAAATAAGGTAACAACATGAAAAAAGATCTTGCGGGAATTGAATATTCACTGAGGCACTCCATTCATTTCAGAATGTCTGCACTTCAAACAAATTCATAAAGGATACCATAAAATATCGTGGTCCACTCTCCATTTGTTTGTTAAAAATTATCATTTATTAAAACATATGGACCAAAAATCCTTTTACTGTATAAAAATTATAAGATATAGCAAATGCAGAATCCTTGCTTTGACCGACTTTGTTGTATGTGTCGTTTACTAATTACTGAATTATTAGAAATTCATATATTAATTGTAGTCTACTCGTTATATATGAATTTCTAATAATTCAATAATTAGTAAGCAACATGCGTGTTGTATTTTGACTAATATCCAGTATGTATCAGATCATAGCATTTTCTATATATTTTAACGATAAATCTACATTGATATTATCTGATACCGATTTATATAAATAAAAGTTATCTATGGATTTTCATTTTTCTCTTTCCTATCTGAGAAACATTATCCGCTAACACTCCATCGAATCCGGATTCTTCACTGACCATATTGAAAAAAATTAACACCTTAAATGTGGAATAGCCGATGCTCAACTTTAATAACGTTATAACGTTAGGGAGAAATGCGTAGCTACATATTTTCCCAACATTTGTTTCCACATGATCTTAAAAATGTTAAGCATGTTATACTGCAAAGAAATGTTCGACCGTACATGTAAAAATACTAAGATGCACTTAGTGGTGCAACATTTATAAAGCTATACTGTACACAAACTATTATTCGCCATTCCTCAATTAGAAATCCATTCGCGACTATTAATTTTCGCGACCAACTATACATTCAGATGTATAATGATTGGTTCGCAGTGAGAAATATTCGCGATTAAGTGGAGGTCGCAAAGTTCGCGGAAATTTCTAGCTCGTGAAAAAAGTTGGTTTACAGTATGAAATGTCCCTCGTAGTTATAATATGAATGTTTCTTACATAAAAATAAATACTAGTACATATATCGCAATTTTTTCACGAGGAAATGTACATTTATTTGTTATGCTGTATCAATATTTAAAATCTGAATAGTTTTACTGAAAAACCAGAGAAATATTTTACCTACAACCTTTTGAAACCGATATTCGTAAACCAAATAAGTATATATGTACATGTATTTCGGAAAATTATCAAGTAATTTCCTTATCAGTAACTCAACTGTATATACCTCGAAGTTAGAAAGAACATCGTAAAAATGCTGAAAAGCGGTAAAATTTCAAAATTTAGCGCTACTGATCTACCAGTAAGAAATACCATGTATATACCACTTCTTTAGTAAATTGAAACAAATGATAATTCTGCTTCATTCTCTGAACCATTATTTCCCTTCCTGTTAGTAGATTTTAAAATCTTAGTCTAATGCAAAAGAAGAAAGAAAAAAAAATTAATTTGGACAAAATGGACTTCAAAAGAAATGAAATTAAGAACTGTTTTAACTTCCTCAAACGATGCTATTCGAGATTTGCAAAAAGGAAGAAAATGATTTGCACTCTGCGTTCGGGATGACGTTAAATTTTATGTATTCCACCTCCGAATAACGATGTGTTATGGCCATACCGTTGAAATAATAACAATTAAGTGATAGCTCTAAGCTTTTCCGACGCACTTTTTTCTATAACTGAAGTAAATTGCGCTTCCCCCTATTACAATGCTAATAGTAATATTCAGGTTTTCTTTCATCGCCAGTAAGACTCGACTCAAATTTATGAGCTCAATATTTAGTACTATGGTGGTTCAACTGATCTTCTGCGGGTAAAATAACTGTAATAATATGGAAATCTATCACAAATACAACAGAAAACGTGTTGTTTCTACACTCCTGTGTGAAGTTTATTACCCAAGAATATCTTTTACAGGAATAATCATAAACAACGCGACTCGGTAATGTTTTGTGTCACGTGTACCTGAACATCCAATCGCCAAAGTCCTGACAATAAATTCAGTTTAATAACACGGAATGTTCTCAACAGTACAATTCTCCTGGAAACGGGCGGAAATGAGTGAATGAAATGTAAATCTTCACACATTACTCTTCAAAGTCTATAATTAATCTTAGCGAGGATGCCCATGTAAAATAAGCATAATTTAATCTTTGATTACTTTCATGATGTTGGTGCGTGAGAAACAGTGATAGGGTTTTGATTTCATATCACTTTAACCAGCTAGCGATATAATGGATATTCTATATATTAATGAAAACGAAGATATCTATATAAATGAATGAAAATGCTTTAGGTTGGCCTTTTCCTTTAGCTCAAGTAGACTGACAGCAGAAATCTAATTGCTTCATTACAATATACATTGTATATATGCACAGACAGTGACACATCAACTAATCCATGGATTGAATAAAATCTTTAAGAAAAGTTACCCGATATTTACAGTTTATTTTTTATAAAATTATATGTTGCAAGAAGAAAAGTTTTATTTGCATTTTAATATCTTGTATTTTACTTGTAGGAAACAACAATGCACGGAATAAATTTTCATCAATTCGGGACTTTAGCATTGGCTCTATTTTCAATTTCAATGTTCTGTTCATGCGCTGTTAGTGCATCACGTGACGACTTTCAAACTGCTCCCTCCGATCGAGAAAATAGCGAACTTGCTTACATTCTTTCCAATATTCGGCAAAAGTTAAGGAGCACTGATTCAGAGTCATTTCCAGTTTTATTGCAACCATCATCATTAAATGCCAAAAGATCTATTTTTGGAGGAAACAGATCAACGAAGAAACGCGGAGGAATCTGGATTTGGATGCCAGCGCAAGGATATGTGTCTGTACCACGTGACGAGGTCAGTGCAGGAGGTAGCAAGGGCTCTTCATCAAACCTCCTAAGATACGGCTAACGAACAGTCTTGTCTTCATGGAATTATGCCAATCACCATGACATAATTGTTTATTTTTTTCTAAATAAAGCAGCTACATATTTTTCATTGTACTCCTTTATCTCCCATTTCAAGGTCACCATGTGAATTAATGCACTGATTGTACAAGTGAAATAAATTTCAATTTTGGTGTGTAACCAAACCAAAAACAAACAAACAAAAGAAAACAAAAAATATTTTTTTAAAAATTAAAATATAGGTATTTCAAGATTTCAAATTTAAAATCAAAATAAGTGAGAAGACAACTTTTATTCAACTGGGTATTCCATGTGTTCAATAAAAGTGGAAAGTACACAACTTTGATATTTAATGGGGTAAAATTTTGTGATTTCTTTCTAACAAAGCATTCTCATAGGGGTTATTTTAATTTTTTTTACAAAAATTAATAAAAAATGTTTTACTCAAAGTGCATATATAACCTCTTCTAAATTTTGCAAAACTTTATAGCAAAATTTAATTTAAGCAAACATTTCCATGTTTACAGTATTATATATGATTCATTAAACAAAACAAAGACTGGTATCAATTATAATGACTCTAAAGAAAAAAAGAAATGATTTTAAAACCACTCAGCATATGAGGCATAGTACATGAATGCCAAACTGAAAGGGACAAAACACAGTCTGACACATCAGTACAATTTTATCTTTATAGCCTATTATCTTATTAGTCCCCTACCGGTGAAACCGGAGGGGGCTATAGGTTTCCTCTGAGTCTGTCCGTCTGTCTATCCCACTTGGTTTTCTGCACTTTTTTCCTAAACGCTTGCAGATATTGAGCTGATGTTTGGTATGTGAGTGTATCTTGATGAGTTACAGATCAACTTTGCATTTCGTTCCGCTTCATTGATTTTTGACGGATTATGGCCTTTTCAATTTTTAAGGGTTTTCTGCAATTTTCTTCTTAATGCTTTCAGATATTGAGCTGATTTTTGGTATGTGACTTTACCTTGATTAGTTATAGATCAAGTTTGCATTTTGTTCCGCTTCATTCGCGGCTAGGATAAGGCTGTCTGAAGAATGTCACAGTGTACCAGCCGTAGTTACTTCCCTGAACTACCTTGATATGACGTCATAATGGCATATGACGTCAAGTCACTGCAAATTTGAGCAGACATGACGGGGAAAGTGTCATAACTTTTACATTCCTTTCACATCACATATAGAATTTTTTCACATTGATGTTTTATTTATATGTCTTGATTGTTGTTTTAAAGCTATTATGATTGTGAATGTTTGCAATATAATATCCTTATTCCTTTTTCTTGTCTAACATGTACGTATTCAAACAATTACAAAAAAGAATGTGAAATGCTCCCCCTTACATGTCCGTAGACAGAGTTAGAATTTTTAAATCTTATATATATTAGACTGGCACAAGTGAATAATCAGGATTTATTGAAGATATTCTGTGTGAATCTACTAGAGAAAAATGTCTTCTAACTGAATTTTGCTGGGGGATTGTATGTAATTTATCCCATTTTGTATAAATTGCGATGAAGAGTGGAAAATGAACCCTTGTATGTGGGTAAATTAAATTTCTCTTGAAATATTTTCTTAAGAAATAAAATTCAGACTTTCCCCCAGCACTTTATATATACCCAAGAATACGTTTAATTGATTTACCTTGGTATGTAACAAGCCGTTCACAATAATTTTGTTTTTCACTTGTGCCGATGTGATTTTTGTGCAACATTTAAGAAAAATTATAATTGTACGTCACGTGATCAACACAATCTTGTGACAACACAAAAATGCTTTTTATAATACCTTATTCAACTCTCTTTACAACTTAGCTGTGTATGTATACAAAGATTACAAATTGAAACCAAAACATAGCTCAAAATAAAATAGTATATATCTAATGCATATTAAGCCTTCGGACAGCCTTAACATAGCTGCGTTGATTTTTGACGGAAATATGACATTTTCAATTCTTAACGGGAACCAGATTACACTTGCCGGTAGGGGACTAGTATTGCTAATGCAATACTCTCAGAATGCTTGTTATGTTGTGCATGCAATAGTACTTGTATAGGCTTAAGAGCCGTGTTGGACTTAAACCCATTCTCATGTCAGGTTTCTGTGCAGTATGTCTTTTTATTAATCTTTGAGCTCACTTACTGGTTTATATTTTGATCTGTAGCCTTTTCCTTCTTGAAAGCTATCCCATTCTTCTATTTTCTGTTTTCTTTTCTCCTCTTCTTTCTAAGATAGGATAGAAATCTTAACAAAGTGTGTACTTCAAAACCACCATATCAATGAAGTGAAAATACACAAAGTCTTTCTTTATTTATATTTGATTATTCAAAATCTTTTAAAACAAACAACAGACAATTTTTGGGTATTTTAAAAATAAAAATCAGTTCTATGAACTTTACATCATGTGAAAAAATGAAACTCCACGTGTGAAATTGTAAAGTTGAGACAGCTGGTATAGAATTTCACCTGTTTCTGTTGTTCAGCGTATACGGCAGCTTTTGCATCGTGTTCCTCCTGCAACCTCATTCTGGCTCTCTCCATGGCTTCCAGTCGTCTCTGGGCCGTGTCTGGATCTACCGAGCACATATATCACTACTGAGAATCTTTTGTGATTGTTTTATAATTTACAAAGTACTTCAGCAATAGAACATGTATCACTAATGTCCTATTACATATGCACAACATTTACAAATCACAAAATAAATTTACAGCAAAATCATTACAATTTATACATAGTAAGAGAATCAAGTTGCATAATGAAATTCAAACACTTTTTCTTTTCTGGTTATCATGATTATGAGAGATCTCTCTTTCTTTTGAAACTACTTTGTATACAGCAAACAGTTCAAACTTCATCTTAATAACCTCTGATGAAAGAATACTCCAGTGTTTAAATTAACTAAATGTCATTCATATTACCATTATGGTCATGGAATACTTTATTTCAAAATCAATATACCTGGTATATGTAGTTTTTCTGAAATTACAAGCACTTAAAATTGCAAATGTCATCGTATTTTTTTTTTTTTTTGAAAAAAATTACTTTAACACATTTTGTTACATTTTAAGATAAACCTTTTATTAATCCCATCTCTAATATTCCATCTATTTTAAAATATAAACCATATCAGATAAAAACTTAATTATCTTTAAAATTATGGCTTCTTAAAATAATTTTCCAAAATAAGAACATTTAATTATAATTCCAAAAAAAAAAAAAAAGCAACACAAACAAAAGATGTTACGACTATGGAACTCCCATCAGTCAATGTCATGTTGGCAATATGTATTTGTCTATACATTCATTTCCAAAACAAACAGGTCTTACAAACTGTCCTTATCCTGAACTTAAAATTGGCTTCTATGATACAAAGAGATCAAACACAAAAAGAAAGCTTCTTAACAGACTGGCTTTAATGGGAATCAGGAAAGGTCAGATTAATCCTCGTTAATTTAGATGGAGTTTCCAGACAGACCTTAATACTTCTCTGCAGGTCTGACAAGGGAGTTCTTGGGAGACATTAAATTATATCCATCACAAAGTCTTTTATTTCAATCTAAATTAACATCAATGAAATTTTCTTCCTCTTTCTACTTACATATAAAGTGCACTCAATTGTTCTAGGAGTTGGATGTTTTAGAGCTGAATGATGAAACATTTTAATTTGTAATGACCAAAAACAAAATTTGCATTTTAAAGACATAGAGACCTATATCTATTTCTAAGCTCTAACAGTTCAAAATCTGAAGGGTTAAGAGGGAGTTGGAGTAAATGGATGGGGGGTTTTGAACATGCACTGATAAAAATTTCTATTACATGTACATACATGTACATGTAATTAACATTACTTCATTTTAACAACTATATCTGAATAACATTTATTTTAATTGGTAATGACTTAAGATTAAGTAACAGCAAGAATAATTAATAAATTATAGTAGTCTGGGGTAATCTATTATATTTTTCAGCAGCCTGTTCATAAGAATTGAAATTCGACTTGAATCTGATTTTTAGCACTGTAGCAGAAGAAACATGCTAAGAATGCCCTGTAATAGTGAGACTGCATGACAACAATGTTCATTAACTATAAATCAATACATTAAGGAATAATTACTATATCCTCATGTAAATGGTTCAGAGTATGTTCTCCGGAGTATCTGCACCTACATTTATGTGAAAATCTGTTTTAATCAATGGGGTGAATATAGACAATAGATAAGTAAGCACATGTGGAATTATGATGATTCCATATTGATTGATAGAAATTGTGGGTGGGTGGTTGGATAGGGAGGAACCAAAAACATGAAGAATGTTAAAATTGTCTTTTTTATGGTAATTTTTTTTATTTATTGCAGATATTTTGTTTGTGTAAAGGGTTATGATATTTTTTTTAAAAAAAATTTTCTTAAATCATTATTCCTAATGTATGTACAGTGTATTAAACATTCAAAGTTCTGGAGTCAGTGTTACATAAAAAAATGGCCATGCATTTTACACCCATAGTATTGTCTGTCTGTCTGCAGCCTTAAGTGAATATTTAACCCTCTGTGGACATATACATTATACCCCTTATATCTAAAAAGTATAGATGCTATGGGGTACATAGCATGTCTAGCCCCCCCCCCCCCCCCCTTCTTTCTGGGGTGGGGGTGGGGGGTAAAACCATGAAAATAAAATATGATTCTAAATATTAACAAACATTTATCATGATGTCTAACCTTACAAACATGTATTTTATTAAAAAAAAAAATGTACATATCACATCCGTGAACAGTTAAAACTCATAAAAATTGCATGCATAATTACTTTGTGTTGACCTACCATACTTTTTCTGGAAACTGACATCCTCTGCTTTGGTTTTCATCTGCCTGATCTTGGGATCCAGTTTACTTTTGATGTACATTAGAATAAGGACACCAAGGAGGATAAACCAACCATACTGCTGTAGAAATCCTACACCTGCAAAAATGAAATTTTGATTAAAATCAATTTAAAAAATTTATCAAAGAAATCTCCCATCAAGTAATACATCCCGTAGGTCAGCATTACAAAATGGTTTGGTTGATGTACTTTGACTTACCTAATGAAACAACAGTGACTGTCTTTGTTTAAATTTTTATTAAGCTTTGACAAAATTTGTTCACTTATAAATTGTTGATCTTCTATGAGTTGTTCATATTTTCAGGTAATGCTGGAATAATTTTATGTCAAATGACTTACATGCAAGTACATGTACATATATATGGCAAACACAAGGCAGAACCAGTACTGTAGTTAGAATGAAAACAAGATGTGTTTGTGAAACACTGATGCCCCCGTATGGCAGCTTATGGCAAAGGTTAAAGTTTCTCAAATGCAAGTCAAAATCCAGGCCAAAAGATAAAAAATATTAAATTTGAAAGCCCTGGCTGCAACTGTTCAAAAGTTATGGCAAAGGTTAAAGTTTTTTAAAAGTAAGTAAAACATCAAGGTCAAGGTCAAAGTTGTTGGTATCCAAAGGAAGGTCTTGTCACAAGGATTACCTATGTAAAGTATGAAAGCCCTAGCATCAACCATTCAAAAGTTATGGCCAAGGTTAAAGTTTTTTGAAGGTAGGTCAAACTCCTATGTCAAGGTCAAAGGGTCAAAGTGGTTGGTATCCAAAGGAAGGTCTTGTCACAAGGATTACATATGTGAAGTATGAAAGCCCTAGCACCAACCATTCAAAAAATATGGCCAAGGTTAAAGTTTTTCAAAAGTAGGTCAAACTCCTAGGTCAAGGTCAAAGGGTCAAAGAAGTTGATATCCAGAGGAAGGTCTTGTCACAAGGAATACACATGTGAAATTTGAAACCGCAAGCACCAACTGTTCAAAAGTTATGGCCAAGGTTAAAGTTTTTCAAAAGTAGGTCAAACTCCAAGGTCAAGGTCAAAAGGTCAAAGTTGTTGGTATCCAAAGGAAGGCCTTGTCACAAAGAATACACACGTGAAGTTTCAAACCCCAAGCACCAACTGTTCAGAAGTTATGGCCAAGGTTAATGTCTCATAAAATTTTGCAAAAGTGGGTCAAACTCCAAGGTCAAGGTCAAAAGGTCAAATATGATGGTACCCAAAGAAAGGTCTTGTCACAAGGAATGCACATGTGAAATATGAAAGTCATAGCTCCAACCAATCAAAAGTTATGGACAAGGTTAAAGTTGACCACAGACAGACAGACAAACAAACAGACAAACAGACAGACGGGACAAAAACAATATACCCCCGGGATCTTTTGATCCAGGGCATAATAAATAACCTACTGGCCCACCATCAATAGTCAATCAATGCAAAAGAGATATCTTTTTTTTTCAGAATGTATTCTGCTTGATTTAATATGTGAAATATAAGAAAATCTGTCAACAAAAAAGACACAGAAAAAAAATAGTAATCTTTGTATAGAACAGATACAGTATTAGCAGATAAAAAAAATTAAAGAATCTGGTCTCTGAGGCAATGAAAGCAACCTGAAGAAAATGTACTGATGGGGATAGTATAAAACTTATTTAAGAACATTCAAAACTGAGGGGAACAAAAGTAGAAGGGTCAAAAAAACATATTGATGGCGATATTGATAGTACAAACTTGTTTAAGAACATCAAATGCCATGGGGAACAAATTTAAAAGGATGCTTTTAGTCACCCACACACAAAAATTTCATATTATCCTACCCCTTTACATTGTATTTGAACAAATATTCCCAATGCAATGTATCTTATAAAGGTCATATTCAAATTTCAATTCAACCCTCTTTTCCATTGCAATCACAATTAGATTTTCCTATTACTGCCATTTCATCATTCTACCACAATGATACTTTTTTGACATCAAAGAAACTGTACAAAACATTTGAATGGTTGAGCTTGACTGTAAACTTGAACTTTTTCTATATCTTTCCAATTTTCCAGTGAAAGTTAATTCAATGCAGTTAGTGTATTACAGCTGAGACAAAAATAACTGATAACTGTGAAATCTCATGGACTGCATTGTTTAGTATTTTTCATTTCTGAAGTTCTGAAGTTATCCTCACTACGTCAGGGGTCTCAAGTCAACAGGTTGCTGTTGGACCCCTGACAAATTTCATTTGATATCTTGTAGGCTAGCTGATGGTAGCATTGTCTTTCAGCGAAATTACAAATCTTGTTTGTTTTTCTTATCTCTCACCCATTCACATCAATTAATCAATTATCTCCTTTTGGTGATGAAGAATGCATAACACGTGCAATTTAGGTGTCAACTAATTCCTTTCTGTTTACATTATCTGTCTACTTCAGTTTGATTGGTGTTTCTCACTGAAAGAGGCAAGCCCGAAGATATGGAATGAAATTTGTCAGGGGTCCAAAGGCAACGTGTTAACTCAGGACTCCTGTTGTTATGAGGATGTTCTGAAGTGGATCATTTCCATATCTTTAAATTTATCAATGTTATCAAAATAAAACCTTTTTGACATATTATCTATAAATTAAATTATTCAGAGTGTAAGTTTTTCTTTAAATTGAATGCATCTGTATGTTTTAAAACATTAATTAGAACAATCCTAAATTGGTGCTGTAGATATTTCTTTCTCTATGATTATGTGAATTCATGTTTTGGCAGTGTTGATGAATAAGTGTACTAAAGACAATGCAAAAGATGCTTATTATAGATATAGATTCAACTAAAAGGTGTACACATACATGTACAATAATCCGCAAAGGTTATGGACATTTTATACATTGTTTCTGTGACAGTAGATATTATATACAACAAACTCAATAACTAAAGCTTATAATTAGTTACACATGCAAGCAGTCATATTTAATAAAACTGATAGATTCAAACTTTGACGGGGACCTTTATACTAAGTTAGTATATATAGTTCCCTGCTTTGACCTAATTAAAAAAGTAACTTATTTCTTTATTGTAAAAATGTATAATGAATCTCGGGCAAGTGTACTGTTAGATTTCAGTATCATATTAACCAGTCCCTGGATTAAGGAACTAAATATAAATCAAAACATTTATCTAAAGATAAATATAGCTACCAGTGTTGAATATTCCAGTTACAAATGCCGGATCCTCATTTTTGGGAACAAACCCTTCATCCTCAACAGTTTTGATATCAACTCCATCATCTGCTTCGGCATCCATATTTTATTTTCTAGTTTAGATCACTAAATCATTCATTCATTGATTCGATGCTAGTATTACGTGTCTTTTCTAAAAAATTAGCAGGAAGTTTCAATGAGGAAACTAAACGTCGAGTTTATCCTGTCAAAATATTTTATTCCGATGATCGTGATCTTTTACAAGTTGCAACAGGTTACATTATCAGACCTCTACTGATTTTGCCCACAGGCACTTGTTTCTGTGATATTTTTTTTTTTATCCCATAGTTAAATAGTACGAAAGCCGGATAGGCTCATTTTTGACAAGACAAAAAAAATTATTTAACTCGTTATAACGAGATAATTATCTCGTAATAACGAGTTAGTATCTCGTTATAACGAGTTAGTATCTCGTTATAACAAGTTAATATCTCGTAATAACGAGTTAGTTATCTCGTTATAACGAGATAATTATCTCGTTATAACGAGATACTAACTCGTTATAACGAGATAACTAACTCGTTATAACGAGATAACTATCTCGTTATAACGAGTTAATTATTTTTTTTATCTTGTCAAAAATAAGCCTATCCGGCTTTCGTAAAATAGTTATGCCATGGGTTAAAAAAATTATTACAAAAACAATTGCCTGTTCGGCGGATCCAGGGGTTTTTGAAAAGGGGGCCCCAACCGGTTCGGGGTCTTGGTGGGGACCCAGGGGGTCGAAGCCTCCAGGAGCTCTCAGGTTTTAGGAGTGTTATGGAACATATTTTTTAATATCCCACAACAAAAAAAATGATTTATTAATATCTCATATATATTTTTGGTCACAAAGGGGGGGGGGGGCTGGGTCCCCTCTTAATCAGTCAGTGTACATACATGTACATGTACATTATGTGCATGTATTATTGTAGGAACATAACACATGAACACAGGCGCTTGCCTCTGTAATAATTTTTTAACCCATAATGTAATATTATACTATTTGTTAAAATCTTCTTTTTTTTTTAATAGAAACAAGTGCTTGTGCACAAGATTGTGCAATTGCATAGTGAATACATGTATAGTTTGAACCATAGTACTGAATTTAATTATTTTGCATTTTCGTCGCCTCTTGTGGAGAGTACGTATACATGGTATATTCCAACATTAGTCTCCCGATAAAGATTTCTTTTCATTTTGGGTATTGAGCTCATGTTCAATCTCCCCAGGCAGTCATGCTTGAGATTTTTAGTTACATGCGCATGTATATACATGTGTATATAACATGGACTTCAGTATAAAGCTCCAATATTTAGAATGCACCCTGACAGTCGTATATCCTAACACATGTAAGAAATATTAAACACCACACAATTAGGCTATTTCATTCAACTTTGAAGAAAAAAATAACAAAAGGGTTATATTTTACATGTTTAAATTTTCTCCAATATAAGTTAATTGGTGTCCAAAATTATGTGTATTATTTTTGTCGCTGTTCGTGGGTGGAGATTTAATCAGGAGACCTGCAGGGGAATTTTTAAACACTGATGTATTGATTAGCGTCTATTGATGTCTAAAAATAAATAAAAATCACCCCATAATAAATAAATAAATAAATAAATAAAGATAAAAATAAAGATAAAAATAAAGATAAAAATAAAGATAAAAAAAAATTAAAAATCTAAGCTAAACTTTGTATAGGTACAACTCCAGGAGGCTGGACCCCCCTAACCCTTCAGTGGCGGATCCAGGAATTTCGTAACGGGGGGGGGGGGGGGGGCAGTAGAAGGCAGGGAGTCTGGGGGCTGCATTGAAGCTCCCAGTGGGTCTAGCCTCTAGGGCAAAGCTGACAAATTCTTACAAATAAGAGATGTTTTTCCTTGATGTTAGGATAATGGACATATAAGTTCTACATACCAAAAATTCAAACGGAGGGGGGGGGGGGCGCCGGCCCTGGATCCGCCTTTGCCCTTTATAGGCAAAATTCCAGGGAAGGGAGGGGGGCTGAGACGGCTTTAGGAACAATGATAAGGGTGCCTTTTAGAGCTTTTGTTAGAGCTATATAGCCTATAGGAACTTACAAAAAGAACGAACATCGCCCAGTGCATTTTGATTCCGTGAATAAGTCGGGAACAAATACTTTTAAATACGTTTTATCCATCTAATTATTATTTTCACTATACTGGCTTTGTTTAAGTTCTAAAAAATGTAATTTATATCATAATTTGTTTATTTGGAAGATTCTGTGACAGATTAACTGCACACAATCACTTTGTTTTTTCAAGAACAGTTGACAAAATGAGGGATGAAGCTTGCACGTGTATCTATATCACGTTCAAGAAAATATTAATAGGCAACTGCAAACCTTGAACAACACCTGGCAAGAATATCCCGCTCTATTGACAAACCCTTACACTTGTCCATTAATTATCACAGTGTAGAAAGGAGTGTTAACTTGGTAAACATGCGTTGGATTCCGGCCTTTAATTAATTTTGAGTTGTTTTTGCTGTTGTTGCAATTTTAGTATAATGATTTTATGTCAGTGTTGTCATGACAGTGTTAAAATTCACATTGACATTAATGACAGTAACATTCTTGCATTACAATAATTTAAAAAAAAATTGATTGAACTGCCTTGTATAGAATTTTTGCATTCACTTAATTAACACTTAAAAGGTATTTGAAAGCATTTTTTAGAAATTCTTTTCCTCTGGAGTACAAAAAATAAAATTTGAGCACATCATAATCCATCCCCCCGGACCCATCTTTTAATGTGTGTGTGTGGGTCGGTGGGGGTGGGGGGTGGGGGGACGTTATTAGTTAGAAGAATCTAACTGTGTCTCAGGACAGGCCCACACCACGTTAAACCGGGTCCATAGGACATTTATCAATTTAACGATAGAACATTCTATCTAGGATGTTATCTGTAATTATGTACGTGTATTATATGTTCTTTACAGTGAATAGGAAGCTAGTAAATATTCGGCTTACAAAATACTCTCTTTTAGGAGCACATGCATCATGTGCATATAATAATGAACAAATTGTTTATTATTGGAGAGAAAAAATATGACTTTTAGACTAATATTAGAAATGTCTCAGTGACAAATAAAAAAAAATATAGTCGGTCTCCAATAATTCCCCACCCTCGGTTAGATTTTCAAACAGTTTGAAAGTGTCAATCTGAAAAAAAAAAAAATCCTTGTAACTTCTAGGTCTTGTCCCTTGATTCTGGAAACTCTTTTATTTTGACAAGCAGGTCACAGAAAATTTATATCTACGTCCTGTCCCTTGATTCTGGAAACTCTTTTATTTTGACAAGCAGGTCACCGAACATTTATTGCCAAAATGGTTTTCAAGTTCATGTGAATTGTCTTTAATTTAAAGTATATTTAATTATATTTTTTTTTATCAAACGGGGATTTTATCAGATTTTATAACCGTTAGTGGAATTTGACATTAGATTGACTGACATGGGCAATAATGACTCCTTGTCCCAACAGAAGTCTATATATTATGTTTTCTGGTCATTCAATTTTTCCGGGTTTTAGTGAAATCTCTCAAGAAATATGTTCGGGATCGAAATACAATCAGTGTGTAAATAAAATGTACATTGTGAGCAAGAAGACTGTTTCTCTTATCTTAAATTTTGTAAGTATTGTGTCGCTTTATCTTCTTTAATTTTAATTAAAAACTGACTTAAACTTACCACTTCCATGGACGCCGAACAAACGTGTATATACTATACAGAAAATCGTGTTGTTGCTGTCAAGTTGCAACTTGCTTCTTGTTAGAACATGTATAACCCCAAAAACACTCGTATTTTGTGTAATTACATATATTTGAGTATTTCCATATTCAACATTGTGACAACAAACAATTTTGTGTAATTTCTTATTGCCTTGAATTTAGTTCATGAATTTTTGCTCAAGTTTATCTTCATAACTAGTCCGAAATATCTGACGTTTTCCAGGCTTCTTTCACGATTTTGATATTTTACATGCCAGGAAAACGTCAGAACCGGCGCCATTACGTAAACTGGAAATTTCGCCGTCTCCAATTGGAGTTAATTTTCCATACCTGGGAACTGAATTAAATGCCATTGTCACAATTTATCAGTAGCACAATGCTTCTAGTACTCGACAATATCGATGAAAAGAAAACATCATTTCGATACAGGACTTGAAAATTTTTTAAAATGCATGAAATGAAAACAAATCTCGACAGTCATATAAAATGTTTCCATTGGATTGTATATTTTATAAACAAACCATAAAAACTGTGTTGGTGAGTACAAGAAGCATTGTACTATTGATAAATTGTGAGTTTGACATTTCATTCGCTTTGCAAGTATTGAAAATCAATCCGAGAATGCTGCCTCTGGCTGGAGGCGGCGAATTCCCAGTTTTCGTAATGGCGCCGGTTCTGACGTTTTCCTGGCACGTAGAATATGAAAAACAGTAAAAAAAGCCAGGGAAACATCAGATATTTCGGACTACTTCATAACATGTGGTCAGGTCCAGTACAATCAGTACATTTAGCTACGTAGCTAAAATCACCTACCGTAGCTTTATTTACCTACCTCAGGTAGCTTTATTTAGCTATTTCAAGGCAACTTTTCACAATTTTGCTTTTTATTTTAAAAAAGACAAAAAGTCGCAAATAAATGTCTACTAATATTTATTCTAGGTATTATAGCAATCTAAAGCAGAGATAGTTTTAATATTGCTGCGTTTGAACACTTTAAAGGAAAATATGTATTTCCATTGTTTGAGTAACTATACACCACCTTGTGTACGATGAGGCGTGGATAAGTATGATTACTTCACATTGTGCTCATGTTAACCAAAACTGGTTTTCTTTTTTATTTCACCCAAGAAGTAACTATTTAATAGGTCACAAATTAACTGTTGTATATAACCCCAAAACATTTAGAACTTTGATTTGCAATTGCTCAGAAAAAGGCACATCTCCAAGAGTGATTTTTTCATGAATTGTTTTCAGATGAGTTCAAAGTTGAAAATTATCACTGCATCAAAGTGCAATTTTCTGCACTTTCTGGGAAAAATGCTGATTTAAGAAATAAGTTTGATTTAGTAGATAAATAAAGCAACTTCAGGTAGGTAAATAAAGCTATGTAGGTAATTCAAGCTACGTAGCTAAATCTAGTGATTGTACCAGACCTGGTGGTGAGTGGCTTGTCCAGAGACACAGATTCTTCTAACTACAGCTAAACTTCGAAATCTCTAACACGGATATCTCGAATACCCCAGATATGTCGAAGTAAGGCCGCGGTCCCGATGAAATTTGCTTTATAAATGATTAAAATAAACCCCTATATGTCGAACACTGTAATGTCGAATACCCCTGTTATCTCGAAGTAAAATTTAGTACCCATTCATTAAAATCACATGCGCTATCTCGAAGTCAGGATAATTTTCCGCTCTGATGATCAAGTCCGTTAGGTAAACTGAACGCTTTATTGATAACAGCCACCTGTTTGTCACGCACGAGTTACCTGTGTTCCTGTGATCAACAGATAATAGCGCGATAATTATACGAGGTGTATGTATGGCTTACCTTGATTTTAATTATGCAAGCCAAAGGTTGTGTGTATTAGTCTTATGCATACGCGTTGCATGACAGGTTAATTGTTTTGTGACTGGGGTACGTTTACCTCGATAGTCGCTCTTTAATGCTTTGCGTAATATGCGCGCTAGCATAGCTAATGCATATGAAAGCGAAAATTGTAAACATCAAAGTGAAACAAAATTCTGTAATTTAATGCAATTAGAATTTTTTTTTCCTATATGAGCGCGCTGAATTTACAATCGTCAGTACACACCATTATGTGGGCATGTGTCCCATTCTGTATTTAGACAAAAGTGCATGTTTCTTCTTTTGCATTTGATTTTATTATGGTAAAATACTTTCTTTTAACTGATTATACATGTATGAACATGTTTTTCCAATAAAAAAATGTATATTTCGTTAGCCTTATTCTGACAGCAACCGGTTTTAAATTTACAATGCATAGACGATATCCGGTTATGTATACATGGGAAACGATGCTAGCGGTTGACTTGCCGGGTTGATACAAGGATTATATTTCTGTGCATATTATACAAAGTTTTTATTTTATGAATTATAAAGAGGATGTAAACATCTTTTTAATGCTAAATAAGTGTACATGTATACTAAAGAAATCGTATACAGAATTTCAAACAAGAAGGAATTTGGCATGTTTCTACTATTAAGTGCATGTTCACCATACTAAATTTATTTGAAGTTCATTAGAATTATAACCCTCGATATGTCGAACCACCGGATATCTCGAAGTTCATCAACGGTCCCGTCAACTTCGAGATAGCGAAGTTTAACTGTATTTATTACAAACAAAAGCATGTACATCATGTAATACAGTACATCAGGCACAAACAGTTCTCACTTAATACATGTTATTAACTATATGATTTTCTAATCACTTCTTTTGTAAAAAATTGTATATCAATTCCAAATTTAAATGTACATATTAAAGATTTCGTAAGATATTGACAGTGCGACCATTTGGGTGAGCACACTTGTTTATATTATAGGATACCTCTTAGATCTGCCTAACTCTTCAGACAAGACTGTGATGTCACATGACATATGTTATTTGCATTTCTACTATGAAGCATGAAAAACAGCAAGTTTTTAACAATTATTTGCTACATGCACCTGTCTGTAAATTCCATTAAAATGATTAAAGCAAGGTATCTTTTTTATTTGTGAAAATTCAATGGCATCTTTTAAATATCTTCTTCAAAAGAACCACTGGACCAGAAAATATAACATTTGTGAAAGCTTCATTACACAGTGTAGATTCAAGTTTGTTCAAATCATGGACCCAGAAGCTAGGGCATGGCCACAATATCTGATCAAAGTTTTACAAAGGAAAACACAGGAACATCTTTATAAAAAAAAAATCTTCTCAAGAACCACTGGGCCAGAAAAGATGAAACTTATGTGAAAGCTTCATTACATAGTGTAGAGTAGACTCATTCAAGTTAATGCAAATCATGACTTAATTCCAAGGCTAGAGTGGCTCCAAATGGCGAGGAAAGTTTTAGATACATTGTAGAAACATATGCAAAAAAAGCTAATAATTTTCTTTTAAGAACAGAAAAGCTATGATAACTGTAGTCATTATTCTCAGGTAATGTAGATTCAGGTTTCTTGAAATTATGACTCCCAGGGGTAGGGAGGGGCCCATGGAAATATATAGGGAAAAATCTTTTAAAATCTTCTTTAAAAGAATTGCAAAACTATCATTATTTATATGGAAGCGTCCTTTGTAAGTCTAGATTCAAGTTTGTTCAAATCAAGACACCCAGGTATAGAGTGGGGCCAAAATTTGCAATCAAGGAATATACTGTAAAAAAAATCTTGGGAACAGCAAAGCTATTTTTGTCATTTAAATGTGGAAGCATCCTCAGGCAGGGTAGATGCAAGTTTGTTCAAATCAATACCCTCAGGGTAGGGTCAGGCTACAATAGGAGATCAAAGCTTTTCCTAAGGAATATATAGGAAAAATACCGTATATACTCACCTATAAGTCGTTTTTTTGGGAGTTACAGTTTGGTCCAAAACTCTATGTCCGACTTATAGGCGAGTAAAAAAAAATTGGCATTAAAGACCCTCTCTACACTGCACCCTATTTTTAGGGTACTTTTGTGTAATTAGACTGACCTACCATTTGACATACAAGTAGAATAAATTGTAATCTGAACTAAATCACATAATTTGAAATAAATACAAGTATTCTAAACATTATATTAGACCAAGATAGAGTATTTGAAAACTTTATTTGCATGTATTTTATCCATTTGAGTAAGTGAAGGCAATTTTTCTTTTCTATTACTTCATTGTCTTTGAAGATTTTTCCTGAATAAAAAAGGCACGCTCCCTATATTAAAAATGAGTTAGTTAATTTCAAAACATCCTCCTTTATGCTAAATAATTTTCTCAAAGTCCAAAAAACATTTTTCATCAGTGTATAGAGGGTCCTTAATTTGAACGGTAACATAGTATTTTATAAACGTGTCCGACGATTATCATTGAATAGAGTCTGGATATATTATATCATTTTTGTATTCTAAGATTATGCATGAAGTACAAGTATTTACATATTTCAATAATTTTATTTTTATCTTAAGTGTGCATTACTTATTTTTTTTTAATAATTTAAAATTAAATAATGGCGTCATTTCTTAAACAATTGCTTAAACCAGGTTAAAACATCATTAAAACATTGATTTGAAATTGTCAGCTGGTTCTTGCAAAAAGTTGTATCGACTTATATGCAGGTCAATGGCAAATCCCTCCAATATAACCTCAAAAATTACAACCGACTTATAGGCGAGTATATACGGTATTCAAAAAATGTTTCTCTAATGAACAGCAAAGCCATGATAAGGCATACTGATATGCAAGCATTTTCAAGTAGTTTAGATTAAAGTTTATATAGATCAGGGCCCTAGAGGATAGGTTGAGACTACAATAGGGGATCAGAGTTTTACAAGGGAGTACCCTGGATAGAATCTTCAAAAGAGTTGCAAGATTGCACTAAATCTTGTTAAACAGCAGATAATACCAAAGATGTGTAGAGTAGTTTTTTATGCGCCCGGATCGATAGATCGGGGGGCACATATTGTTTTTGTCCTGTCTGTCTGTTTGTCTGTCTGTTGTCAACTTTAACCTTCGCCATAACTTTTGAACCATGAGAGATAGAGACTTCATATTTGGTATGCATACTCCACTAATTAAGCTCTTTCAAATGACACTAAGGTCAATGACCTTGTGACCTTGACTGTGACCTATATGCTAAAAATAGCTTTTCGAACTTTGATGCTGCCGGGTGCATAGTGTTTCACAAACACAACTTGTTTTTTTTTGTTTTTTGTTTTTTTTTACCAAATGAGCCCTGGAGTTAGAGTTTAGCAGAACTTTGAGATCCAAATTTAACATAATGCATGTGTACAGGAAAAAAAAATTCTCCAAAACAGCAGGACATGTTGATTGTATTGTTGAAGCATTCCAATGTTGTGTTGATTTAATGTTGAATTAATCATAACACATTTGGGTTTAGATTGTGGTCCACAACATGGAATCAAAATATTTATGAAATTAAAACAGCAAATTAAAAAAAAAAATATCTGCTAAGCCAAAGTGACTCAAGTGAGTGCTGTGGCACATGGAAGAAATATGAAGAAATACTTCTGAGAAAGAAAAAATCTTTTTAGACGCTAGGGAAATATTGCACTGTAGTGTGTAAAGTTGCATTTAAATAATTCCATTCTTGTTTCAGCTTTTGTTGGTGATTGTTCTTTTGTCCTGGGTATACACAATTATAGCAGGAAGATATGCAGCAGTGAAGCAACTCAACAAGGACTACCCTACCTCATAAATACTCATCATGGAAGTAGTCCGAGAAAATTCAGCTATGCTGAGTAACTTTGAAGTGTATAGCTTACTGACAGACATACAGGCAGGGAGAGGGCAGAATAAACCAAACAAGCACCAACAGCAACTTGCTACTATAACATATGAGACAATCAAGTATCTAGAAACAAAACCATGTAAAAACCAAACCCAGGAAAATATTGTTGAATTCATGAAGGAACTAGAGCCATACAATTTAACTAGGGCTGAAAAGTTGCAGATTCTGAATCTTTGCCCCACAACAGCTGTGGAAATACAACTTGTTGTGGAAGAGAGTGAGGAACGCCTAACCGAGGAGCAAATCTATGGCTTGTTAGAGATCATAGCTAAATATAACCCAACAGAGGGGGAGCAGGAGGAGGACACCTCAGGTGAAATTGAGCCCATGAATGAATGACTTAAAAAATACTTTGTAGCAATATGTACACATATACACATACACACACACATCATAAAAGAGACACTTATAGATTAAAACATATCAAAATCTCCTCGTAAACAACATTTTAGACTGTTAAATACCGTATAAGTGGAATTTTTAGCGAGAAGCAAATTTAGCCAATTATCCCAAAATATTGGTATATATTTTTAACGAGAAGTAATTTTAGCGATTTTATAATGTCAAGAAAGATAGCTATAACAACTGATACAGTATAAATTGTTAGTGATATCCAATTTTAGCGATCTCAAAACCCTCGGAAAAAATGCCAAAATTAAACCCTCGCTAAAAATTCTGCTTATACGGTACATGTAATGTGTAAAAATTTTTGTAAAATGTAGTAGCTCAAAGGTCAGTCTCATTGTGTATGTAAACTGTGTTGAAATGATTAGTTTCTGTACACTTACAGTAGTTTTGAATATACAGTTGTTTTTGGATTCCAAAATACCTGTGATGTCCATTATTATTGAGTCTTGAAAAGTTAATTAAAAATGAAAAAGAAATGTGTTAATGACAGTTTTCATCAAGGTTTAACAATAAGCCAGCATGTTAAAATTGAAGTAAGGGCCTCACAATGTTTCATTTTGTAATCTGTTCAGTCTACTGTTGAGAAACACCATGAATTCACTTGATTAATAGATATATGGACTTCACAAAAAAAAATATCCCCAGAGCATGAAATGTAAGGTAAGTTTGCTTTTCTGTGAAGCTGATATATCTGTGGATTGACCAAATGAAAGGGCTACATTTGTTTTATTTTCTACAAAGGCTACACTTGTTACATAATATTTTTAAAGGAAGATGCACAAAATGTGAAAAAAGAATTATGGGACAATTACTTGCAACTTGTGACGACACCTTTCTTTGGGTACTAAGATTTTAGACTCCTGGCTTTTACCTTGGCATTTGACCTACTTTTGGAAAACTTTAACCTTGGCCATAACTTTTGAACAGATGGTGTTAGGGCTTCGTATTTCAAATGTGTATTCTATGTGACAAGACTTCTCTTTGGGTACCAACATTTTTTACCTCCTGACCTTGAAGTTTGAACTGCTTTTAGAAAATTTGAACCTTAGCAGTTCCTTCTGAGCAGTTGGTGCTAGGACTTTCATATTTCACATGTGTATTCTTTGTGACAAAAACCGTTTTTTGGATACCAACAATTTTTCACTTCCAACCTTGACCTTGGAGTGTGAGCTTCTTTAAAAAATTAACCTTAGCCATAGCTTCTGAACGGTTGGTGCTAAGGCTTCTATATTCCAAATGAGTATTTCTTGTGACAAACCTTTCTTTGGGTACCAATATGGCCTCATGACATAAAGTTATAAACCTTGGAGTTTGACCTACCAGGGGTAAAATGTTGGAAGCAAGCCCCCCGCCCCCCTTTTTGTTTCCTTCTCCCAAGTTCCTACGGACCTGATATTTAAATTCCTAATTAAAAAACTTAAATTACCGAATCCTAGTATTCACATGGCTTCTGTAATTTTTTTTATACTTGAGCAATTTTTTGATTTTACACAGATTTATTATAAAGAATAAATAGGCCAATACAAAAATTTGACCTCTTTCAATAAGGTACACATATCAATTATTTTGAAGGTCTGAATTATTTTTCACAATAGTTGTAATGCGTTACTATTAACTAGGAGTCAATGGATTTTAATCGACCATGTGGTTATTTTAGGAAGTTGCACATTGGGATATGAGGGGTTTATTTCTGCATTAATTCGGTAAATAATTTATTAATGATGACATGTATAAAGAATTAGTTGTAAAATATTTTAATTTTTTTTTTCAAACTAAGTCTTAATTGTTTTTTAAGATGTTCCAATTTTATTTTTATTACTCAACAGATATTTATTATTAATTTATGATTTTATAAAAAGGGTCTATGTACAATACATGTAAGTACTCCCCGGCATGGGAGTGTGTAAGATATGAACGCAAATCTTTATGATTTGCCGGACAATAATTTACCGTTGAAAACGTAATTAATAAAAATTGAAATGTTTGTAGAACTAGTAAAAAAAATTGTGATTGTGTAGAAATCATCAGCCTCATCACCACGTGACAAAGATCCAGGGTATCAGCACGTTGGAAGTTTATCCTGATCTGAATATAAATAGAAGTAATTCCTGTTCTGACTATGAAAAGTACGTGTCATTTTTCTTGGAATGTGTGCATTTTTTTGTTAATAATCTGAAATAAAAATAATCACTCTTTCAGTATGAAAATCTTGCGCTTTCCTCAGACGCTTACTTGTTGAAGTACTTTTTGAAAATGATTTTGTTTGCGGCAGATTTGATGCTGTGGATCAACAGCATCAACTGTTGTTTGTTCTTTATTTATCCTCTTTTAAGAGGTCTTGTTCGATATCCAAAACACGTGATATTCCAAAAATTGATCAAACAAACCATATAGTGACGTCACCGACAAACTTTCTGCACTTAAGATCCGTCAGAAAGCGCACGAGAGTTATAAAAATCGTCACACCAATGATGGTTAACCCGATCAGGAAATACAAAAGAAGGTTCAGTTCCAATGAATCTTGAAAAGTTAACATTTCTCCAGGAGAGGAAGGGAAACAAATATCGTGGTAATGTAATCAACAGAAAAAGTTACACTTTCAGACAAAAAAGCAGGTGTTCTTCAGCTACCGTGAAACATAATTTTCACATAGTTAGCTACAGCAAACAATTTGCCCTTTTTCTATCGACTCGTCCAAATTAACACCCCGTCTACCCATTTACCATTGATGTAGCCATCCTTTGCGCAATGTCTATTTATTCTTCGGAAAAAACCCACTTTTTTAATGTCTAAATTCTTTGACCATTGTCGACAGTTATCTACAACTATCATTTTATGTAAAAGGTATCTAAAATCATTTTTTACCATGCATTTTCTATTTTCCTGTTAATAAAACAAAAACGAAGTTGGGAGAAGGGGCATAAATTTCTGAATACATTGGTGAAATTAATGACAAATTGTTTGACATATCCATACAATGAATAAATTTTTTGCACAACTGCATATTACCATTATTACATGTTATATATTTACATCCACTAAATAGCCTATTTCCTCGGAATCCTTAATTTCTTATTTAAACCATTTCCTGTAATCAATCCATTAATAATACAGTATTTTACTTAAACCTACTTTTTACGATTATTTATACAGAAATAAATATAAACAATACATTGTCTTTCTTTCTTTGTTAATACAGGATAATCGGTTGTGACCATTTCAGAAAAAAATGTGCATAAATCGCTTGAACGCGGGTTGTGTATTTTTTCTGCAATAGTTGCATCTGTTAATTCCCTCATCAACAAACAAAGCATTTTATTGTTTAAATAATCATCGGTAGAATTCCAAGGTTACAAAGAATTGATTCCCTCTCTAGGGAAAGCCTATTCTATAGAATTACTCCTCTAGGTTTTAGTAGGTAGTCGTGCTCCTGCTGCAGGTGACGTTGTTGCTATCTTGAGAATGTATCTGGGCTGCTCTATCCCTAGACATTTTATTAAGTACTCATTTACTGAATTTAAACAATAAAAAGACTACCTTTATAAACAGCATCACACACATTGATAAAATATCAAATGATATTTTTTTTAATACATGCAATGTGCAATTTAATGTTGAATGTCAGATTTATACCTCGTCGATTTATCTGAATGTTGAGTTGAAAGCTAAAGCAATTGTTTCCATCTTCTCATGTAGTATTTGTTTCTTTTCGATGCTTAATTCCACTTAAGTAATACAAAATCATGAGCAGAGCAAACACGGACCTCTAAAAACAGAGCTGGGATCAGATGTCATGGAGCAGTAAGCATTCCCTGTCGACCGATCGTGTGCTTGTTTTCATGATTGGGTAAACGGAAAAAAAATTGCAGAAAATTCAGTTTGAAAATAATGGCTAACAATTAATATAAAAGATGCAAGTCAATATTCGACTTAACGACAGATTGTATTTGCAAACAAGGCCATTGTATCGACCATAGAAGTTATGAATATTGACTTTAAACGAGATTGTTGATATCCTTGTATCATCAATTTATTTGACAATAACCTTCCTCATTTTAAAAATTGTTCGTACGTATAGAACTTGCTCTTGTGTATAAACTTCATATGCAGGTGATAATGGTATATTGTTACATAAGTAAGGGAAACTGACAATAGAAAAGTTGAAGTCATCACGTTTTCATAACGTTTAGTTTAATAAAACATCCAGATATGAAACAGATTTGTCAGACTGTGGTGTCTTTTTATTTCGAGTTCAATGGGATAGTAGGAATAAAACTGAATGTCAAATTGAAGAAGCAATTGTCTGTGATGTCAAAAAGTCTGAACTTTAATTCATCCTAGGGAATGGTTGAAAAAATCCACTTCTGACATCTGATAAACACCACTTCTAGAATGTGTTATTGTACAATACTCCTGAAGTTTCTCCTTCACTGCTGTTAATATTTTGGTAAAGAGTAATGAAGGTGGCTTGGTAGAACATTTACTACAACTCGCTTTGTATCTTTGTTTTTTTTATATTTTTTTTTTTATCTTACATTTTTTTCTTATAAAATTAAGAAACCCAGTAAAGTATAGTAATTTAATTCATTCGGATATTGGAAGTATCAAAAACATTCAAAACTAACATATAATTTTGAAGAATTTTTGAAGTATAAGTTTGATAACTACTTGTAGAATTAAATCCAAGTTCCTCTAAAATGTACACGAAATTGTTACCTGCTTTGCCAGCTGGAACCAGTACATATTGATCGTGTAATCTATCATTCTTTATCACTTCTGAATTATTGAAGACGGAAGGATAGATGGCTTCTCTTATTGCCCCTCAACCATTTGAAAATGATATATCAACATCCATCTGATACTTTAAATCCATTTTGACAAAGTGTGAAGGTATTCTCTTTCATATTTGACCCATCGTCTGGCATCATCTTTGACAGAATTCACAATAGTTATCAAATTTTTACAGTTAAAAATTCGGGGTTTTATAATAGAAATTTTGGTGCTTTAAAAAAAGCGAGTTATCTTCATTGTTAGCTTTTAGAAGATCAAGCCATCTAAGCGTTAACATATAATGAAAATAGTGTTAATTGTCAACTGTGTAACGTATATAGTTTTATTTTAACAATGCTTCAATTTGTTTCATCGAATACTTGAAAGTTTAACATATGTAATTACATGTATATATTAAATCTACAACGTATAATATAATTATTTGAACACATGCATGTAAGTGAATTTGAACTGGATAATTTTTGCTTGATAGACTTGCTCATTGTTTTACTAAATAATTTGAAATTTAAACTTGCATTGCATGCAAGAGTAAAGGTAAGAAAGACAACAGTTAAGTTCTATAAAACTCAAATAGAACCTTTTTAGTGAACGTTTTTTTTTGAAAAAAGATGTTTTTCGAGAACTTTTTCCTATAATTTTGTGTCAGTAAAATTGAAATTCAGAAGATAGTAGTCAAGTCATTAGAATAGCTTTCATGTTAACCATACAAAACAAACTCTAACTTTTTTCCCCTAAATATTTAGAGAAAAAGTATTTTTGTGTAGTATGGACATCTCGACAATGTTCGATTTTTTCTTTCAAATTTTGGCATAAAATGTCTCACGGTCGGCGAGTAAATCGAGGGTCGCTCGGGAGAGTTGAAACCAACATACCGGCATTTTGGCTTTATCAATTTAAACTCAATTATGATGGCCAATTTTAAAATGCACTTGGATTATTGTGTTATCTTCAAACAATAATGAAATATATTTTCAATATTTCAAATCTAAACAGTAAACAGGCCAAAAAATTAATCGAATATCAAGCTTTTATGCTCCGAAGTTGATATTAAAAAGATGCCCGAGTTTCTCATTGACAATATTTATGTGGTTTTCGGAAACCTGGACCCCGTTTTCATAAAGACTCACGACGAAGATCAAAATTTAATGCTGCGAATAACTATCTATTTTACATTATTTTCAAAATGATTCTAATCTTTTAAAAGAGAGTTTAGAAGAGATTTTTTTGAACAATTGAGCAATTTTTAACAGAATCGTTAATTTTTGCAAGATTTTACAATCAACATAAGTTTAGGAGGAGTCTTTTGTGAAACGGGCTTCAAGTCTTCCAACAATCTGTGGAAATTTCCATGGATACTAATTGTGCCTTTTTTTCAGCGGATTTGTTTTTGTATTCACATGAAGCAGTATTTATTCAAAAAACTTCTACGTGAAAAATCTATGACATTCGACTTGACGATTGATTGTTTCCATACAAGGTATTGTATCGACCATAGAATTTGCGAAATGTTTACTTTAAACGTGGTCGCTGATATCTTTATATCATCAACTTATGGTTATAGCCCGCCTTGTTTAAGAAATTGTTCGTACGTAGAACATGCCCTTGCGTATTGAAACATCCCATATGCAGGTGATAATTGTATATTATTACATATATATAAATAAGGGAAATTGACGGTAGAACTGTTGAAATCATCAAGTTCAATATAAATTTAGTTATCAGTTGGGCAATTTCATTTAATTACCTTTTTAAATATGTTTAAACTATTAAATGAAAAATACATGTATAATACATTATGGGAATCTTAAAAACGACACCATATGAAGCATGGAAGGATATTTTTTTCACAAATCAATTATAAGGAAAAATAAGTCAATGCAGTCTCCTTCAATATAGCAAACATATCAATCACTGTCAAGGTCTGGGTTGTGACTTTTATTCACACTAGTCGTAATGCATTACTATGGACTTTGAATCAATGGATTTTTTAATATTATGTATTAATTAGATAACACAACAGGTGATATTCCAAAGATTGATCAAACAAACCATATAGTGACGTCACCAACAAACTTTCTGCACTTAAGATCGGTCAGAAAACGCACAAAATTATATATATAGTTACACAAATGATGGTTAATCTAATCAGAAAAATGCAAAAGAAGATTCAGTTCCGATGAATCACGAAGTTAGCATGTCTTCAGAAGAGGAAGAGAAAATACTGAAATCTACAGAAAAAACTACTCTTTCAGACAAAAGAAGCAGGTTTTGTAGAACGTCAGCAAAGCATAATTTTCACATAGTTAGACAACAGTCAAGCCAACCATTTAACCATTTTTTTTATCTACATTCTTTGGCCGTTGTCTCCAATTCACTTGAACCGATATCCAAAATCTTTCATCTTAGCTACATGATACTTTTTAGGGGTTTATCTATATTTTCTATTGTCCTCTTAAACACCCAAAACGAGGTTAGGGAAGCATTAACTACTAACTGCTGTAAAGAATTTAATAACGAATTGCTGAACATTTGAGTAATAATGTTGGGTTTTGCACACTGTTAATTACCGTTATTACAAAGCAATCATCATTAGAATTCAATGATTCAACACATAATGATTTGCTCTCTAGCTAAAGCCTATTATAAAGGATGGAGCATTAACAGTTACTCCGCTTTTTTTAGTAGAAAGTTGTGCTGTTGCTTTTGCTGCTACTGACGCTGTTGTTTTATTGCGACTGTCATTGGGTTGCTCAGTCTCTAGGTCACATTCTATCAGGCATTTAGTAGCTTCGGCGATACCTGAAACATTGGTTGGAAACAGTTTAGTTAAAAAAATAAATGGATTTTAGACTTTGAATTTATAAAAGGTAATTAAATTTTAAAAAACATATGAAGTTCAGTATAGAAAAAGAGGTAAATTTTCATTTTGTATGGATAGAGATTTCTCGACAAAACTAAATAAATGCTGTTTTTTTTAAACTAAATAAAAGGAATTAGTCCAAACAAAATTGACAACAATTTTGAGAAAAAAGTATCCATTTATTAGCTTACTATAGCGAAAGTTTACTAATGTGAGCTTCCGATCACAATGCATCTGTTGTCTGTCATTGTGTGTCGGCGTCGTCATTGTCGTTAACTTTTTGCATTTTAATCTTCTTCTCAATAGATAGTTTTCAGTAGGCCCAAATTAGCAAGAGTTATTTCCCGTTGGCCGCCATATTGGAGGTCAACATGTTCATATTCCTTCATTATTCAACCAACTTTAACTTTTTATACTGGCCATTGTGGGGTAGGAAGCATTGTTTTTCTGAAAAATATACATTTGTTAAAGCATCCTTTATTTCATTATTTTTATTCTATGAAGATTTTCCCCCAAATATTTCTGCTACATCTTCTTAGATTTGGTAAGACAAAGAGGAAAAATTACCTGGTTGACCACCAAGATGGCGGCCAAGGGGGAAATCACTCAGAGAGAAAAAATATGTTATATGAAAACTATCTATTCAAGAACCAAGTGACCAATTTCAACCAAACTTTGTTTAAAGTATCCTTGAATGAAGGGGATTTAAATGGAAGGTAACACATCAGCTTCTTGACATACGCAGATTAAAGTTAAAAAAACATGCCTCGTCCCCCTGGGATGGACCACAATATGGGATAGAACTTTTATGGAATATATAGAAAAAATCTTTTTAAAACTTCTTCTCAAGAACAGCAGGGTCTTCATCAGTCATATTAATGTACT
Source organism: Saccostrea echinata (assembly GCF_033153115.1). Lineage (NCBI taxonomy): Eukaryota > Metazoa > Mollusca > Bivalvia > Ostreida > Ostreidae > Saccostrea > Saccostrea echinata. The sequence continues at coordinate 24,323,891 of NW_026889774.1, forward strand.
AGAATCCTTAAGTAGTGTTGCTTAATTTGTTCAATTTATATCCCCGGGTTTAGGGTAGTGCCACAATAGGAAATTAGAGTTTAACACGGGTATCTTCAGGAAATATCTTTTCACCATTTCAAGAACAGCAGGGCCATGATCAGACATATTAATATGCAATCATCCCCATGTAGTTCAAATTGAAATTTGTCCCCTGGGGGAAGGTCGGGGCCACAAACCATGACCCTAAGGTTTAAGTATGGCCACAGGAAGGGATGAATTACTCACTTTGAATATATACGATTTTTTTGTGCAGATTAATATTTGTTCAATTCAAGGCCTCTGGGGCTAACAAAGGGCTAAGTTTTTATCGGAAATATATAAAAAGTATTTTCAGAGTAGCCATCTGACATTAAATCACTAGATTTGCAAACATTCCTTTATTGTGTTGATTCAAGAATTTCAGATTTATAGACCCTGAAGATGGGTTAAGCTAAAACTGAAGACAAATTTTACATTAATGCATATATACTAGGATTATTTCCATTAAAATTGTTCCTTTTTAGAACACAAAGCTGTTTAGTCACATTTATATCCAGAAACATTATTTATCGTGGACTCAATTTTTTTTTATATAAACCATGACGTTTTGAGATTAGAATGTGTTAAATATTTTTTCATTAATTAGACTATCGAGGGAAAAAAACCTTCGAATTTAAATCTCTTGAAGAACAACGGTACCAAAGTAACGCAGATGAGCACCATGGCCCACAGGCCTCTTGTTTATTACAGCATAATCATTTTCATATTTTTCTTAAGTAGTAAGAAATATATACCCGGTAATATTGGTATATCTTCTCCAAGTCCAACGAAAACTTCATTGCGGTGTTCATTAAAAGGGAGAGTTAAATCTTCATATAAAAGAAAACTATTAAAATTAATTCAAAAACACCAATCAAATTATTATTATTATTATTATTATCATCATCATCATCATCATCAATATCAGTATCAAGTATATTTCAGTTTAATACATGAAATATGGAGATAATGAACAGTATACAAGTTCATAAGTCCATTCAAACTATACAAATCAGGAGCAGAGCAAACACGGACCTCCAAAAGCATCAGAGGTGGGATCAGGTACCATGGAGGAGTAAGCATCCCCTGTCGACCGGTCACACCCGTCTTGTGCTCCTTGTCATATAATATCATAAATTATTACCATACTGAACAGATTACTTATATACGTGTATAGCTATTCACATATGAAAGATATTGTGAATGATAAATAAAATGAATATGTAGCCATGTACGTTATTTGACTGAATAAAATACTGAAACAGAAAACTAAATTTTACAAATTATTTGCCTTGTAAATACAAAGTAGTAAATTCAATTACTGTAGATTCCTGATTTTACTCGAGTACTTAATATCGCAAAAATGACTCGTTACCTCAGATTGCCAAAACATGAATTCGCGAGTGTACTTTTGATCCTAGCTTTAACATGTAATTCATGAATAAAAGAATAAGAAACAAGTGATTTTATTTCGAACACGGCGCTTCTCTCGAAATTACGCGATAATAAATTCCTCGCGAATTTGTAGGAATCTACAGTTATTTAAGAAATAACAATATTGCTGTATTTACAAAGAAGAAATAAAAGGTATTGCTTCTGATGTAATTTTAAGTTACTCATACTTACTTACTGGAACAAGATAAAATAAGCAAAGAATAATTTAAATAAGAATGGAAAGAAAAAAATTCTTTCCATTTTTTTTTTGGTCAATTCATGTAGTAAAGGACCTGAAAATACATCATATGTATAAGATAGAAGAACAATAAAAAATAATTTATGCATATGCATATTGGATATAAAAAACGTATAAGCAAGAGAGATATTTTATAATCCTTAGAGTGAGTAAGAAAACCAGATATGACTTGTTTTCTCTGATCTGATGGATGACAAAAATTTCAAAATGCCTTGAGGAGGAAATTCCAAGTCAATATATTTATTGACAAATTTCCTTGTAAAAAGCACATAAAATGTGTTGATAATCCATGTTATGAATATGATTTTCCAATTTTACGCACTTTTATATCACTTTCTAATAGGTGTTTAAATTTTAAAATAATTTTAAATTCATATTCATATTTCACTTAAGAGATTTTATTAAAGAGATTAAAATGAAATTATTACTAGAGCATAGCAATGTACTAATATTTCATTTAGCCTTATGTTCAAATGAATACAATGGCCTGTTTAATATTGATACGCAACCTTATTTATACAGTAGCTAATAGATTTAAAACAATCGTTGATATATTCTAATTAATATTACTACTATGAATTCAGAACAGTATCACGATCAGCGAGGCGCTAAAATCACCATGAGATCAATGAACAGATAAAATACATATAAAAGTAATAAATTCAATATTTTATAATAATATTTTTATGATGATGGCATTATGACATTTTTCCCTCTTTCTCTTTCTTAGAGGAATGGGTATCGCCAAAAACTACTTAACGCAATATATCATGTTTCCCCCCAAAATATCACGATAATACCATATTTTTACAAGCAGTTATAATAGTGATGAAATTGTCTTTTCCAAATATATTGCTGTAAAACAAAGTATTGTTTTTTTTACCCTTTTTATATACATATCCACATACATGTAGCATGATTAATTCTTTAAGTTGTAGGTGTATAGCTTAAAGTCTCTCTCTAATACTCAGAAGTATAGATCATTAATTCACATCTTACCAGCTCGGAACAAGGGATATTTATAGGTAAAAAGTAGGGATGTCAACGAGTACCCGGTTAACCGGGTACTCGATCGAACGTCCGAGTATCGAATACTAAAAATGGTACTCGGTTACTCGGATGTGTATTTTTTTTCTTATTTCAAAGTACTTATTTTTATCAAAAACTTATCAAAAACTAATTTAAATACATGTATGCATACGGTAATTATAGCGTGTAGTCTTCTACACTCTAAAACACCAATTATCGCCTGTGGCTGTGTATATACAGTAATTAGTGACCCAGCTGTTCTCACCTATTGTGGTCCTTATTTTTTGATGGCTTCAGTGATTGTTTTCAGTGAATATCGATGGTCTATTATATTCAAATCATTTTTAAATTATTTAGTTAATATACGGCAGCGAAATTGGACAAGCATAGAAATGCCGCTACTCACTTCAAAAGTGAAGAAATACTTAGAAAAAGCTAAATATTTTTTTAAAAAAATGTTGAAAGTCAGCGTAGTAAGTTTAGTCAGTTAGTGTATACGGGGGAAGCAATCAACATATAAAATTGTTTCCCCTTATACACTAAACTTACTATAATATTAGACTAGCGATCCGCCAACGTCCGTTGCTTCTCTTTCGCTAGTCTAATCATCACAAACCTGCGTAACAGTGTCCTCCTTTTGATGAAATATAGATTCTAAACAAGAACTGTAAACCATTTGTTATTTTTGATCTAATAATTATGTCTTTTGTGTTTATTTGATAAATAAATTTAGTGCCAAAAATCATTTACGTTGGAATCGGTGTTTATATAGTTCATTTATATACGTGATAAAAACAGCCTTGGGTTTAACGGAGTTCAAGAAAATTAACACACTTGTATTAACACTTTTACCGAGTACCCGGGTACTCGATCGGAAAAACGTCCGAGTAACCGATTATCAAAAATTGACCGATTTGACATCCCTAGTAAAAAGAGTTTTCAAGTTTGATAAATTAATAAGCCTTAAGGAAGCTCAAAACACCAATGAAAAATGATTTTTTTTTTTAAGAAAACTGTATCATATAAATATGTACATACCTGGGGTATTGAGTTTATTTCATTCATTTCAACAAGGGGTAGCTGCCATATTTATCCTGGAAAAGCGGATAAAGTATTCGCAATACAAATCAGTGTTATTTACTTACATTAGGAAATGAATTGCAAATGTTTTCAATTACTTTACATACATGTATTTGGTCTAATATAATGATAAGAATACCTAAATCTATTTCAAATTGTTATTCACTGTAGATTTCTGTTTATTTAATTTTGCATGAAAAGGTAGATGAAATTCATGGAGATAACGAACAGTATTCAAGCTCAAAAGTCCATTAAACATTACAAAATAGGTGCAGAGCAAACACGGACCTCCAAAACATCAGAGGTGGGATCAGGTGCCATGGAGGAGTGAGCATCCCCTGCCGACCGGTTACACCCGCCGTGTGCTCCTTGTCATGATCGGGAAATAACGGAAAATATCCGTCGACAAATCAGTGTGTAAATAATGGCCTAACAATTAGTATGAAAAATGTCAGTCAGCATTTGACTCAATAATAAATTGTTTTTGCTGACAAGATCATTGTATCGACCATAGAAATTACGAAATGATGACTTTAAACGAGACTGCTGATATTCTTGTTTCATCAACTTGTTTGTCAATAATTTACCTCGTTTTGGAAATTGTGCATATGTAGAGCATGCTCTTGCGTATCGAATCAACTGAGAGAACCCCGTATGCAGGTGACGAAAGTATATTGTTGCAAAAGTATTGTTGCATAAATAAGGGAAGTTGACGATTGAAAAGTTAAAGTCATCACGGAATCATAAAGCTTGGTTGTTAGATTACCATTAACGTCTTTTTCAAGTAAAATATCCAAATATGAAACAGATGTGTCAGATTCTGTGGTATTTTTTATCTCAAGCTCACCAGGATATATCGTATCGACCTAAGAATGGAAATAGCCATTGTTAATTGACAATACGTCGTCGATATATTTAAATGTCGAGTTGAAGGCCACAGCAAGTGTTTTCTTCTTTTCACGTATAAGATTTTGGACAAATTCTGCTTCATATGAATACAAAAAAGGACTACTAATAACGGGCGCAATTGGTACCTATGGGAATTCCAATAGATTGTTGGAAGACATGGTCTCCAAAAACCACATAGATATTGTCAATCAGAAACTCAAGCATCTTTTTAATGTCAACTTCAGAGTACTTGTGTGTACAATCAGAATGTTTTTTAACAAAATAATTTGCAAATGACCAATGACAAGGTAAGTAAATTTACGAGTTCCATTTTTATTGAAAAAGCAGCTTTCAATGATCAAAAAGCCTGGACTTTAATTTATCGTGGGGAATGGTTGTATATAAAGTTGAAAAGTCGTAAGTTTTTAAGCTGTTGATTTTGGTAAAATCTTGTGATTTCAAATTTTCCAAAAGTTCCTTAAAATTTTCTAGTATCCACATCTGATTTACACCACTTCTCGAATATATTGTTGCACAGTACTCTTGAAGTTTCTCCTTCACTACTGTTAATATCTTAGTGAGGAGTAAAGAAAGAGGCTTGGTTGAACATTTACTGGAACCCGCTATGTATCTTTGTTTGTAAGGATTTTTATGAAGTTTCGGAATCCTTTAAAAATAAATGGTAATTCAAATTCATTTTGGTTGTTTGGAATATTCAAAATACTCAAAACTGAAATATGATTTTGAAGAATTTCTTCCTTAGAAAGAAAACTATGAGTATAAGTTGGATTACCACTTGTAGAATTAAATCCAAGTTCCTCTAAAATACATTCAATATAATGAGCCTTACAAACAAAGACAATGTTGTTACCTGCTTTGTCAGCAGGGACCAATACGTACTGATCATGTTATCTATCTAATTCTTTTATCACTTCTGAATTATTGAATACAAATGGATAGATGGTTCTCATATTGCCCCTCAATCTTTTAATTCGCGATTTTAACATACATCAGATATATTTAATCCATTCTGAAAAAGTGTCAAGGTCTTTTTTCATGTCTGGCCCATTGCCTGGCATAATCCTCTACAGAATCCATAATATTTATGAAATTCAGACGCCAGTTGAAGGATCGGGTTTCCCTATATCTAGGACCTTTTAAAATTAGTGATCTAAGGTCCTCATTATTAACTATATTTACGTCACCAGTAATAACGTGTCCAGCAAGACTATAGTTATAGGGTGAAGAAGAAATGAACACGATGGAGGATTATGTTTCAGATATTTGATATCCAGGCCCTGTAAAGTTTTCTTGTAATTACAAAAGGTAGATCACTCTTACTGCATAAAACTACCATGAAATTGGAACTCTTCAGTGTTCAGTGTTTAGAGCTTCCTAAAAGTAAATTTGTTTATTTATTAACTTATTTATTTGTTTTGCATTTTAAATGTCTGACATTCACTTCAAAGAACATGCTGGTAACTGGAGCTATTTCTATTCGAAATAGCAAAAGGAATCCATAATGTTCCAGCTTAAATCTGCAGTTTATTTATAATATTTATTTTGATGTGTAGAATAAATTAACAATAAAGTTAAATCAAAAGGTCACCAAACTTTAAGGGGAGTTCTTTTTATATACAGGAAAAATATCACGGCGCATGTTATGATTTTTTTTAACTCCATTTATATTATTGAGTAAATTAACAAAATGTTTAATTTGTTAATTTTGATACATTCTATACAGCCTTAATCTTACCTTGGGCATAGTCAGACGTGGACAGTTAATCTTTTCATTGACTTCTTTCCATATTTATTTTCGCTTTCTTTCATCAAAATAAAACCGTTTATGTACATTCCACTAAAATGTCATTACTCACTTGGTAACTGTTTGATAATTGATTGCTCTTATAATCCATTATAACTCCCTTAGCTCTATTTTGAATAATATTTATATATTGTCATAGAAAGATGAAATGAGAAGGGGGCTCTTTATATATATATATATATATATATATATATATATATATATATATATATATATATATATATATATATATATATATATATATATATATATATATATATATATATATATATATATATATATATATATAAAGTTTATTAAGTTTATTTTGAGGATGGTAAAACGACAATTTTCGTCCTTGAATTAATTATGGATCGTTTCAACCTTTGTTTTTTTTTTTACAATTAAGTTTGACTTGAATTTTTTCCCTTCTCTTTAGATATGAAAAAAAAAATAAAAGAGGAAATTTATCAGCAATTTTTTCATTTTAGGATTTTGTAATTTGAGTTGTTTATCAAAGATAAAAAATAAACTCATCGATTATAACTAATAAAATTATTTTACTTAGTAAATGATCTTATTAAAAATTATAAAATCATAAAAAATAAATTATTTATACATGTAGTGGGAACTTTCCAAACGAAGCAGCTGTATTGAGCCTGTAAAGGGATTGTGATCATTTTATACATTGTTAACAACAAGAAAGTATTTGATCCTTATATAGGATAAGGAACAGATGATATCACAATGCACTGCATAAATTATCTAAATCTTTTTACACAAATATATTATTAAGAATAATAAGTCAAACATCTTTGAATATGGTAAACATATCCATCATTTTCAAGGTCTCGATTGTTATTCACAATAGATGCAATGTATTACTATGGACTATAAGTCAACGTTTGTTTTTAATTATTAATCTGTATTAATAAATTAAGAAATATTGATACATCTTCAGTTGATATCTTATCCAAAACAGGCGATATTCCAATATTTGATCAAATAAACTATATAATGGCGTCACCGACATTCTGCACTTAAAATACATCATAAAGCGCACGAGAGTTATAAATATCGTTACACCAATGATGGTTAATCAAATCAGGAAATACGAAAGAAGGTTTATTTGCAGCGAATCATGAAAAGTTAACAATTTTCCAGAAAAAGAAGAAAAAATACTGTACATGTAATCTACAGAAAAACTACACTTTCAGACAAAAGAAGCAGGTGTTGTTCCAATTCAATAGAGCATAATTTCCACAGAATTAAACAGCAGGTAATTGCAAGCCAAGCATTTCCCGCTGTTTTTGACAATTAAAATCCTTACTTAATATATTCATCATTGATTTTTATATCAATATTGACCATCCTTGCACGATGTTCTTGTTTATATTCTATTCCTTTTATCTATATTCTTTGGTCGTTGTTTCCAATCAACTCAACAGATATCCAAATCTTTCATTTTACCTATATTTTGTATTGTCCTTTGAACAAAACAAAAACGAGGTTGGGGAAGCATAAACTGCTGATTCTTTTGATCAATTTCAAGACAAATTGCTAAATAAGTGCATAATTATGTTGGATTTTGCACAACTGTAAATTATCAATATTACTATTAAATCGTCAGTAGAACTTCAAGATTACACAGGTAAAGATTCAGTCTCTATGGAAAACCCATTATAAAGGAAGAGGGATTAACAGTTACTCCTTGTCGTGCTCCTGCTGCCACTGCAATGGGTGCAATTGGACTGTCTTTGGGTGGCATAAACTCGCATTTTTGTATGCAATTAGTAGCTTCGCCGACACCTGAAACATTGGTTGAAAACAAGAGTTTATTTATGGAATAAAGATTTTGAATCGAGAAGAAAGAAATTAATAAAAAAAAAAATACCAACAGTCACTATTTTACAAAGAAGGTAATGTTATGTGTTGATCAAGATGTAACATTTTTTTTGTCTCGACAAAGCATATCTAGCTTGTTTTTCAAACCGAATAAAAGGAATTTCGCTCAATTTTGTCTCAGAACAAACAAACAAAATTTCAAGAATTTTGAGAAGGTTTCTGCTGATTATAGATTGAAACTATTTAAGTATTTTTATTGAAAATTACAGTTGTATTCATTTTTAAAGATTTTCTTAAGTTTCTTAACTACATGTTGTAAGAAATATATACCATTTGGCTTAATTTCAGGAAATGGAGTTCCAACGAGATTTTGAGTATGATGTCCATTAATCGAGATAGGATAAATTCCTTACAAAGGAAAAAAACACAAGATATTAATATTAAAAAAAACAAAACAATTATATTTGTCAATATTGACTCTGTAAGAATTTAATACATTTATACTATTATAAAATATAACCAACAAATACTGAATAGAATACTTTTGTACGTGTGTAGCCTTACACTTTTGAAATTTTTTGTGATGAAAATAATTAGAAAGGGCAGCGATTAACCGATTAACAGACTAATTGATCTAAAAGATCGTAAGCGGTTACAATTTTCATAACCGGTTGATCGATAATTTTTGCAGTGTATGTACTTTTTAGATAGATGTGTACCAGTATTTTTTTTCAAAATTATAACTCTAAGGAAGTGTGTTAAAGTCTAAAATGCTAAAAATGGTCTATTAAATATGATTCACAAGGCACACCGCCGTCAAAAAAAGTCGACGTAATTTATGGTCAATATATCCCTATTTTAATACTAATTAAAGTTAAAGTACCTTGTTTAAAAAAAGAAATATCATGTTTTGTTCTGCGTAAATTTAAGAAGAACAACTAATTATCTACTCAACAATATTTACATGGTAACTGCTTTCAAATTAAGCGAAACGCCACCACCACCATTGACATCTTTGTTTTAATTAAGAGAGAGTTGGACAAAATTTTACAACCAATAGAACAAAATTCTAAGACCAAAAATCTGTACACTTCCTCATTTTTTGCATACACGCTCAGAAAACAGAGTTGGGGGTTATTAAATATGCAGCAAATCCTTCACTCTCCCCTTCAGTGGAGACGTGATATTAGTACAATTCCAGCAAATTTCAATATAAGCAGGAAAAATAATTACGACTAACCGTTTACAAAAAAATTATCCCATTGCCTTCCCCAAAAATAATGTAGCTAAAATAATTTAATGGATACTGGATCAGAAAATTTAATTTAAAAAGATAATAAATTTAGGAATTAACTACATGTACCTTGCATTGCTCTCAAAAACAAATTTCAAATAAATATAAAAGACGTGACTATATTGATGTATGCACAAATAAGAAATAAAAGGTATTAGTTTTAATGTTAACTTTGATGTTAAATTACTTTGAGGTATTATTAATTGGGAAGGTGATACAATCAGCAATAAATAATGTAAATGAAGGAATGATGATAATACGAATTATGTATGAATGTAATATAAAAAAAAAGTAACAATAAACAATTATATGAAAAAAGCATATCTTACCGTTGTTACGGGTCAATCCAGGAAATAAAGGGCTTGGAAAGACATTAGGTGCGGAAAATAAAAGGATAATTGAATATACTTTACACATGTTCATATTCGAAGTGAAAAGTAAGCAAGAGAACTAGAAATATTTAACAAGCCTTAGAGTGAATAGGAAAACCAGATATGACTTGTTTGATCTGTTTGATGGCAAAAATTTCGAAATGCCTTGAGGAGGAAATTCCAAGTCAATATGTTAATTAATGAACTTCTCTGTAGAAATGCACATGCCTTCACCTTGCTATAAATAGGGATTTCTAATTTTGCACACTTTAACATTGTCAATGAGGGCACAACCTTCTAATACGTGTTTAAAATAATATTAAGATATTTAAGAGATATTATTAAACAGAATGAAGAGTTATTGAATACTATTCAATGAAAAACATAGCATTACATCTTTAGTCTTTTATTCAAATGAATACAGTGATCTGTTTTAGCTATACGACAATATAGCTAAATTATATAAGATAAGGTTTTATTGAAAAACCATATAGTAGCTTATAAATTAAATAGATTACTAATATAGAAATATGGTTGACATATTCTAATGAATTTTACTACTGTGAATCCAGAACAGGTGTCACAATCAAAGAGATGATTTATCTCATCTCAAATTCAATATGAACTATTTGGGCTTCATGACAGTTGCTTTATCATTTTAAAAAAGATAGCATGGTTAACTGTTGAGAAGGCGTAGTTGTAGATGTATAGCTACTAGCCTCTCTTAAATACCCTGGGAATCTTTTTACATTTCTTCAGCTTCAAAAAAACATCCTGGTAACTGGAATGCAGTGACTTTAACAGATAGCAAAAATAACTCATATACTTCCAAGCATAAATTTACAGTTTATTTATAAAATTTAGTTTGATGCTAGGATTAAATTAACGAAATCATCGAACAGAGTTAATCTAATAGAAATTGACTTTAGAAAGAGCACTTTATTTAATCTGAGGGTTTAGGGTCATTGTATGATTCGGTAAAATATTGTCCGCTCCATACAACTGTAACCAAAAACTGATGCTCTTGTATACAGTGAACAGAATACCATGTAAAAATAACAAAGAATCAAGCAGAGCATTACAAGTGGGTTTTTTTTTTTGGTGACAGAGTACAGAAAAGTATGTATAGGCATTGTTAACATCGAGTCCTTTCTAAGACAGTTTGTTTGCATCCTTTTTAAAAATCGTGCTTTTTTATATTTTGTTTGTCAAACGTATCTGGCACATTGAATTTGGCTTAGTTTTCTCCTTTCTTTTCATCCGATATGTAACTACAAATTACGTTCGTAATATTATGAATTGGAGATAAAAATTGGATACACGTAATGACTTTTATTACACACAAATCCTGGATACTGTATTTTAAAAGAGTATAATGGGATTGAATTATTAAATATGTATATCTTATATGCCACGACTAAAAGTACATGCGTTTTATTTGAAAATGTGCATGTACTGATGTTTGCTGTAAAGCATTGATCGATATTTTCCATATACATTACTAACGTAAAATAAACACAAACTTTTATGGATATCAGAATAAAACCGTCGGTAAGTTGCCCTCTTCAATTAAAAACATCCAAAGCTTTGTCGATAAAGTTGAAACGTGATACGTCAACGTGTAACACGTGTTCAATAAACATATATCTACTAATGAGGATTCTCAGTAAAACTTGTGAGTAGTTAAATGAAAAATAAAAACACAGAGACTAGGTAAATAATTCGGGACATCGAAAGAAAGTTGTGTTGTTGTTATTTTTTTAAGCTTTTGCAAAGAACGAACATTTTTTTAATTTCCACAATTCAGTACAAAAAGGCAGGGTCAATGGTTTTAACAAACCAAAAAGGAAAATTTTAGCAATAAATCTAAAAAAAAAACCTGCATAAAGACTATACATGTAACATTAAAAAAAATTAACTTATGATAAAGTGAATTAAAAAAAAAAAAAAGAATTCGAGACATCAACAAAAACAATATATTGATATAATTACATTTTTTTAATTGACATCAAATTAAAAAAAGACGCCAAAGTATAATCAGGATAGTACATATACATGTATCACTAATTCAGTAAATTTGAACGTAAATAACATTTTTGAATAAGAAGACATGAATAAAAAGGGCTTTTAAAATAAAAAAGGGAAGGACTGATATGTGTTGTTACTCCTCCCCAAGCGTTTGGAATCCAAATTAGGATCAGTTAAAAAATTGATGTAATAACTGAGTTCCATGGAAAGGATTAAAGCTTGTTCAAATATAGTTAAGAGTTTCATAAAATGGTGGTGTAATCGCAGCTCAGATTTATGTAGCATCGAAAAGACACAAAACTAAAAAAAAAAGCTTTTTCTTTTTATAGTGTTGATTTCTTATATATTGATACACGTATTTTGGTAAACCAAATTTTGCACGTGTGCGAGAACTATCTGCGAGCAACTCCAACTCGCTGATATTTATCGCAGGTAATATCGTTTTTAAAAAGGGGGTAGGAAAATATTTGAAAACTTTAAAACTTTGACAAGAAAAAAAGGAAATTGTCTAATTTCCATGTTTGGAAAGTTGGAGTGGGACAGGCTTAATCCCCGATACTTCCTGTCTGTATCGCCGCGAACCAGTCACTCGGTCTGCCATGTTTAACTACGGATGTTCTGGGGTGCGTTCAAGAGCGTAATGGCTATGTAGCCTTTACATAAAACTACGATCTTGAACGTAAAGCTAGCCTAGCTGCTGCGTAGGAAGAGCTAACATAAATATTTGATGCTAAGTGCCAAATCCAAGATGGCCTCCTTAGTTACAATTTGGCATCACACAATATTTTAATTAAAAGAAGGATTATATCTTCTGTATCTTATCGAATTAAATGTAAATTTACATATATATTTTCGCTTCAAATAAACTTTTTTTGTTCCAAAAATGAGTTTTTACAGAATTCTTTTAAATCCAAAATCTAACATTTAGCGGCCAGGCTAGCTGAGATATATATCTAACACCTAGCTGCTAGGTTAGCTGCTACGATCTTGAACGAAACCTAGTATGTATATACTAACGCGATAGACAAGTTTTTTCCGCGCCATCTTTATTTTCTCAAAACACCTCACGTTGCATTAGAAGTTTTTCAAACTACGTTTATTAAAAAAAAAATTATTAATGTCTGTTGTTCTAGTGAAAGTCCTTTGTTTTACGTATCCTGTTTTAATTTTATACATTGACTATAAACTTCCAGTTATCACTTCACTTATCGAATTATCCAAAGACACATTATTATTATTTTTTTCTGACGATTATTAACATTAAACGAATGCAGCGATCAAAAAGGCATGTTTTCTAAGCAATGCACATCCTTCGGTTTCAAAGACTAGAGAAAGTAGGTAAAGCCTTGCATCGAAATGTAACCACGGCAAGTATGGTCTCTATAAATTCATGTACTAGTAATGCATGCATCCAGCTGTGCAGACAGATACAAAGACCAACGGAGAGGAACCTATACTTTCCTCTGGTTTCATTTTCAGTGGACATAAAATGGAACATTAAGCAAAATATAAAGTACACGCACACACACATAATAAATAACATGAGAAGAAAAGGAGGGGTCAGCTCATACCCCCAGTTTTCTAAGTGCCTGTTGCAAGAAGGACCAAATTTCAGTATTTTTATACAAACTATCCTGTGCTATATGTTTCTTGATTCTAAGGCAGTATCCGCTACTTTCAGTTAATACTACTTTCAAAATTTGCAAAGAATTACTGTAAAACTTTATGTCACCAAATTTGGGGGTATACATGTTCACGAGACTGTTATTTTTATTGTTATCTAACTGATAAACCATGTTAAAACATGCGTTTTTGTTTACCTTCGATATAACTCTAAATATTTTAAATAAAAAAATGTATGTAAATCAATTACATGTAAACAATTTGATTTTTCCAAATTTTTCAAAATTATGATATTTTGTGATTTTTTTTTCTTATCAAGAGAACGTGAGCAACTGAAACATGAATTTTATAATATTTTACATTTAAAATCTTCATTGATTCTTTTACCAATTGAATAATTTAGATTTTCATAAGTTATAAATCTAATGTGATATGTTTTGGAGCATATCTTAATAAAACATGAGATCATACTTCTCTCCGTTAAAATTTGGTTGTTTAATTATTGTACTCCTAGACACCTTGCATGAAAATAAGCATGGTAGGGTATGTCTTACATGTTTTTTTATTAGCTTATAAGTCATTTAAGGTATTTAAATGAAAACAAAATATCTGATTGACAGAAATTTTTGAAAGCCCGATCCTACTTTAATGGGAATGGATTTTTAATGAATCATATACGATATCATTCGGTACGCAAGAGCATGCTCTACGTATGTACAATTTCTAAAACGAGGTAAATTATTGACAAACAAGTTGATGAAACAAGAATATCAGCAGTCTCGTTTAAAGTCATCATTTCGTAAGTTTTATGGTCGATACAATGACCTTGTCAGCAAATACAATTACACACTGAATTGTCGACGGATTTTTCCGTTATTTCCCGATCATGACAAGGAGCACACGGCGGGTGTGACCGGTCGGCAAGGGATGCTCACTCCTCCATGGCACCTGATCCCACCTCTGATGTTTTGGAGGTCCGTGTTTGCTCTGCACCTATTTTGTAATGTTTAATGGACTTCTGATCTTGAATACTGTTCGTTATCTCCATATATTTTACGTAAACGTATAATTAGAATAGCTAATTAAAATTATTCAGCTTAGAACGGAAGACTTCTTTCTGTGTTGGGTTGAATTTATCGTAGATACTAAATATTGAGTTCCTTTCACGAAGTTCTCTGAGTTCTTTCATTCTATCAATTACAGTCAACTTCTGAGCAAACAGGCGTCCTTCATCAAGATGTTTAGAAGAAAGTTCATAGCAGTAAACGACAGTCACTTCAGCTGAAAAGAGTAATTTATGAAACGGATTATTGAGTTGATTATGTTCGTCAGTTTATTTTACAAAAAAGATTTTAATGTTTTAGTAAATAAAAACATACCACCAGTCTTTTGCAACATAGATAGAGTCTTTCTTTTCAGACCTCCATGTTCTTCTTCTATGATTAGATTTCTTTCGTTGTAATCCACAAACATAAGTATCACCTAAATAATTACAACTTCCATTTAAAAGATGAATAAAGGCACATTTTTTTCTAAAACTTAAAGTTATTTGTATTGATTAGTACACGTTTTGACTAAATGCATAAATTTGATGAAAGAAATACTAAATTCAGAAAAAAAATCAACCTTTGATGGGGGTAGAGTTTCCAGGCTTTCTGTAGAATTGACCACCACTTTCTTCATTTGTAGAGAGAACCCAGAGCCCATCAAATCAGAGGCCAAATGAACATATTTCTGTTTATCAGATCCACATCCAAAATTAACGACACATAGCGAATGTTCAAGTTTTTCCTGAAATAAACAAATAAATAAAGAATATTTCTTTAGGAAACTGATATAATATGTTCAGATATATTTGGCTGCATTCTTTAAAATTTCAGATCACCTTCGGGTCAGAATGAGGCGGAGGTTTCTTTTCATTTCCATTTAAAAATTTCTTCATCATCCATTGCTTAACGACTTCTTTATTACCGCTTGACCAGTTTGTCCAAGGAAAATAAATCGATGTTAGTAAAATAGGTATGATCAACACAACCCATGGGCTCAAAACTCCATCTACAGTATAGAAAAAATTAAGAAATCTGGAAATCAAAAAGGGTCATATTCAATATTCTTACAGACAAAAATGTACAAAATACATACTTAAAATATATGTTACCGGGTTTATATTGTAATGTTTCCATTCCCCTGAGTGCTTTGGAGCATTTCCTTTTCATTTCATGTCCAAACTTGTTTGCAAAACTTGGATAAGAGAACCAAAAGCTTTTCACCGAATTGATTGTATCGTTCAAAGCCAATATTCCTCTTTTGCTGTTTTTCATATGTATATTCAATGCATCTATGAATTTTTTGTTATGTTTTAACTTTTGTTGGACGTATCTCACAGTCCAAAGTCTAATCTCGTCTATTTCTGAGACCTGTTGATGTATACGTCCTTGCCAAAAATATAAAGTACTTTTTAACGTCATTATCCATTTCTTCATTGATGTCTTTAAATCATTAAACATTTGCATCAGAACTTTCTTTGTCAAACGTGATTCAGATGCATGTTGGTTCGATGAATCGAATTTCACTACCTTGAGAGACTCATATTTAGTCAAGTGTATCTCAAGTATATCATGGAAATTGTTTAATTTTTCTTCATAAAGAGTTTTGAAAATTTTCCCTTTTTCGACTTCAAATTGAAGTTTTAGTTCATCTTTTGCCTTATCCACGTATGTTTGTGGGTAAGTGAAATGTTTCGCATACACTGCATGTAGGTTGAGTAAATCTTCAGAACATCTTGTCATGTCTTTGCGTAATTGAAATTGTTTTTCTATTGTCGTCTTGGTTTGACTCCATTGCTGTTCTACAGACTGGGCCAAGTTTTCTGTAGATAGTTTCAGACTTAATAATTCTTTTTCAAAATTGCTGAAAGCCTTTCCATGTAGATCTTGCCAATTCTTAATTTCTGTAAATTGAAATGAATTTTTGCTTTCCAGTTGGGTAAGATTGTGTTGAAGCTCGTTCATTTTATACTGAATGATTATACACCAGGTAATCAAGGAGCTGTATGTATAAAGATACACATATGCACTATAATTGACTATAAAAGAGAATGCAACAACCATAAAACGAATGCAAACTTGAGACTTACCAGGTCAGAATTCCCGCCAAAGTTTGTAAAAACCACTGCATATGATGATAATCTTTTTTCATGTATCGCATATCGATCACATTAGGTACCCTAAATTACAACGATTACTTGTAAATTAAGAAAAAGAGAAAACAAACAGCATTAAGAATGTTATAGTTCTGAAATAAATTTCACATAGCTTCTTTCCCCAAATACTCAATTCTGTCAACGTGTATGTATGATGTAACAGCTGGAGATGATAACAGATAAAACCTAAAATACATTTTAGCTTTTTTAATTTCTAGGATCATGTTTCTATCGATAAAACTCAAAAGCTTCGCACGCAGAATCCATCAATGAAAATGACTTAAGAAGTAACTGACACTAAAGAATCTGGAAAGTATGCTTTTCGGTAAGAATAAAATTGGGCCGTGGGTCCCAGTTTACGACAGGTGTTCTTAAGCATCCCCTGGAGTTGCAAAATAAAATCCCCCCGGAAAGATCTGTTTGCAAAACTCCCCCGGATTATTGTTTCAAATCTTCTCTTCCCCTTACAGTTGAACTGTTTTATCGTACCTCGGTTATCAATTTTCCCTCTTTATTATTCTTTCCCTAGAATGTTTACAACACACAAAATCCCTACAATTATAACTGTTGGTTTTTCGCATTAAAAATAAACAACTTATGTTTCTTATTAGTCACTTTGCTGGAAATGTGACATTTGATTACAGACATTCATTTGTAAGCAAAACAAGCACTGGTCCTCTTTTACATAATAATACCCAAAATGAGTTGTGAAAATGGAAAAAAAAATTAAAAATTGAAAGAAAAAAAATTGGAATTGGATCAGGGCAATGTCCATTTAAAATACAGCTGAACATCGGTATCTCGAACACGGATATCTTGAATGTTATGAATATAACAAAGTCATTTCGAAGTCCCAACTACTTTTTACTTAAATACTTTACCCTGGATATCTCGAATCCTCGGTTTATCGAAGTATTTTCTCGGTCCCTTTGAGTTCAAGATAACGAGGTTTGGCTGTACATTTAAAATCATGATAACTTAAATATAGGTTGTGTGCTCTAGGGAATTTTTCTATACCGCAGAATATCCCCACATTGTATCATTTTTCAAAGTAGGGGAGGGGCAGTCTAAAGAAATTTGAAGACAAAATTGCCAAAAACCTATTTCGTGAAGGGGGGTGGGGGTGGTAGGTTCCAACTTCAAACAAGAAAATTATAATTATACCACATACATGTTAAAGAACTACACTAAGACATACTAAGAACAAAGAGTATTTGGGATGGCTAGTCATGCACTTCTGAGCTCTAATGTTTTTGACCGTAAAATGTCTTCATCGAAGATGTGTATTATGTGAAGACAAACCTGGTGAAAACGTTGAAAGTTCAATTAATTATAGAAAACTTTTAGTAAATGGTTGTGTTTTTAATTTCCTTGTGAAGAATTCAAATATGAGTTCAATGGTGAACAAAGGCCGGTACTGAAGGGTAATTCTAAACACGGTCAAACTATTAAAACATCTGAACTAACTAATTCCTTCGCACCACAATTCATACCATTTTTTTAAATTACGCTTGAGGGCTAGAAAGGCGTTACAAAACTTACATACGTATAAGCTTAGGAGAAATAATATTCAATGAAAACAATTAATGAAAGTCTTCACACATGAAATCATAATAAAAAGGAAAAAAAAAAACAATGGGAAGAAGTTGGATTTGACTTTGGCATATTTGATGTTGATCATAGAAGGAGAATATCACAATATTCAGTGGCACCAAAACGAAACAAGATGTTAAGAGAAGATATCAGCTCAATATCTGCAAGCGTTAAGAACAATAGTTCCAAAAACCAAGTGGAAAATCTGATTCCCATTAAAAATTTAAAAGGCCATAATTCGGTAAAAAAATTATTGAGGTGAAACGAACACTTGCTCTGTAACTCATCAAGATACAATCACAACAATATCTGCAAGAGTTTAGAAAAAAAGTGCGGAAAACTTTAAGTGGGACATACTGACACATAGGTGGAGGGACAGACGGACAGACAAGGATGATACCTACAGGGTTTCAACGGTAAACTAAAAATCAACCAGAAGTTACAGAATTCAAGTCAAATTTAGGCAGAAGCAAAATATACTTCAACACAATCATGTTCTACAAAACGATGACGAGTAAATTGGAGTTGGAGTAAATTCTAGAACTTATAAAGCAGCATGTTTGCGAATATCGATAGACAAGGATTGAAAATTTCAGGAAGACTAGTCAGATTGGAAAAATCCATCACGATTAGGAAATATTCATGGACGGAAAGCAATAAAACGAAAAATCGTGACGAGTCTATAGCTAGTACATTTATTCAACCAGAAACATCTGATACAACAATTTATTTTACGTCACAAAGACTTAATTAACAAATTCAATGCTGGAAATCAAAGGAACTTCGAGAGATAAATAATCAGTACTGGAGGATAAAGTAATGACATGATATGTCCGCTTGGTATTGGAACAGCTTACGCTTTTTTTATAAACCGCTTCGCGGTTTATAAAGCATAAACTGTCCAAACCCACTTTATACCGTATAACATGGGCAGCTATTAAATTCATTCCTTAAATATTGATATAAACAAATCAATGAAGACATCTTTAAAAATTTGTTTGGTTGCTCTCTCCCGACCGACTCGTTAAAAACTTTTTTAACATTCGGGAAACTATTATTTTATATTTTTTGATCCATGTTATCAATTCTCATATCTCTATCGCTTTCAAAACAAAACCAAAAAAAAAAAAAAAAAACCAAAAAAAAAAAAAAAAAAAAACAGTGTAAAAGTGTAAAATCAATACCTGTGATATATATATATATATATATATATATATATATATATATATATATATATATATATATATATATATATATATATATATATATATATATATATATAAAATAAATCCACACACGTAGTCGTATATCAAAAAAAATCACAACACCGAAATAAACTCTACCGGTTTCATTTTCAATCTTCAGGAGTTTGACAAAATATTGCTTAGTTACACATAAATACAAAATCAATATTCTTACTGTGACGTCAAAAAGCGCTAATGTGAATTTACGCATTAGTAAAGTTAATTATGACGTCATGACATAACGTAAGAAATTTAATACGGGAAATTAAATTTTCCATACAAATAATACAGATATAAATTGCGGGAAAAAAGTATATATCTGATACAAAATATAATTATGTAACATTTAAAACAGGTTTATATCTGTTAATAAAAAGTTTTTCTTTGGTTTCACGTTCTTTTTCTGTGGTATCCCTTCGAAACTTGTAAAAGGGAAAAACGGTAAAGTTGGGACTTTTATTCTTGGCACAGTTTCTAATATGGTCACTGACGGGGGTACATCGGTATTTTGGTTCCCTAATTTGCTGTCGGTGTACGGTCATTCTGTGTCTTAAGACAGCCTCAAGATGATTACAGAAAAACTTGATTCACTTACGGATGATCTGCGGGAAATCAAACTTAAAATTGAAGTAAGTGAAAACCAACGTAAAAGTCTTGAAAAAATCCAAAGTGATACATCAGATATTAAGGATTTCATGCAAAATTTCAAGCAATTTAATAATAATCAACAATGCGAGCCACTTACCATGGCAACCACGTCAGCAAGAGAGAATACAAATTCCAACTATAACATGTTATCTACTGAAGCAACTCCTGAAAAGGACCCAGACGAAATAAAGGCACTATCGGAAAAACAACGACACATACAGTTCTGGAATCAACAATTAAAATTCAGAAGGATAGCCTTTTGGAACATGATGAAAAACGCGGAAAAGGCGAAAATCTACAATACTTGGCTAAGTTCAGGACCCAAAACAATACCCCGGAAAATACAAATTCCGATAATAAAAGGAGAGCCCGAAAACCAGAGAGTAAGAAGAGAAAGGTTAGTATTAGAGCAGTTTAAAGGGGAAATAGATTTACTACAAATGCGGGCAAAATACAATGAGGATAAATACCAGTCCATTGACAACAAAGTCCTTACATTCTTGGAAAATAAGATGCCCGAATCTACTTTAAGCACATTATTGCGCATGTGGAAAGATGAATGTTTATGTGAAGAACAGAAATCAATACAACGATGGATGAAATCGGAAACATGGTTCCTAAAATATGAGACACAATTCCAACAGGAATACGAAGGCAAAAATCCTTTCATGAAATCAGGAAATGTCAAGTCAAGGAAAGAAAGTAGCATAGAATCAAGGAATTACCAACCTACTACTAATTCTAACTTCAACTATAACAGTTACCCGTCACACGGCAATCCTAGGACATACGACAGAAACCAAGGACGCCCGGTGATTCCTTACCATGAGCGACCATACAGACAAAACAGGAAACAGCGAAGGAATTATACAACACCTAGAAATTCTTTTTTAGGATATGGCCCCAGACAAAACCAAATAACGTAACACAAAGCAAGGACCCGGACCAAAAGCACGAACCAAAAGTGATTAATTTATCGAATCGAATATTTTCTGACATTGAAATTAAAGTACTTGAAAAGGGATTAAAATTTACCCCTCCACCACGCTCAAAACACATAGAGGAAATTACAAATGACACGGACGCTTTTTGTAGAAGATTACGACTAGCTGAATTTTTCTTAGATAAGGAGAATGATGACGAATCTATTGTAGCCAATAAAAGTGACTTTATGCCACCTAAAGGTAGGAACCAAAACTTAGATAAATTCATAAATACAGTTAAAACCTTTCCTCTCGAACAACTTAGCAATAAACATACTATTAAAAACAACTTAACAAAATTAGAGTGGGATGCGATTGATAATTTAAAGAATGACGAAAGCATTATCATTAAGGAAGCGGACAAAGGGAGCGCAGTGGTCATTATGGATCGTGAATATTACAAATCATTGTGTCTTTCTGTGCTAGAAAACAGTTCATACTATGAAAAACAACAAACATATGAAAGTAAGAAGGTCATGAAAAAACTCCAGACTATTATAGATAAATACGGACAAAAACTTACAGAGAAGGAAACCGGATATCTTTTGTCATTTAACATTAAAACCAGCAACTTTTATGGTTTGCCTAAAATACATAAAAGCCAGACAATAAAAGATAGATGCAAAATTTCTGGATCAACGTACATTAGTGTTGCAAATCCAGCTGATCTTACAGTTAGACCCATAGTTGCAGGACCAACATGTGAAACTCACAGGATAAGTAATCTATTGGATATTCTGTTAAAACCTTATGTTACCAAAGTTCAAAGTTATATAAGAGACACTATAGATTTTCTTAATACAACTCCCGAGAAAATCAACCCTGAATCCATTTTAGTCTCATTTGATGTCACCAACCTCTATTCTAATATTCCGCATGATCTAGGACTGATCGCCATAGAACATTGGATAGACAGATTTCCTAATCTTTTGCATGACCGATTTCCCAAAGATTTTATCTTAAAAAGCCTTCAATTCATCTTGGAAAACAACTTTATACATTTTAATGAAATAATTTACAGACAAAAATTAGGCACGGCTATGGGAACAAAAGTGGCACCTACTTACGCTACACTTGTCCTCGGATTCTTAGAAGAAAAACTATTTTCTACAGTTCAAGAAAAATTCGGTCACAACTTTGAAACTTATATAAAAAAATCGTGGAGACGCTACTTAGACGACTGTTTCATCATATGGGACAAAGGTGAAGATCAATTAATGGAATTTTTCAATATTCTCAACACTTTGAGCCCTACTTTGAAATTCACCATGGAATCGGATAAAAATATGTTATCCTTCCTCGACGTTATGGTTATTAAAAAAGAAGACCGTATAATAACGGACGTTTTCTACAAAATAACAGATACAAAGCAATATCTTATATTTGATTCATGTCACCCTAGACACACCAGGAATAATATTCCATACAATTTAGCAAGGCGTCTTTGTACAATAATCTCTGATACGGAAATCTTGGACTCTCGTCTCACAGAATTACAAAATCTACTCCTTCAAAGACATTATCCTAAACAACTGATTCAAAACGGAATTAACAAAGCCAAATCTCATGAAAGAAAGGATCTTCTTACAGTGAAAAATAAACCCGTTGATAATGTTATACCATACGTTTCAACGCACAATCCCAGAAATCCGGAAATTTTCAACATAATAAGAAATAACCTGCCTATCTTAGAAGATGACCCAGACATGAAGAAAATATTAGATACTTCACAGATTATCAAAAGCAAGCGACAAAGCCCTTCTCTTAAATCCATCCTTACCAGAGCATCTTTTTCCAGTAACAACCATGAACCAGCCATCATCAATAAATGCAACAATTCCAGATGCAGTACATGTCCATACCTGACAGAAGGATCTACATTTCATTTCAAAACCGGAAGTAAATTTAATATTAAAACCAACATGTCGTGCACTAGTTCCAATCTTATTTATGTGATTACCTGCGCCGGTTGCGGTGAAAATTATATCGGTCAGACAGGAGACACCTTAAGACACAGAATGACCGTACACCGACAGCAAATTAGGGAACCAAAATACCGATGTACCCCCGTCAGTGACCATATTAGAAACTGTGCCAAGAATAAAAGTCCCAACTTTACCGTTTTTCCCTTTTACAAGTTTCGAAGGGATACCACAGAAAAAGAACGTGAAACCAAAGAAAAACTTTTTATTAACAGATATAAACCTGTTTTAAATGCTACATAATTATATTTTGTATCAGATATATACTTTTTTCCCGCAATTTATATCTGTATTATTTGTATGGAAAATTTAATTTCCCGTATTAAATTTCTTACGTTATGTCATGACGTCATAATTAACTTTACTAATGCGTAAATTCACATTAGCGCTTTTTGACGTCACAGTAAGAATATTGATTTTGTATTTATGTGTAACTAAGCAATATTTTGTCAAACTCCTGAAGATTGAAAATGAAACCGGTAGAGTTTATTTCGGTGTTGTGATTTTTTTTGATATATATATATATATATATATATATATATATATATATATATATATATATATATATATATATATATATATATATATATATATATATATATTAATTATTGTCATTTATAGTGCAAATTTTAATGTAAATGTCCTGAAATTATTTTTGACGTTTTGCCGCGACAACGTATGATTTGGTGATTTTCCCTTCTCGGACCCCAATACACAAAACGTCAATATTTGTACTTTTGCTTTTGAGAATTGCTTTTACCTTATATTCCATTATAATTGTAAACTGTACAGTTTTGGCACGTGTCATTCAGAATTCACGTGGTACAAATAAACAGATCTAAGATTGCTCCGGTTTGTACGACCCTTTGGTTTTCGGCAGATTCTACTTAAGGTTAATTTTTTTGAGGAGAGAATATTCATGTTTCTCAAACTGTTGACATCAAATTTAAACTTCATTTATTAATGATATATTGGGTAAATTTGACTGAGAAACACACGTTTTGCATCCGTACTGTCGCTTTAACTCTTTACTGAAGTACACAAAAGTGACTGTTAAAACAAATATTTTCTTGTTTAAAAACCGGATATACATTAAGTACAAGCCGACAGGATGTAGAATGAAGTAAAGAATTTTCTATGCCATACATTAAATACATAGAAAGCAATATTATCCATGCATTGTCAAACTCGCTCCGTGATATATGACAGACGTACTGCAAAACACAGTGAGTGCATTAATTGATACAATATGTACTCACTGTCATTTAAGTACAGTTCTGTGTAAAAATCATGCAAAGGGTGATATATGAAGGTTCTCAGAATTCGATGATTTTCCACACATAGTTTTCTTTTGCCCTATGAACCATGTATGCAAAAGGAAAATTCTTTTGATTCACGGTTACCATGGAAACATGGGTAAAGAATTTTCCCTAGCAACCAGCTGATTTTCAGCTTTGATGGACTAAAAAACCTCTTATCTTTCAGGCTCAAATTAAATGTAAATACTAAAAGAATTTCTTTTTTCATTGCTGTTATTCTCAAGATAATGATCTTAACAGTTTTCACAATCAAAAATATAGAAATAAGATTTAAAGATATATCTGTGATAGATGTGGGAATATATGCATGTTTTTCCTTTTTTGCTGACTCAGCATTTTCCTTGATTTTGGAATTATTCAATGCCTAATAACTCCAGTGATGGACCTCATATAGACATCCTGTGTATATAACATTAAAGCAGAGGATTTTGTCTTTTAGAATTTGAATTCAGAAGCGTATAATTTTTAAACATTCCTATCCGTTGCCTAGCAACAAAAATGGATGTTTTGATGAATAAAAAGAGAAAAAATGTAAAATGCTAAAGTCCTAAAACACATACCTTGTTATCTTTGAACACTCAAAACAAATTTTACAATAAATTGAAATTTTTGAGACCTCTCTGCAAACTATGGAATGTTTTACAATTTGTAATCTCCATGGTAACAGCAATTTCCCCTTAGCAACACATCATAGAATAATAATTTTAGCATGTTCATGTACCTGTTGTTAAGGATTCTTCAAAGCATCCTGTAAAATTGTGATTAAGCAAATTTTACAATGTAATTAGCATCTTATAAAATTTTATTTTCACTTGATTTTCCCATGGTAACGATTCTGAGCACATAGCAACCAATGTAACCTATGTAGAGTTAAGAGATTCTCTGTAGGAATTTCAATTGTTTTGATACTCAGAATCAAGATTACAGGACATTTTTATGTAAAATCATTGCTGGTACAAAATATACATAAATATATACATTTGCAATCAAGATTTAAAAATTCAAACTAAGAATGTTACCATGGTAACGGGTATAAACATTTTTTTATATCATTTTAGCTTTATTTCTTCATTTTCATTCATAGCTTTCTAAATTTAAAAAAGAAAATATACAGGCACAGGATTTCATGTTTTGAAAAAAAAATATTAATGCACTTCTTTAATTATTATTTCATGAATGAAATAAATTCATCTTTTTTATCAAGTATTTTATAAAATGAATGTTCGCATTTTGGCATAGTTAATTTTTCATACTATTTTGCTATGTTGTACCAGAAAATTGAATCTGATGTGGGATTTCTGTAGTGCAAATCCTACTCTAGAGTCATTTTTCCGGAGGGAATTCCTACTCTAGAGCCAGTTTGTTTTCCGGGGGGTAAAGATTTTATTAAGGATTTTTCAAAGCATGCTGTAAAAATGTGATTAGGCAAATTTTACAATGCAATTAGCATCTTATTAAAGTTTTTTTAATTGATTAACCCATGGCAACGATTCTGTGAACATAACAACCAGTGTAATCTATGAAGAGTTGAGAGTCATACTCTTAAGGAGGGATTCTTCTCATATTTCTTGTATTTAAAAATTGATGAAATTTTCGTAGAATCAAGAAGACATAATCACTAAGTGATGGTATCAGTAAGATTAAATTTTGGAACAAAGGTCAGGTCAAGGTCATATCTTTTTCCTTCACTTTAACAATAAAAAAAAAACACTGTTTCCAATCATGTGATGCCTTCTTCTATTTCAAAAGTTAAAATGTTTTTCTTTCTGCATAAAAAGATACTACCATATAGGGTCTTTCAGATGATACCACCAAATCAACATGCATAATTCAACTAAAATAGATATTGGCTAATCCGAATTTCCTCAATTTTTCTTAAATTGTTAGGCTATTTTAGTCATTTTTATATGGTTCGTAAATTTAAATTTTTCTTATTTTTACATATGATGAAGCAGTCATATAAAGATACAAATTGATACAAAAACAAAAAGTTTTGATGGTTTACTAAGGGAGAAAAAACGCTTTTAAAATATTTTTTCCACAAATCTTTACTCAGATTAAAAGCTTTTAAAAGCTAATAAAATTGTAGTTTGTTTGTATGATCATATTTATTTGATATATTTTAAAACTTCAATCCATTATTATTAATTTTAATTACATTTGAATTTTTTAAAAGTCTTTGATTGTTTGAAAATTTTAAGTAAATTCATTATTCTATTGTAATGTTGAGAAGCAGAAAAGGAGATT
Organism: Saccostrea echinata; assembly: GCF_033153115.1. NCBI lineage: Eukaryota > Metazoa > Mollusca > Bivalvia > Ostreida > Ostreidae > Saccostrea > Saccostrea echinata. Next base: position 24,350,824 of record NW_026889774.1, read on the forward strand.
TTTTCATACGCCGTCATTGCGCCAAAAATATAGTTCCTGTTAGATTTCAAACTCAGTTTACCATTTCTATTTAAAGTTGTACAACTATGATGAGGAAAGAAAAATATGATTTTTTAAATCACTTACATGTACTATATAAGACATATATTAAGCAAATGTACTTTGAATATTTCATCTAGACAGAAACCAGACAAGAATCCCTCCTTAAGCACTTCAACAGTTTTGTTACACAGAATCAAGATTACGGAACATTGACAATTAAAATGATTACTGGTAGAAAATATATATAAATGTTATACATTCTGCAATCAAGTCTAAAAACCAAAACTAAGAAGGAAACTTGTGTTAATATTTTTGCATATATAATGTATTTCCTGTAATGCGCAATTTGATTCTTAAATCATAAAACCTATGTTGCATTCGTACAATATGACCAATATCGAAAAATCTATCAATCATCTAGACGTTGCTATTAAAAATTGTACATTTTAACCTTAATTGTGATAATGGGGAATCATTTTCGATTTTATTCTCCTCTCCCTTAGATATATATGTTTTGTTAGAATACACTAGTTTGCGACAGTTTGGTTGAATTTGACCAACAGGTTTTGTAGAAAAAAGTTGAAAAAAAAGAAATGAACAATGGACAGATAGACAGAAGACAGGTGATCAGAAAAGCTCACTTTAACCTTTCCTTATTTTTAAAGTAATGTTCCAGTATCACTTGTTTATGGTGTTTATTCGGTACTCAAGAGCTTGCTCTGAGTACGATCAATTTTTAAAGTGAGGCATGCTACTCACTGATAAGTTGATGTTATAGGGATTTCAACAACCTCGATTAAAGATGGTATTTCGTAAATTTTATGGTCGTTATAATGACCTTGTTAGCAAATATATATAACCTATCATTGGGTCGTGTTTGGATGACTTGTTTCATACCAATTGTTAAGCCTTTGTTTTTATACTGAATTGACGATGGAAAGTTCCGTCATCCTGATAAATACATAGGGCTCACGGCGGGTGTGACCGGTCAATAGGGGATGCTTACTCCTCCTAGGCACCTGGTCCAACCTCTGGAATTTCCAGGGGTCCGTGTTTTATGCCCTCTTCACATATTTGTAATGTTTATAGATTTTATGAGATCGATCACTGTTCGTTATCTTCACCTTTTACAAATGAAACTTCTGTACAGGTGAACTTACTGAATTGATTCAATCAATGCGAAACTAGAAAATTAAATATGAAGAGACAAACAAAAGACCATCTGTGAATTTCTTAAGTCTGAGGGCTATAGATTTCTATCTTAATCATGATTGTCAAACCTAATCTTGGTCATTGATATAAAGAAACTTCAGCTAATTATCTGCAGGCATAGCAGAAAAAAAAAGATTTGAAATTTTTATTATTGAACTGAGCAGTGAATAAAAATGATTTTTTTTTTTTACATTTAAGGTACTAATACAAGTACTTTCATAAAAGTGGGTCAGTCAGCAATAAACTTGAATTGATTTGTCAGTCATCAATATTATAAGACAAACTAAAAATCAGCTCTACAGCTAAACATTTGAAAAAAGTAAATTATTAGAAATTTTTCATTTGAGAATATTTTAATATGATCTACATAAATATATTAAACAGCAGGCATCGCCTATAATTATAGCCTTGTCTATGACAATTAGAAACTAAGTCTTATGGCTATAACTTTTGTATCAAGAGGCCCATTGGCTACACTACACACCTAAGCACTTGGGCTTAAAAAACAGAACACAGCTCAGTATTGAAAACTTAAAATAAAATATTGGTTCAAAATTATTTGACAAAACAAAGGCCTAACTATCTAAAGATGCTTCCATATCTATTTACCTAATCATAGCTTTACAAGATTTCCCCTATACATATTTGATCTTCTATCGTGGTCCTCACCCTAAGCCCGGGGACACTTGATTTGAATAAACTTAAAATTTGCACTTAGGATGCTTCTGAATTAAAATGACTAATCATGGCTTTGCTGTTTTTAAACTTTTTTATATATAGTAAAACATGCTTATATCGAATTGAAGTACCAGGGATAGACTATTTTAATACATTATAAGTTTATCTTATAGGTAGTATCCACCACACGTGTGAGATTAAACTAATCATGTTTAATCCCATACTTGTGGTGGATGTTACCCATAAGATAAAGTAATGTTTTATCCTTCCGTATGCTTTATAAATAGCACTTCCGGTTTTGACACAATCCGATGCTTCAAAACGTAAAATTTTCGAAACTTTTATTTTTTTCCAATGATATTTCATTTTTTTAACTGACCACTGTAAATATGAATGTTAACCCCACTCCCCAACATGTTCTCACAGGAAACATTAGGCCTATCAGTGAAGTTGGTGTTGCATGATTCATTTTACCATTCAGGAAAGTGATCTGGCCACTTTCATCAATACTTTCTTACATTATACTAGTACTATATAACTTACTATGATTCTACAAATAGCTGGCTTAGCACTGTCACCATACACAGAATGATTTCAGAGTAGGATTACATTTAATGATTCCTCGGTCTTTACAACGTGTACAACTTCAAAATCAAAGGTTTGTATAAAATAAATCAACAAACTGTCACATATATTTTAAAAGACGCAGCAAATATCATTCCAAGATTTCATATTTTGTATAGATTTACAAAAAAACTTTCAGCATTTCAACGTTAACAGTGCGACGTCATCAATTTACGCGTTGTCGATTTGGATAGAAATCAATTAACATCATTTTACAGGAATTATCTTAATTTTTTGTGAAAAAAGAAAATCTTATGAGATAACTAAAATATATATAATTGTGCAAATAATAAAACATCTATAATTGTGTGACGTGGTATTTGCTTTATCCACATCGTTTAAATTGTGTATATTCGCTCGGAAAACATCGGGAATATACACCATTTCAACTCATTTGATAAAGTACAATTATAGCAAATATTTTCTTAACCCACAGATCTCTTAGCTGTAAACGTCATTTCATATATAAGCTCCTTATCTATAAGCATGTTTTTCTGTATTCCTTTGTATAACTTTGATCATTGTTGTTGCTCCACACCATCCCTAAGTGTTATTATTTTTGAACGATAAAAAGATGCTTGAGCCATCTGCTCTGGTGAGCAAAAGATGGACCAAAGAAACTCAAAACCTGATTTGTAAGTCAACAATATCAAGAGACATACCATAAATCAGCTCATTATCTACCGGTCTTGTAGAGTAGGATTTCCCCTCTAAAACCTTTTCCCACCAGAAAACTGACTCAAGAGTAGGATTTCCCCCCAGAAAATAGGCTCCAGAGTAGAATTCCCCCCACGGAAATCCCACATCAGATTCATTTTCCGGTACAAGCATGGGAAAAAGTAAGGAAAAATTACTATGCCAAAATGCAAACATTCATTTTATAAAATACTTGATTATATGATTGAATAATTCCCATCTCTCCGATTGGCTGAGATCCAACAATGTTAGAAAAACACTACGTTATATTGACCAGCACATGACCTTCCAGGTCAATATAAGGAATTATTTCCAGGTCAATATAGGGAATTATTTATTCTACATTGGACCAAAAATAGATAATCATATAATAAAACATTTATTATTGTTTTTTTTTTTAGGTCAATACGATGATTTAGACACCTGAGGAGTACAATATTCACTGCGCCCTTCGGGCTCGGTGAATATTGTACTTTGAAAAAAGCAGCAATAATTGTATATTAATTTAATAAAAAAAATGAATTTATTTCTTTCATGAAATAATAATTAACAAAGTGCATTTATTAAATTCTTTTTTCAAAACTTGAAAACCCGTGCTTGCATATTTCTTTTTTTTTTAAATTTAGAAAGATCAATGAGCTCTGAATGAAAGTGGAGAAATAAAACTGAAATGATATAAACAACAAGAGGCCCATGGGCCACATCGCTCACCTGGCTAGGAAAAAAGCAAAAATCAGTTCAGTATTGAAAAGCTTTAATGCATACGTGGTCCCAACCTACCCCTAAAAAAGAGGGGGGGATATGATTTGAACAAAATTGAATCTACACTAACTAAAGATGCTTTCATATTTCTTTGACCATTTGTGACTTTTTTCACTACAAGATTGAACTTTCATTATGATCCCATCCTGTCCTCTGGGGTCATGATTTGAACAAATCTGAATCTACACTATTTGAGGATGCTTCTATATAAATATGACTAATCATAGCTTTGCTCTTCTTGAGAACAAGATTTTAAAAAAAAATGTCCTATGTATTCCTATGCATAACTTTAATCATCAATTGTGACCCCTACATATCCCCAGGGGATATTTATATACACCAGGGGGTTATGCTTTTTATTAAATTTGAATCTACACTACCTTAGGATACTTCCTAATAGTTAATAACCAATCATGGCTTTGCTGTTCTTGAGAAGATTTTTCCTATATATATTTCTATATAAAACTTCGATCGTCCATTGTGGCCCCACCCTATCCGTGGGGGTCATGAATTGAACAAACTTGAATCTACACCACCTGAGGATGCCTCTATATAAATATGACCAACTATGGCTTCGCTGTTCTTGAGAAGAAGGTGTTAAAAGATTTTTCATATATATTCCTATGTAAAACTTTGATCATCCATTGCGGCCACACCCTACTCCCGGGGGTCATGATTTTAACAAAATTGAATCTACATCTTTCCTGGCTCAGTGGTTCTTGAGAAGAAGATTTTTAAAAGATGCTATTCATTTTCGATCAGAAATGCTCACTTGAGCCTTTGGCTCAGGTGAACTAAAAATGTTTATACCCGTTACCATGGTAACATTCTTAGTTTGAAATTTTAAATCTTGATTGCAAATGTATATATTTATGTGTATTTTGTACCAGCAATGATTTTACATAAAAATGTCCTGTAATCTTGATTCTGAGTATCAAAACAATTGAAATTCCTACAGAGAATCTCTTAACTCTACATAGGTTACATTGGTTGCTATGTGCTCAGAATCGTTGCCATGGGAAAATCAAGTGAAAAATAAAATTTTATAAGATGCTAATTACATTGTAAAAATTGCTTAATCACAATTTTACAGCTTTGAAGAATCCTTAACAACAGGTACATGAACATGCTAAAATTATTATTCTATGATGTGTTGCTAAGGGGAAATTGCTGTTACCATGGAGATTACAAATTGTAAAACATTCCATAGTTTGCAGAGAGGTCTCAAAAATTTCAATTTATTGTAAAATTTGTTTTGAGTGTTCAAAGATAACAAGGTATGTGTTTTAGGACTTTAGCATTTTACATTTTTTCTCTTTTTATTCATCAAAACATCCATTTTTGTTGCTAGGCAACGGATAGGAATGTTTAAAAATTATACGCTTCTGAATTCAAATTCTAAAAGACAAAATCCTCTGCTTTAATGTTATATACACAGGATGTCTATATGAGGTCCATCACTGGAGTTATTAGGCATTGAATAATTCCAAAATCAAGGAAAATGCTGAGTCAGCAAAAAAGGAAAAACATGCATATATTCCCACATCTATCACAGATATATCTTTAAATCTTATTTCTATATTTTTGATTGTGAAAACTGTTAAGATCATTATCTTAAGAATAACAGCTATGAAAAAGAAATTCTTTTAGTATTTACATTTAATTTGAGCCTGAAAGATAAGAGATTTTTTCGTCCATCAAAGCTGAAAATCAGCTGGTTGCTAGGGAAAATTCTTTACCCATGTTTCCATGGTAACCGTGAATCAAACCATATTTCCTTTTGCATACATGGTTCATAGGGCAAAAGAAAACTATGTGTGGAAAATCATCAAATTCTGAGAACCCTCATATATCAACTACATGCCTATTTTGCATGATTTTTACAAAGAACTGTACTTAAGTACCTTCAAATAATCAGCAGCATGAAGTCACTTCCGTGTCTCATGCTATAACTATAGTTAGTAATGGGGCAACTGATAAAAGTACATGTATGTAATTGTAATTGACTGTTTAATTACAAAATTAGTATTTTTCAAGTAAATGGAAGTAATTTGTAATGACATTTTTTTTTTTCAATGACAAGTAATTGTATTTAAATTAAATGCAAAATGACATGTTTTACAAGTACGAACATTTCAATTACATTTTTAATCTTACGATAAAAAATAAATGTAGATTTCTAAATATATATCATTTTCCTTCCATTTTTCTTTGTACATTTTACATACAATTATTATTCGTTAAAAAGTGTATTTGAATATACCGGTGTATTAATTTAAGTTTAATCTTGGTTAGATCAGAGTAAACTTTTCAAAAATACACATATATTTAAATGTTCTGTCCTGGGTATGAGCACTTTCAATATGTCTGCATTATAACCTCATCATGCCTGGTGATTAAAAGAACTTATAATCAATGGCACCTCCTTTATACTTGGATGATCATTCAATATCCCCAAATGAAGCATGCTCTATTCAAGGGGGGGGGGTGATTAAGAGTTATCTAAAAAAAAAATACTAGTACAAACACCCAAGCTTAATATTGAAGGGTAAATATCGGGAGTTCAACGCTACATTGCAAAAAAAAAAAAAAAAAAAAATCCAACTCATTACCGCTACTTTTTCATCTAAATTTCAGATGCTCAATACCGCTACATCCTATTAATAAGATATAATGAGTATTTAGCGGTAACGACCATTTTTAAAATGTAGCGGTAATGTAATGCACCCTAAATATCACAATTTTTATGCCCCCGTATCGAAGATTCGGGGGTATATAGTTTTTGCCCTGTCCGTCCGTCTGTCTTTCTGTTTGTCAGCAAAAACTTTAACCTTGCCCATAACTTTTGTTTGGTTGGAACTATGGCTTTCATATTTGACATGTGTATTCCTTGTGACAAGACCTTTGGGTTCCATTATATTTGACTTTTTGACCTTGCCCATTCAAGTTTGATCCAGTTTTGCAAAATTTTACCCAACTTTAATCTTGATAAATAAATAACTTTTGAACAATTGGTGCTAGGGCTTTCATACTTCACATGTGTAATCCTTGTGACAAGACTTTCCTTTGGATATCGACATTTTTGACCCTTTGACTTTGACCTAGGAGTTTGACCTACTTTTGAAAAACTTTAACCTTGGCCATATCTTTTGAACGATTGGTGCCAGGGCTTTCATACTTCACATATTTAATACTTGTGACAAGAACTGCCTTTGGATACCAAAAACTTTGATCCTTTGACCTTGACCTTGGAGTTTGACCTACTTTGGGAAAATTTTAACCTTGGCCATAACTTTTGAACGATTGGTGTTACAGCTTTCATATTTCACATGTGTATTTCTTGTGAGAAAGCCTTTCCTTTGGCACCATTTATTTTGACCTTGACCTTGATGTTTGACTTACTTTTGAAAAACTTTAATTTTTTTTCCATATCTATTTAATGACTGCTGCTAGGGCTTTTATATTTCACATGTATATTTCTTGAGACAAGACCTTACTTTGGGTACCAACATATTTAATTTGTATTTGAGAAAGTTTAACCTTCGCTATAAGTTGCCATACGGGGGCATCAGTGTTTCAAAAACAAATCTTTTTGGGAGAGGATATGTAAGGCAGTGATTAGCAAGGTTCCAACAATTATAACATATTACTAAAAATTCAATACAGTTTGAAAATTTGACTTAATGATCATAAATACTCTAGTATAGTCAAGTAAACATCATTCTACTTACCTATCTTATTATACATATATTTCCACTAGATTTTCACCGCTAATCATCTATTCTTGAACAGAAAATATAACCTATTCAAGTGTTACAACTTACTCTTTAGTATATTCAATATGTACCCGGAAGTAAGACAAAAACAGAAGGAAGGAAACGATGACAGCTGAACATATGATACAGTTCGTAGAAAGTGAATATATTTAAAAAAATCTTTTACTTTTTAAAAGAACTACAAAGCAAAGTTGTAAAACGTGATCTTTTCACATACACACTCATACCATGTTTGTACCTCAGGCAAATCAGATGATACATGTACACTTGTGATGTAGTTACGAATAGAGTGTCAGTGGGCAAAGAAAACAATAGGGTTTTTTGTGTGTTACTAGTGATGATTTTAAGCTCAAGGAGGGTTTATAACAGATAAATAGATGTAAAATCCACCTGTGACGTCACTCTTTTGTTTGAGCGCTCCATTATTTTTTCAGGAATGGAGTGTTGCAAATTACATTGAAAACAGAATTTGTTATGTTCATATTCCCTCCTTCCCGTAACTCTGCCGAGGAAAGAACTTAGAAAATTTTAACAAGCTTATTTTCACATAAAGAAAATAAATATGACAATGTTGAGAACCGAAAACGGTACCTTCACCTTAGGAGTCAGGTACTCATCTCACTACGCTATCGAAGCTGTTGAATGACAGCAGATTTAAATAACTTCAGTACACTTTTTTCGCCTTACTTTCTCTCTAAATATAAATAAATACTACTAATATGTTAAATGTATATTTACAGCATATCTTAAAATTTTATTTATTAAATATTAACTAACAATAATTACAAGCATTTAAAAAGGTGGATTTTACGCGAGTTAAAATACTCGTAGCGCTCCATTCCATAAAAGCAATGGGCCTCGGCTCCTTAGGGGCCTCGGCTCCATTACTTTTAAGGAATGGAGCGCTACTTGTACACTAACCCTTACATAATCTACATGTAAATGGACAAATGAGGAATTCCTTCAATCGATACATTGTACATCTGTTTTGGAATTCGGCATTACCTATTGTTATTAAGTTTATTTCAATGATTCCATGGATTTTATGGTTATTGGGAATGCACTGATTAACTTTTAAGAGTACTGGGCTGCTTGCATTGTTATCTTTTTTATATGATTCATGGATATAAGAACATTTCGTTTAACTTGCACAGGAAAAGGAAAAATTCAGATGGCAATGGTTTTTAATTCCTTCCAGGTATCCGAGTATAGACTGGATTAGGCCACGTCCAACCTTTTTGATTTTCTCCTTTGTCCATCTTTTCTTTTTGATTTTGTTTTGTGAATTTGTGACCGAGGAGTACGTAAGAGTTTATATATAATGTTATCAATAACGCCACAATCATGAAATCACTGTGTTGTTATTACTCAATTCATATAAGCTAGCTTAATCATGTTATATTTTTATTAGGTATGTAATTGTAGCAAAATTATATCATTTAAATTTATATAATTTTTCGACTAATTATTGCCTAACCAATTAAAACGAACTGCATCAATGATTAGTCACGATAGTGACAAAGTGCGACATACCCAAGTGTTTGTGTGGTTTATTTTTGTATGTAAAAAGGGAAAATTAAGGTGGTATCTGTAGAGTTACAATATACAATAATTAAAATTAGGATTTGTAGATTATTACAATTGCATTTTACAAGAACTTAGCTTTAATTTCATGTCCAATTTCTACTCACAGTTCCTTTCAAAGAATAAATTTCTTCAAAATTACGTTTGAGTTTCACTTTTAACATCCTAGTCAACGGGAGTGAATTTGGATTTACTTACAGACATCGCAGGGTCAAATACATGATCTAGCAAGCCCCTACCTTTACTCCTCAAAAAAATATTCACAACTATGAAGGGGAAACATGTGTTACAAATATGCAAGAAGTGGTGCAAATCAAATGTGGATTCTCAAAACTCCAAAGAACATTTAAAAAAAAAGAAAGAAATCACACAATTTGTATAAAATTAACAGTATCAAAATGTATTTATTTTTCAACCTTTTATGTAACTATTTGTTGCGATAAATTCTAGACATCATAGACATTACATTTGCCTCTTCAATAAAAATGGAACTCGGAAATATCTATGTTTTGTGATGAGTCATCTACAAAATAAACTTTTAAAAATATCTTTCTAATTTTATGTACAATAAATCTGACATTGATATTAAAAACATGCCGGTGTTCCTCATTGACAATATCTATAGACTTTGCAGTCCAGACCTTCTAACAATATATTGGAATTCCCATGACCACAAATTGCGCTCCTTTATCAATTGACCTGTTTTGTATTCTTTCGATGCAGAATACACTCTAAATTTACTCTATATTCAGAAAGGTCTACGCGAGAAGAGAACATTCTTGTTTTGGCCTTTAATTCGACATTAAGACGCTCGCTCCGTGATCGGGAGGTCGTGAGTTCGAATCTCGGCTGCGACTGACCTAAGTCGATAAAAAAATGGGTAGCAGCTGTTCCTTCGCCATGCGCTCGGCACTTTGAAGTGAAAGTTGGGGGTCCCTCGAATGAGAACTTAAAAACCGAGGTCCCTGTCACAGCAGAGACGTTGGCACGATAAAGATCCCTAAGTGTTCAATGGCCCTGAGTGCCGAGTAAAGGTCAAAATTTGGAGCCTTTCACTGGTATATGGTGACATCTCTATATAAGTGAAAAATTATCGAATGGGACGTAAAAAAACATACATTCAATTAATCAATCGACATTTAGATGTATCGACGACGTTTTATTAATTAACAAGACTTGTACAGTTGTTCAGACTGTAACTATATTTGTAAAGGTTTCACAATAAACTGCAACTATAACGATTTTAAAGGTGCTTGGACACGGATTTGAAGTTAATATTTTCTCGCATTTTCTGTATAGAGTCATGACTTATATGTTGCTATAGCATTTCATACTAAAATATAATATTGGTTTTGCTTTCGAACATTTCTTCTCTGAATTTTTGGATTAGAGATGTAATATTTTTCATTAATACATAGCAAAATCGTTTCTTTTCTTAAATATTAAGGATAAAGTTAAAATTTATGTAAGTGCAAAGATGTGTTAATCAAACGCGTCCCGGAATTCGTAGTTCTAATAATTTTCAGTTAAAATAAATTTTGATTATATTTTCGTGTGAAATGCTATTGCAATATATAAGTTCTGATATCATACAGAAAATTTGAGAAAATATTAAGTTTAAATCTGTTTCCAAGCACCTTTAAAAGCCAGGTGGTAACTTTACACTTAACTAAACATATTCCTATGTATCAATGAAACATTTTTTCAAACCAATTATTACTACAAACAGCAATAAGATACACACATACGTTCTTTGTACCTAAACGATCATATAATAACAAAATATGTTTTAAAAAACATATATGCTCCCATGAAGTAATATTAAAAAGGACCAACATTAACTACTAGTCAGGGACAAATAATATCAAGTTTTATATCAGAACTCGTTATCATTAGGGATGTTTACCTCTTAGATGATATTCTTGTATTATGGTGATTTTTTGATGTTACAGGAATTTCAACATTCTCGCTATGAATGTCAGCATATTGTGAATTCTATGGTCGTTATAATGATCTTGTTAGAAAATATATAACCTACCACTGGGTCTTATTTTGGCCGACGTGTTTCATACCACATTGTTATGCCCATTTTTTTTTTTAAAATTTGATCACGAAATATTCTATAACCCTGATTGATATATAGGATTCGTGGCGAGTGAGACCAGTCGACAGGGGATAATTACTTCTCCTCGTCACCCGATCCAACCTCTGGAATTTCCAGGAGTCTTTGTTTTATGCCCTGTTTACAGATTTTTAATGTTTATAAATAATTAGAGATCGATCAGTGTTCGTTATCTTCACCTTTTTCATTATGCCAGTTTGAGTAAATCACCTTATTAAAATGTTATTATCATAATGCCTAGTGGAAACCTCCGAAATATGTCGATAGTGTATGAAGCATGCATATGGAATGGCATCGTAAACATTATATATATTTGTATCATCGTCACTTAATTTGTCTTTAAAAATCAACAAAAGGAAAATGTATTATGTCTATCTTAGATATAAAGTCACAGTACTGTCTTGCACAAATAACAATATAAGGAAAAATTTCTCTCTTGCAATATTGCAAACATATCCATCATTGTCAAGGTCTTGGTTGTGATTGTAATTCACAATAGTCGTGATGCATCACTATGAACTATAGTCAATGGATTTTTTTTTAAATTTTCTGTATTGATTATGACGTCTGTATTACATATCCAAAACAGGTTGTATTCCAAATATTTGTCAAAAAACCATATAGTGACGTCGCCAACAAATTTCCTGAACTTAAGATCGGTCAAAAAGCGCACGAAAATAATAAATATAGTTATTTCAATGATGGTTTATCCAATCAGGAAATACAAAAGAAGATTCATTTCTAGTGAGTCACAAAAAGTTCACATTTCTCAAGAAGAGGACGAAAAACAAAATGCTGTAATCAAAAGATCAGAGAATTTCTTTTAGACAAACGTAGCAGGTGCTGTTCAACTTCTGTGAAACATAATTTTCACATGGTTAGACTGCAGGTTAGCCAACCATATTTCGCTATCTCTGCCGATTAGCACCCTATCTACTTATATCTTATTTAATATATTACCCATTGATTTTTATATCAATATTGGCCATCCTTGCACAGTGTACACGCACATATTTAAAGAAAAATGAGTAATTTCGATTCCTTTTATCTACATTCTCTTGCTGAGATTTTCTGGTCATGGTTACAAAGAGTTAAAACATGTGTAAAGGTTGGACAGGGATACTTTGAGGGATTGAAAATATTAATAATCTGTTTTACGTACTTTCCTTATTTTAAGATGACCTTTTGCATAATTTAATGAACGGCCCTCGTATATACCAACTCTCCATAAAAACACATAGTTTTCAATAGATCCCCCCACCAACTACTCTTAAATGAAATTTGGGAAGTGTCAGAATTATTTTTTTGCAACTCCCGTATCTGGTGTCAAAGTTTTGGTTTTCTCACAGACAGACACAAAGGCATGTAATAATAAAAATGATTTCAACTTTCTTGTTTGACATTAGTACGCTCATTTAACTAATCTGTTTATTTTAGTAGACTTAAATATGAATGTGTATTGGTCACTTAAAATGTTTCTATGAATTAACCCCAACTCATCATAACTGCAAAATTAACAAACTTATTAATAGCGATTCTCTGTAACCACTTAAACTTCTTTGCCACGCATGGTCACCGATTTTGATGAAACTTTGCACATTATTACAACTTGACACCAGAAACATATATCAAATAAAATTTCGTTGCTATGTGTCTTGGTTGCCATGGTAACAGCCAGAAAAGTCGAAAAAATAGAGATTTTCCGCTACTTTGAATCTTTATTAAGCCTTAATAAAGACTAAGAAAAACAAACAAACCATTCTCACAAAAACATGGCACCTTGTTGCCACTTATGCTATAAAGAAACTATTTAGAATTTTTCTCTTAGTAAGTGGTAACCATAGATACATTTGGAATACATTTTAGATGCTGAAAAATGCTGAAAAACGCTCAGTATTCACTAATTATAGATGTTACATGATCAAACTCAATCAACAACCAAAGAAAAACAATAAAACTATTTGACCTTAAGTAATTAGGTGTTGGCAATATTATTCTAAAAATAACTTTCATGGTTGCCATGGTAACACAGTGTAACCATGCAAAATCTGTTGCTAAGATTGGGTTAATGCTACTATCTTGAGGAAAAGCAATAAAATTCATGACTTGCACATATACATCCTTAGGACCTTGCAACACCAACAACATAAGAAAAATTGGGATTAACTGTTACTTCACAGTGTAACCATGGAAACAACGTACCAGTTGTTTAAAGTGATATCTTTTGCTGTTTTAGGAATTTACTTACCTTTTAATCAAGAAACATTTATTTTACTCACCTTGAATAGTACTTATCTGGTAGAACTAAAGTTGAATATCATATATTGATTAAATTTGTTGAAAAATACAGAACTGTTGCTATGGAGTACCAAGAAGGGAAAATGTTCGATTTTGTTAATTTTATATCAATATTAAATCCTATGTGCAAGCTTTTTGCATCCAGTTAGAGATTGGATGGTAGTCAAAATTGAAAGTAAGGTTAGTTGTTCATATATATCAATCATAAAAGTTTTGGGAATCTACATGCAAGGGTACGTATCCAAGGAAACAGAATATTTTTCAGGTTTTTATGTATATTTTCTCGGTTAATTTCCATAGCAACGCTTTATTTAAATAATTGAATTTGAATTTTTTGAAATGTGAAAATTAGGGTCACACCAACGCCTTTAAAAACTGATCATCAGTTACATAGAGATATGCTTTTTAAAAAGATAGGATAAGATTAAAACACTAAGAGAGTAAATTTAAAATTCTTTTGTGGTATTAAAACCATGACAACCATTGCCAACCTATAAGAAATGTCATATTTCGTCCTAGGTATATGTTATTTGGATCTCTTTTTTTATTATTTGCTTGCATTTCAACCTATAATTGATTTTATTCTTAAGTGTATGACTTTATAAAATTAAATGAACAAAATTATTACTTTTGAATACTTTGTTTCCATAGTAACGTATGTAATAGATGATTTACCAAACATGTTTATCATGCATTTAAGACACCAGGCCTTCAACTTTCAGAAACAGTCATTACCACTTGTTTGCTTTGCTGCAAACGTTAACTGTGGGACTCTGAACGTGTTGAAAAATGCCATTTTTTAAACTTTAGGACATGTTGCTATGGTAACCATGATATGTAGCAACCAATCTTTGCCTGATTTGAGTTTACGGTATCAAAGACTTTTATCATAGAGCGTTTGGAGAAATTCTGAGACTATGCGTGCCACAGCTCCTATATAAAAGTTCAAGTCATTACAGAGAATGGCTCTTAATTTGCAAGTGCACAACCATATTCCATTATAATGTTTCTATACATCTAAGTAATAAATCTCAAAGTATGGTTGTGGTACACTAGAAGGTTAAGCAACATATCCCTCCAACATTTTCCCATATAGTCAATGTTAAAAATGGTTCAGGGTACCATATTTCCATCGTTCATTCCAATAATATCTAAATATATATATATATATATATATATATATATATATATATATATATATATATATATATATATATATATATATATATATATATATATATATATATATATATATATATATATATCTCAAAAAAGAAAAAAATAGAAAACAAGAAATTGGAAATGTTAAAAATTATGAAAACATTATTAAATTATACACAGTTCAATTTCATCTTTCGTAAAAAAAAAAAAAAAAATAAAATAAAAAATAAATAAATAAATAAATAAAAACGGGCTAATTGGCCACGTTTGTTGCTCTTTTTTGCTTTTTGTAAACGGTATGTCATTTTTATAAAAGTTTGTGACCTACAATCTTTGGGGGAAATAAGAATCTATGTGTTTATATCTTGTATATATCTATGTGCTCAAAATGTTTGGAATTTCCTGATTTCCACCTTGTTTGTAAATCATATTTTTTCATCATTTACTGTAATTAATCAAAGACATTTTCATTCTTACATAGATATGTCGTGTTGTATTTTAAATTCATAGCAAAAATAAACAAAAGAAATATTAAACGATTAAATAGAGTGATAAGGAGAAGCAGAGTTGGCTTGATTTCTCTGATCTGATTGATGGCAAAAATTGCGAAATGCCTTGACGAGGAAATTCCAAGTCACTATGATAATTAATGAACTTCTCTGTAGAAACGCACATATGTTGATATTCCTTTACATTGCCATAATTAAGAATTTCCGATTTTGCGCACTTTTTTGCTGTCAATGAGAACGCAACCCTCTAATAGATGTTTAAAATCATGAGATATTTAAAAGTTCTCATTATACAGAATAAAATGTAATTTTTTAAAATTGTATTCAATGAAAATTACAGTAATTCATTACAACTTAAGTCATCAATTTAAATGAATACAATGATCTGTTTTAGCTATGACAAGCGATTTTTTTTATTGGAGAAACCATATAGTAGTAATAAATTTAAAAAAATATCGTTGACGTCTTCTAATTAATTTCACTTCTTTTAATCGAAATCAATGTGTCAATCAACTTTAGATGCTAAAAATACTAGACAATTAGAAGCTATGATTTAATTCAAAATCAATATGATATATTCTTCTTTTATGACAGTTTATTAATTAAAAAAAACATATGTCTTTAATTTTAACTAGATCTATGGCTAACTTTTTAGAATATGTAGTTGAAGGTATATAGTCACTAGTTTCTCTGAGTATTTTTTTAAAATTTGTACTGTTTATCCTGGTAACTGGAATGTAGTTTCTTATTTAGATAGCAAAAATAAATCCTAATATTCCTACAGTTTATGTATTAAATTTAGTCTTATTCCTGGAATAAACAAACAAAAATATGTAACAGAATTAATTCCACAGGACTTAACTTTAGGAGGAGTATTTTATATTGTCAATACATCTTTGGCCAAAAACTGTAGTTTTTGCATATATACATTGAACAGAATACCATGTAAATATACCGAATCATCAGGCATAGCATTGCAAGAGTCCTTTGAAAAACAAAATACATACAGCAAAGTATGTATAAGCATCGTTACTTAAAAGACCTTTCCAAGACAGTTTGCTTGCATTCTTCTTTTTATAAATATTGCTTTTTGATACTTTGCTTGTCAAACGTATCTGGCACATTAAGGTCAGACGACACGTTCCTCAAATATATATAATTTTTCCTAATAATTTGTCATTGAAGTATTTCTCCTTTAACAAGTTTCCTCAAGGCACCTTACCAGGCATTTGTGGAAGGAACGGAGGATGGAGTTTCCTATATAATCCTTGTGGGAAAGATTTGAATTGCTCATATCACAATTTTTTAGTCTTTATTTTTAAAAGATATTTTAAAAGCAGTTTAGAAATAGCAAGTTAACAATAATTATAAATATCTTTGGTAAATTACAAAGAGACAAAAAGCAAATATTTGAGGAACGTGGCGTCTGCCTTAAGATGACGAAAGGAAAATTTGTCTCAGTTTCTTCCTTTCCATTTCATCCAACATGTATCTACATTCGTAACATCAAGAATCGGAGATAGAAACTGGATACAAGTAATGACTTTTATTGCACACAAAATATGAATACTGTATGTTAAATAGTATATTGAGAATGAAATAATAAATATGTATATCTTGTATGCTACGACTAGATCAACAAGTACATTGCGTTTAACTTAAAGACAAATGTGCATGTATTGATGTTTGCTGTTCAAAAATTGATTGATATTTTCAATACATATCACTTTACGTGAACACAAAGTTTATGGATTTCATAATAAATACAACAGAAATTATTATCGGCGGTGCCCTGTAGATGTGTAATAAGTTTTTGAAAATATATTGAAGATTACCTGAATTTTTTTTTTTAATTTCTATGCACGTTTTGATACGTACATGTAGAATCATGGATGTACTCGTATAAACTAATGGGATAGGCAAGTTTTCAGCTTCATATTTAGTTACTTAAAACACCACACAATGCCTTGGAAGTTTTTAAAATACGTTTATTTCTAACAAAAAATTATATTTTGATAAATGTAGCTAATTTTTAATAAATCATATACTGTAAGTATACGTAAGTATGAAATAACTAATTAAAATAATTCAGCTTAGAGCGGAAGACTTCCTTCTGTGTTGGGTTGAATTTATCGTAGATACTAAATATTGAGTTCCTTTCACGCAGTTCTCTGAGTTCCTTAATTCTTTCAACTACAGTCAACTTCTGAGCAAAAAGACGTCCTCCGTCAAGATGTTTGGAAGAAAGCTCATAGCAGTAAATGACAATCACTTCAGCTGAAAAGAATCATGTATTTATGTCATTAAAAAAGATCTTAATGTTTCAGTTATATATAATTTCATGATTAAAAATTCCATACCACCAGTTCTTTGCAACATCGATAGAGTCTCTCTTTTCAAACCTCCATGTTCTTCTTCTATGATTAAATTCCTTTCGTTGTAATCCACAAACATAAGTATCACCTAAATAAATTCAACTTCATTTTAAAAGATGAATTTATACACCATTTTTTCGAAAGAGTACGAACAATTGTGGAAATTAGTACACATTTTGATCGGTACTATTGTAGGTGTATATGAATTCATAAACAAATTTCAACCTTTGAAGGAGGTATGGTGTCCAGGTTTTCTATAGAATTGACCACTACGTTCTTCATTTGTAGATGACACACGGGGCCTATTAAATCAGAGGCCAACTGCACATATTTCTGTTTGTCAGTTCCACATCCAAAACTTATAACACACAGAGAGTTTTCAAGTTTCTCCTAAAATATATAAAACCAAATGAACATTTCAATAGGAAACTTATTTTAAACTTTTAAAATCTTTTGACTGCATTTTGTAGATTTTTAGTACCTTATATACAGGTTTAGTAGGTCCGGGCCCCATTTCATTACAAAATTTAAAACTTTTTTTCATCCATTTCCTAATGTCTTCAAAACTACTGTTTGACCAACTGGCCCAAGGAAAATAAATCCAAATTATCGGTAGTAGTAGGATAGTGATGAGTAGTATATTCCAAAGGCCCGAATAACCATCTACACGTAAAATAAAGGAATCTTAACATTAAAAAAGTTATAATGTATTCAATATTTTCAGAAAAGTACTTGAAATATGTATTACCGTTTATAAGTTCTAAGTTTTCCTTTCTTCTCATTTCTTTTTTGCATTTTCTTTTCATTGTACATGTACGTCCATACATGTATGCAAGACTTGGGTAAGAGAAACACAGGCTTTTCATTGCATTGATTGATTCATTCAAAACCATTATTTCTTGTTTATTACTTCTCAATTGCACATTTAATGCTTCTATGAACTCTTCAGTATGTTTTAACTTTAGATGGATGTGTCTCACAGTCCACATTCTAAAATTTACTATTTCCGAGTCCTGATGATGTATGAGTCCTCGTAAAAAATACAAGGTACTTTTTGACGTCATTATCCACTGCTTTATAGATCTCTTTAAATCATTTATAATTTGTACCAGTACTTTTTTTGTCAAACGTGTCTCTGATGAAAGTTTGTTAGATGAATTACATTTAACTTCTTTAGAAGAGCCATATTTAGTCAAGTGAATCTCAAGCATTTCATGTAAGTTGTGCAACTTTTCTTCATAAAGTCTCTCGAAAATGTTTCCTCTTTCAACTTCAAAGTGAAGTTTTAATTCGTCCTTTGCCTTATCGACGAATGCTTGTGGGTAAGTGAAATGTTTCGCATACACTGCATGTAGGTTGAGCAAATCTTCGGAACATTTTGTCAGGTCTTCGCGCAATTGAAGCTGCTTTTCTTTTGTTGTCTTTGTTTGTCTCCTTTGTTCTTCAACAGAATGCTCCAAGTTTTTTGTAGATAGTTTCAGACTTTTTAATTCTGTTTCTAAATTGCTCAAAGACTTTCCATGAAAATTTTGCCAATTCTTTATTTCTTTGAATTGCAAATGAGATGACATTTCTCGTTCCAGTTGACCAAGGTAGTGTTGAAGCTTAATCATTTTGTACTGAATGACCGTGCACCAGATAATCAAGCAACTGAATGTACATAGATATACACATATACTAAAAAATTTTGAAAGAGGATAAAACTAAAGTAGAATAATACCAATCTGGATGCTTACCAGGTCAGAAAACCCGTCAAAGTTACAGCTCCTTGTGTAGATGATAACCTTTTAAAATAGAACATTGATGACACCAGGGACCTGAAAGTGAAAATGTTAAATTAAAAAAAATGAAGATATTCTAATGTTGAAGATGTTGTAGTTTCGTTTTGTTATTTAGCTTATTGGATTACCTGGAGCAGATAATCAATCGTTAACAAGCAAGTGTGGTGTAGCAGTTGTGTAGGTCTACTTTTGATAACAGGCATAGGCAAAAAAAAAAAAAAAAAAAAACTAGATGCTGTCATGAGACAGTAATACCCGCACTAAGGTGTTTGCCTCTAAATGCACACTCCTTCATATTGGGCTTACCAAGGAAAAAGTCCAAATAATTCTATAATTTACACAGTACATGTATTCGTCAAATCGAGCATAAAATGCTCAGGTGACCATGTGACCCATGAACCTCGTATACGCATTTCATATACTTAATTCATTACCAGTCTGAAATAACAGAATTTAATTAATAATGTAAATTAGGTTTTGATAAAAGGGGGGGGGGATATAAATTTTTGGCCCATAATTGGAACTTTTTAAATTTATTTTCTCAACAACAAATAATATTATTTTTGTACAAAGCGTTTTTGATGAATTTATCAAAATGTGCAAAATTATTTTAGTATTTGATTAGGCAAAAACCTCCTTTAAAAGCCATACCCAAGCAATTTTGTCCCCCCCCCCCCAACACACACACACACAATTTGCCTGTTTTTGGAAATAGGCCTAGATGGCAAAATTATGTTAAAACAGCGTTTGTTATGATAATTTAAAATTTGTTCTTGTACTGTACATGTATGTGAACACCTTTTTGAAAATTTCTACATCACATTGGGCTTGCGTCACCCTACCAGTACTAGTACTAGTTTTACCATTATCATTTTTAGATTGCACATGCCATGTGACATGGTGCAGTGTTACATGTATATTAGTGGAAATTAATTCATATTTGTGTTTTAATTGGATTATATTTCATGAAGTTGACAGGACCTATGACAGTCGGTAAGTACAATTTTAAGTATAGATTGGGGTAAAATAAACCGAAATGCAAATGGTTAGGTTAAAGTTTAAAAAGGATCAAAGATCATCAGCAATCTCCTATGCAGAGTTGTCGTTCGTTTCTCTCTCAAACACTGAATGTATGAGCCGATAGTGGATCATCGGATGCCACAATAGACGAATCTCACATTCTGAACAGTTATCTCCCGTTGTCGACATTACATTCAGTTACAGGCACAGATCCGGGAATTTTTTTCCGGGGGAGGGGGGTTTGTTCAAGTGAAGGGTCATACCCTCTTTCAAGGGGGGATAATCAAGAATTAGTGAAAATTTGGTGGTTTCATTTTAAAAAAGTCTTATCAAGAACCACTGACTGGGCCCAGAAAGTTGAAACTTTCTTTACATAGACAGTGTAGCTTCAAATTTGTTAAAATTATGACCCACTGGGGTAGGGTGGGGCCACATATGGGGATCCAATGATTTACATAGAAAAATGCAGGGTTTTTTTTCCATCATAAATCTTCTTCTTATGAACAGCAAGGGCATTATTGTCGTCCATTTTCACAAAAGGGACCTAGGGGACATTAAATCTCATTTGTCTGTCAGTCTGTCCGTTTGTCAGTCTGTCCGTCTGTCACAATAAATTTAACCTTGGTCATAACTTCTGAATAATAAGAGATAGGGCTTTCATATTTCACATGTACATTACCTACAAGAACTTTCTAAACATACCATGATTTTTGAACCCATGACCTTGACCTTGCAGTTTGACCTACTTTTCAAAACATTTAACATTATTTTAAATGATCATTTTGAAAGAGAAAAGATAGGGCGTTCATATTATACATGTATATTACCTGTGACAAGACCTTTCTAAATATATCATGACTTTTGACTCTGTGACATTGACCTTGAAGTTTAACCTACTTTTCAAAAATGTTATATTTCCTTATAACTTTTGATTGAGAAGAGATAGGACTTTTATATTTGACATGTACATTACCTGTAACAAGATGTTTCCAAGCATGCTATGATTTTTTTACCCCTTGACCTTGATGTTTTTTACCTAATTTTCAAAAATTTTAACTTTGGTGATTAATTTTGAATGACATATGATAAGGCCTGCGTATTTGAAACAATATGTCATAAATAATGGCATCCCATCCACTAGGACACGGAAAGCAGGGGACCACAATTCTTTGAATTTGCTTGTTAGTCATTTTGATATGGAAACATCCTCATATAGTGTAGATTCAAGTTTTTTATGCCCTGCCATGAATATGGCCGAGGCATATAGTGTTTGTCATGTCCGACTTCAATAAAACGTCATATGCTGATACATACTGATGTAAGCTTTTCAACTGCATCAAAATTTTTGACCTTGACTTTTCCTTTGACCTTGACCTTACTTTTCTTAAATTAGTGTCTAGATCAGTTTTGAATAAACAATTCAAGATATATTTATCAAACTTCATATGCTAATATATACTGCTGAGAGATATCAATTGCATCAACTTTTTTGACCTTGACTTTTCCTTTGACCTTGACCTCACTTTTTTAAAATAAGTGTTTATCTACGTTTTAAATAAACCATTTCTGATATTTTTATTGAACTTCTATGCTAATAGTAAATACATACTGATATAAGCTTTTCAACTGCATCAGCATTTTGACCTCAACCTTTCCTTTGACCTTGACCTCTCTTTTCTCAAATAAGTGTTAAGTTCAGTTTTAAATAAATCATTCAAGATATTTTTATCAAACCTAATATGCTGATATGTATTAGTGAGAGCTATTCAACTGCATCAAAAACTTTTCACCTTGCACTTTCCTGTGACCTTGACCTCCCTTCTCTTTAATTTGTATTTGCTTAGTTTTAAAGAAACAATTTAAGATATTTTTATGTAAGCATGCACTTATACATAATTTTGTGAGAATTTATCATCTATATTCATTTTTTTTTTTAGATTTTAGTTTCAATTTTAAAGAAACTGTTCAAGATATTCTCATCAAACTTCATACACTCATACAAATTTTCATGTTGCATTAGTAATATACATTCGGCGGGGCATTTATGTCCTATGGACATATTTCTAGTTTTCAAATCATGACCTCCGAGGATAGGGTCAGGCCACAATAAGGGATCAAAGTTTTATAGAGATTTAAAAGGAAAAAAAATCTTCAAAATTCTTCTTTTTAAGAACAACAAAGCATGATTAATATGGAAACATTCCTAAGAAGTGTAGATTCAAGTTTGTACAAATCATGACCCCATGGGTTAGGGAGGGACCATTTTTTTCCTGCCCCAATTTGCTATCCACATGGAAATGCAAATTTTAAAACCATTTAACACATCCACAGGACAAAATAAATCATCTTCCAAATGATCATAAGGCTAGTGCATGAAATATAAGGGAAGTTCTGGGAACCAGGATGTCTAAACATGTTAAATATTTTTTTAAAAAAATTTGACCCCTATTTGACCCCCAGGGGGGAAAATAAGAATTCTGAAACCTTACTGCACATCTATAGGACACTACCAATTATCTCCCAAAAGATGATTAGGCTACTGTGTAAAATGTAAGAGGAGTTCAAGGAACCAGGGGCTTTTTGCATAAAAAACGTTATTTTTCGACCCCTATTTGACCCCATCGTGAAAATGAAAATTCCGAAACCTTACTGCACATCTACATGACACAACCAACCATCTCCCAAAAGACGATTAGGCTACTGTGTAAAATGTAAGAGGAGTTCAGGGAACCAGGGGCTTTTTGCATAAAAAACGTCATTTTTCGACCCCCATTTGACCCCCAGGGTGAAAATGAAAATTCCGAAACCTTACTGCACATCTACATGACACAACCAACCATCTCCCAAAAGATGATTAGGCTACTGTGTAAAATGTAAGAGGAGTTCTGGGAACCAGGGGCTTTTTGCATAAAAAACGTCATTTTTCGACCCCCATTTGACCCCCAGGGTGAAAATGAAAATTCCGAAACCTTACTGCACATCTGCAGGACACCACTAACCATCCCCCAAAAGATGATTAGGCTAATGTGTAAAATGTAAGAGGAGTTCAGGGAACCAGGGGCTTTTTGCATAAAAAACGTCATTTTTCGACCCCCATTTGACCCCCAGGGTGAAAATGAAAATTCCGAAACCTTACTGCACATCTACAGGACACCACTAACCATCTCCCAAAAGATGATTAGGCTACTGTGTAAAATGTAAGAGGAGTTCAGGGAACCAGGGGCTTTTTGCATAAAAAACGTCATTTTTCGACCCCCATTTGACCCCCAGGGTGAAAATGAAAATTCCGAAACCTTACTGCACATCTACATGACACCACCAACAATCTCCCAAAAGATGATTAGGCTACTGTGTAAAATGTAAGAGGAGTTCAGGGAACCAGGGGCTTTTTGCATAAAAAACGTCATTTTCGACCCCCATTTGACCCCCAGAGTGAAAATGAAAATTCCGAAACCTTACTGCACATCTACATGACACCACCAACAATCTCCCAAAAGATGATTAGGCTACTGTGTAAAATGTAAGAGGAGTTCAAGGAACCAGGGGCTTTTTGCATAAAAAAACGTCATTTTTCGACCCCCATTTGACCCCCAGGGTGAAAATGAAAATTCCCAAACCTTACTGCACATCTACAGGACACCACTAACCATCTCCCAAAAGACGATTAGGCTACTGTGTAAAATGCAAGAGGAGTTCAGGGAACCAGGGGCTTTTTGCATAAAAAACGTCATTTTTCGACCCCCATTTGACCCCCAGGGTGAAAATGAAAATTCCCAAACCTTACTGCACATCTACATGACACCACCAACAATCTCCCAAAAGATGATTAGGCTACTGTGTAAAATGTAAGAGGAGTTCTGGGAACCAGGGGCTTTTTGCATAAAAAACGTCATTTTCGACCCCCATTTGACCCCCAGGGTGAAAATGAAAATTCCGAAACCTTACTGCACATCTGCAGCACATCACCAACCATCTCCCAAAAGATGATTAGGCTACTGTGTAAAATGTAAGAGGAGTTCAGGGAACCAGGGGCTTTTTGCATAAAAAACGTCATTTTCGACCCCATTTGAACCCCAGGGTGAAAATGAAAATTCCGAAACCTTACTGCACATCTGCAGCACATCACCAACCATCTCCCAAAAGATGATTAGGCTACTGTGTAAAATGTAAAATGAGTTCAGGGAACCAGGGGCTTTTTGCATAAAAAACGTCATTTTTCGACCCCTATTTGACCCCATCGTGAAAATGAAAATTCCGAAACCTTACTGCACATCTACATGACACCACCAACAATCTCCCAAAAGATGATTAGGCTACTGTGTAAAATGTAAGAGGAGTTCTGGGAACCAGGGGCTTTTTGCATAAAAAACGTCATTTTCGACCCCCATTTGACCCCCAGGGTGAAAATGAAAATTCCGAAACCTTACTGCACATCTGCAGCACATCACCAACCATCTCCCAAAAGATGATTAGGCTACTGTGTAAAATGTAAGAGGAGTTCAGGGAACCAGGGGCTTTTTGCATAAAAAACGTCATTTTTCGACCCCCATTTGACCCCCAGGGTGAAAATGAAAATTCCCAAACCTTACTGCACATCTACAGGACACCACTAACCATCTCCCAAAAGATGATTAGGCTACTGTGTAAAATGTAAGAGGAGTTCAGGGAACCAGGGGCTTTTTGCATAAAAAACGTCATTTTCGACCCCCATTTGACCCCTAGGGTGAAAATGAAAATTCCGAAACCTTACTGCACATCTGCAGCATATCACCAACCATCTCCCAAAAGATGATTAGGCTACTGTGTAAAATGTAAGAGGAGTTCAGGGAACCAGGGGCTTTTTGCATAAAAAACGTCATTTTTCGACCCCTATTTGACCCCATCGTGAAAATGAAAATTCCCAAACCTTACTGCACATCTGCAGTACATCACCAACCATCTCCCAAAAGATGATTAGGCTACTGTGTAAAATGTAAGAGGAGTTCTGGGAACCAGGGGCTTTTTGCATAAAAAAACGTCATTTTTCGACCCCCATTTGACCCCCAGGGTGAAAATGAAAATTCCGAAACCTTACTGCACATCTGCAGGACACCACTAACCATCCCCCAAAAGATGATTAGGCTAATGTGTAAAATGTAAGAGGAGTTCAGGGAACCAGGGGCTTTTTGCATAAAAAACGTCATTTTTCGACCCCCATTTGACCCCCAGGGTGAAAATGAAAATTCCGAAACCTTACTGCACATCTACAGGACACCACTAACCATCTCCCAAAAGATGATTAGGCTACTGTGTAAAATGTAAGAGGAGTTCAGGGAACCAGGGGCTTTTTGCATAAAAAACGTCATTTTTCGACCCCCATTTGACCCCCAGGGTGAAAATGAAAATTCCGAAACCTTACTGCACATCTACATGACACCACCAACAATCTCCCAAAAGATGATTAGGCTACTGTGTAAAATGTAAGAGGAGTTCAGGGAACCAGGGGCTTTTTGCATAAAAAACGTCATTTTCGACCCCCATTTGACCCCCAGAGTGAAAATGAAAATTCCGAAACCTTACTGCACATCTACATGACACCACCAACAATCTCCCAAAAGATGATTAGGCTACTGTGTAAAATGTAAGAGGAGTTCAGGGAACCAGGGGCTTTTTGCATAAAAAACGTCATTTTTCGACCCCCATTTGACCCCCAGGGTGAAAATGAAAATTCCCAAACCTTACTGCACATCTACAGGACACCACTAACCATCTCCCAAAAGATATTTAGGCTACTGTGTAAAATGCAAGAGGAGTTCAGGGAACCAGGGGCTTTTTGCATAAAAAACGTCATTTTTCGACCCCCATTTGACCCCTAGGGTGAAAATGAAAATATCGAAACCTTACTGCACATCTTCATGACACCACCAACAATCTCCCAAAAGATGATTAGGCTACTGTGTAAAATGTAAGAGGAGTTCTGGGAACCAGGGGCTTTTTGCATAAAAAACGTCATTTTCGACCCCCATTTGACCCCCAGGGTGAAAATGAAAATTCCGAA